>NW_016809984.1:94522-131585 GCF_001698545.2 Rhinopithecus bieti
AAAAAAAAAAAAAAAAAAAAAATTTTTTTCTTTCTTTGTTTTTTTTGAGATGGAGTCCCGCTCTGTTGCCCAGTTTGGAGTGCAGTGGTACAATCTCAGCTTACTGTAACCTCTGCCTCCTAGGTTCAAGTGATTCTCTTGCCTCAGTCTCCCGAGTAGCTGGGATTACAGGCATGTGCCACCACCCCCGGCTTATTTTTGTCTTTTCAGTAGAGACGGGGTTTCACCACATTGGCCAGGATGGTCTCGAACTCCTGGCCTCAAGAAATCCACCTGCCTCGGCCTCCCAAAATACTGGGATGACAGGCGTGAGCAACTGTGCCTGGCCTAAAGACTTTCCAGAATTTTCCAGGTCAGGCAACTTGCAGCCAATCATTGGTCTCCAAACTCTTGTTTGTCATGGCCTGGCCAAATAACACTTCAATTCCCTATGGCTACTTTCCCGTAAATCAGACAGATAGAGGTGGATACGGATTCCTCCACATGGCCCGTGGAGTCAGAGAGTTTCAAAGCTAGGGGAGACCTTGGGGGTGACCTGATCACACCTCTCTCACTGGGACCCTGCTGGAAAGATAAAGGCCGTAAGGGAGGCCGGGAGGGCCCTGAGGAGAAAAGCACAGACTTCCCCACCACCGTATTAGCCTGACTGCCGAGCACAAAGCAGGGCCTGAGGGCCTGTGCTAGGCAGGCTTTCCTTATACATTTCTGTAGATGGACAGGTCCCCAGACCCTGCTCTTCACCCATCCCTGGAGCCTGCAGCCCAGATGGTTTCCCTCCGTCCTCTCCAAAGCCCGGCAGCTCTCCCACTCCCTGCTTCTTTGAGCAGAATGATGGATCCTCTGCAGGCCTGTTAGTTACCCATGTGACAGGGCTGTGGGGGGCGTGAAATGACGCAGGTCAGTCACTCAGAAGGCACCTGGCACAGAGGCCGCTCCATGCCTGGTCGCTGCCGTCATCCTCATCAGCTTTGCTCACGCTTTGTTTACCCTCTTCCTATCTCAGAGCTCTTCAGGCCTTTCTTTATGCAGATTTCCATCTCTTCAGGTCTGCATGGAACCCGTGTAGGATGGAAGGATGATTTATTAGGCAGTGGGGAGAGCATGTGGAGCCATTTGTAACAGGAAAAGCGAGGGCTGCTTTCAGAGAAAACAAGACAGTGGAGTCCTGGAAAGTCAGAGCCACGTGGGGCCGCGTCTTACGAATGAGGAGACCCAGGGCCAACGGCTAAGGATGCCTAGGGGTCCTCCCTACTCTGGGAAACCTCCCTGAGTGATGGGGGAGGGATGTGTACCTCTGAAAGCTGTAAAGGGTCTAAAAACCCAGTAACAGTCTTTCTTACACACGCACACCATTACTGTACCATCGCCTGGCTCTGGCTCCAAGGAGGGCACCAAAATTATCCACATTCCCACTGCCTTCTCTTTTCCCACAGAAATCCCATGCTCACAGCGCCTGACATCTGGCAGCTGCTGAAGAAAACCCCTGATGGGCACGACGTGCCCGTGGGGAGACCTGCTTGCAGCAGCCACAGCTGGTGTCTGGACCCACTCACGGCATGAGCCATTTGAAAAGACGAACTCTCCAAGGGCAGAATGCCAGGCACTGTGGAAGGTTGGAGAGAAACACCAATGCCTCTCCTATGGATCGCACTGGTGACTGTCTCCGTCGTGGGGTCCCAGAGCAGGGCAGGGAGGGTGGCTGGGGAACAGCCAAGGCCCAGGAATCCAGGCGGGGTCCACTCTCGGCCGCTGGGCTTTGCTCATTTTTGTCTGTCTCTCGTGACAGCAGCTCTGTGGGGCTGGCCCAGCATCCAACCTGTCCACCCAGAAATTGGTCTGGCAAAAAGGCGGAGGCGTCAAGTCCTCTCCCAGATGTGGGGCAGGCATTTCCAGGTTTCTTTCTTTCTTTCTTTTTTTCAGACAGTCTCGCTCTGTCACCCAGGCGGGAGTGCAATGGTGTGATCTCCGCTCACCACAACCTCTGCCTCCCAGGTTCAAGTGATTCTTCTGCTTCAGCCTCCTGAGTAGCTGGGATTACAGGCGTGTGCCACCACGACCAGCTAATTTTTGTATTTTTAGGAGAGACGGGGTTTCGCCATGTTGGCCAGGCTAGTCTTGAACTCCTGACCTCAGGCGATCTGCTTGCCTCAGCCTCCCAAAGTTCTGGGATTACAGGTGTGAGCCACTGAGACCGGCTGGTCTATCCAGGTTTCTTTGTGTCCCAAGCCTTCTGACATGTCTCCCTGAATTGCCCTTTGGGGATGTGTTTGTCTCTGACAAGGCCCCTTCCCTTTTCTGTTCCCACCTTTTCTCTCCCTGCACTTTGTTTTTAAGTTTTTTTTTTTTTTCTTAATTTTTAGAGACAGAGTCTCGCTCTGTCACCAGGACTGGAGTGCAGTGGTGTCTCACTGTACTTTTACCAGAAAAATCCATGATACTTTGTTTTCTTCCCCCTGGAGGGAGTCTGGGGGAGGCTGGGGTGTGTGAAGGAGGCCCACGGCTCCTCTCCAGTGGTGCTCTTCCCAGACATCTTCTCAGGGTGGGCCCATGAGAAGGGTGGGGAGGGCCCACCCAAGTCTAACATCTTCACCCCCGCAGGCACGTTCCCCAGGGACTCTGTCCCCACCACCACTCCAGCTGGGCTTCCTTGGCTGGCTTTCCACTTCTAGCCCAGGCCTTTCTGAAATCCATCATTTTCCCCTCCCCCAAATCCAAGCCTGAGAATTCCACCTCTAGGGGATGGAGGGAGTGGGGGATGGAGAGGGTAAAGACAGTTACTATGGTGCTCCTGAAATCCGATCCTGGTCACTGAAGGGTTATTACTCATCCTGGCTTCCAGGGCTCCAACCTTGAGAACTCCCTCGGCTGAATTCCCCAGTGCCCAGGAGCTTGGAGAGCTCCCCAGCACCCAGCACCAGCTGCAGGCTTACAGAGAGGGCCTGCTTCCAGAGCTGACAAAAGTGCACCAGGAGTACAATCACGCTGACATTTAAAAGTGAATAGTGAACTAAAACACAGGGTGGGAGCAGGCTGGGAACAGCCAGATGGCTGCTGTCCAAAGAGGTGCATCAGAAAGGTGACCAGATGTGCCGCATGAGGGGGGAGGGTGGGGCTGCTTCCCGCCCCTCTATCTACAGTTTGTCCCTTCCATTCTTACGTGCCTTTTTTTCTTCCCTTTTGTTTTCCATAGGTCAGAGTCAGATTTCCTCTCCAAACCACAGTGCTTCAGGCTTTTTTTTTTTTTTTGGCACTGCTTCTTTCCAGATGTACTTCTCAGGTGGCCTCATCTGCACCACCCGGTTGGCTGGCCCCGCATCTCGGCCCTTTCTGGGGCTGCAGCCACCCCTCACGCTTCTGTGCCTCCAGTTCCAAAGCAAAGAAGGCTCTGATTCAGTATTTAAAAAATGCAAGGAATTCTCTTTTTAGAAGCTTAGAATGAACCCAAGTCCTTGTCTGCATTTCCTTCTGGATCTTCTTTGATTTGTGACATGGCCTTAGCAAATCACTGAATGTGCCCACTGGGATGGGGGTGGCCTCCTATGGGGCACTGAGTCTGTGTGTGTGATGGGAGGGCATTCGCTTTAACGGTGAGGAAGGGATGCCCTCAGGATGGTCTGTCCTCTCGAGCATGGCCCTGCAGCCTTCTGTGAGCTGGCTTCTGTCCACCACTGCTGGCTCATCTCCCTCCCCCACCTTCCTCTCTCTGCGCCAGCCCTAGTGAACTACTTTGCAGTTACTTTTCTTTCTCTCTCTCTCTCTCTTTTTTTTTCTGAGTTTCGCTCTTGTTGCCCAGGCTGGAGTGCAATGGTGTGATTTCGGCTCACTGCAACCTCCGTCTCCCGGGTTCAAGCGATTCCTCTTCAAGCCTCCCAAGTAGCTGGAATTACAGGCGTGCGCCACCATGCCAAACTGAATTTTTTGGTAGTTTTAGTAGAGACGAGGTTTCACCATGTTGGTCAGGCTGGTCTCGAACTTCTGACCTCAAGTGATCCACCCACCTCAGCTTCCCAAAGTGCTGGGATTATACTCATGAGCCACTGCGCCCAGCGTACTTTGCAGTCCTGAAGGTGACAGCTAGGCCTCACCTGTCCCCATATCTCTGCAGGATGGCTCCTTTTGCCTGCAATGTGCTGACTACTTGTTCTGAGTGTTGGCCCTCAGAACTCGCCTCCCTGGGAGTGAGTGCCTTCCCTCGGTCTCCAGAACTCACTGCCTCCACCTGCCTCTAATGTGGTCCTGGAAAGTCGGCTTATGTCTCTGTTACCCCACTGCACTGAGACAAGTCTGTGTTTTTTTTTTTTTCTTTTCTTTCTTTTTTTTTTTTTTGAGACAAGGTCTTGTTCTGTTGCCCAGGTTGGAGTGCAGTGGCATGATCATAGCTCACTGCAGCCTTGAACCTCTGGGCTCAACTGATCTTCCTACCTCAGCCTCCCTAGTAGCAGGGACTGCAGGCTCGAGCCACCATACCTGGCTAATTTTTTTTTTTTTACATTTTTTGTAGAGATGAGGATCTTACTGTGTTGCCCAGGCTGGTCTCAAACTACTTCACTCAAGCAGTCCTCCCACGTCAGCCTCCTAAAGTGCAGTGATTACAGGCATGAGACACCATGTCAGTTGTGTCTTTTCTCTGTTTTCCTACCACATAGTGGAGTGTCTGACACATGGCAGAATGAGTGGAAAGCCCACCAATGACAGGGAAGTCGCACACAGCAGTGCAAAACGGTATGCCTCCCAGATCTCCAGTCTGAGCTGCCAACTGATTCCATCCTTTATTTTATCTTATTTTTTAATTTTTGAGATGGAATCTTGCTCTGTCTCCAGGCTGGAGTGCAGTGGCATGATCTTGGCTCACTGCAATCTCTGCTTCCCGGGTCCAAGCGATTCTCCTGTCTCAGCCTGTGGAGTAGCTGGGACTACAGGCACCCACCACCACGCGCGGCTAATTTTTGTATTTTTAGCAGAGACGGAGTTTCACCATGTTGGCCAGGCTGGTCTCGAACTCCTGACCTCAAGTGATCTGCCTGCCTTGGCCTCCCAAAATGTTGGGATTACAGGCATGAGTCACCACACCGGGCCTATTTTATTTTTATTTTTGAGATGGAATGTCACTCTGTCACTCAGGCTGGAGTGCAATAGTGCAATCTCAGCTCATTGCAGCCTCTGCCTCTGGGGTTCAAGCGATTCTTGTACCTCAGCCTCTCAAGTAGCTGAGCTGGTATCATAGGCACGAGCCACTATGCCTGGCTAATTTTTGTATTTTTAGTAGAGACAGGATTTCACCATGTTGGCCAGGCTGGTCTTGAACTCCTGACCTCAGGTGATCCGCCTGCCTCGGCCTCCCAAAGTGCTGGGATTACAGGCGTGAGCCACTGTGCCTGGCCATCCTTTTTTTGTGGGGGCAGGAGGGAAGGTCTCCGTCTGTTGCCCAGGCTGGAATGCAGTGGTGAGATCTCAGCTCACCACAATGTCCACCTCCCAGGTTCAATCAATTCCCATGCCTTAGCCTCCCAAGTAGCTGGGATAACAGGTGTGGGCCACCACAGCTGGCTAATTTTTCTATTTTTAGTAGAGACAGGGTTTCACCATGTTGGACAGGCTGGCCTCAAACTCCTGGCCTCAAGTGATCCATCCATCTCAGCCTCTCAAAGTGCTGAGATTACAGGCATGAGTCACCATGCCCAGACTATTCCATCCTTATCTCAGAAGGGCTTACTCTTCAATGCTGGACAGTCACCTGCTCTACAGACTAGAGGGTCCAAGAGGGACTGTCATTCAAATGCTTTAGCAGAAGTAGCTAAGGTGGGTACCTGAGCTTGTCTGCAATGAAGATGACCCTCCTCTCCAGAAGCAGGGAGGCAAACACACAGACCAGGTGGCGGACGCTGAGGGAGGAGAAGAGAGACTCAAAGTCCACGTGCTCGAGCCGGGAGTCCAGTGGGCGGCACAGTTCGATCACCTGCCAGGGAACAGGAGCAGCCATGAAGGAGGGGCCCAGCTACGCAGCTAGGCCTCTCACGGGCATCGCAGTCACGGGGCTCTGAGGTCCTCATCAGGGGTGACCCACTGGCGGGGGAAAAGGGAAAGAAAAAAAGCAAAACGAAAGGACTGGGGGAAAAGAAAGATGCCAGAAGACTGGGGAAGGAGGTAGCTTTGGTAGGCAAGCAAGCGTCTCACATTCAGCTATGAGACTGAGGACAGTGTGGACGAAGGGGAGGAGACAGGATGGCAAAATCAATGGGTTTTGGCCCCAAATGGTTGGGGGCTCTCCCTGGCAACAGCATATCTGCACTCGCCATGGAGAGTTCACAGGACTTTTGAAAACTGTTCTGTCCCTGAGAGTCCAGTGGAGAGCATCTCTGTCTCTTGAGGAACTGTTACCTGCTAGGTGGAAATCCCAGGCTAGCATGGAACACCCAGCAGGCCTGAGCAGCACTTTGGAGACTTGCTGCCACCTCAAGAAGGTGTTTTTAAGGTAATCCTGACTCCATCCCACTCCGTTTCTGATGATGTGTGCTTTCAGCTTTTGTGCTTTGTGTCTCTATATTCTTTTTTTTGAGATGGAGTGTTACTCTGTTGCCCAGGCTGGAGGGCAGGGGTGCAGTCTTGGCTTATTGCAGCCTCTGCCTCCCAGGTTCGAGCAATTCTCCTGCCTCAGCCTCCCAAGTAGCTGAGATTATAGGTGCCCACCATCATGCCCAGCTAATTTTTGTATTGTTAGTAGAGACAGGGTTCCACCATGTTGGCCAGGCTTGTCTCGAACTCCTGACTCCAAGTGATCCACCTGCTTCGGCCTCCCAAAAGAAGGGATTACAGGCGTGAGCCACCATGTGCCCAGCCTGTGTATATATCTTCTTCTTCTGCACTTGTTGAAGTGTTCCTGAATTCCCTCAAGTTGGTACCCATCTCATGTTTTTTTCTCTTTAAATAGCTGTCTCCTTCCCAGTGAGTGGAGAGTGGATTTTACTCTTAGCATTGCACCTGCCTGGTGCTGCCCCCACGATGAGGCTTCCCCTCCGGTAACCTCCCTGCTACATCCCCATGGCCAAGCCACTGCATCTGGTATGCGATGTTTTCAGGTTCTCTGGCAACAGAGAGACTGCTGTTCTCTCTGCTGGGAAACTAGGTTGTTCCAGAGTGTTCCAGGCCTATTTTCCTCCCTCCTTTGTTTCCAGAGGTGATCTGGTTTGCTGAGGGTCTCTGAAACTGAAGACTCAAGGCTAAATGGGGTCCTTCTTCTGATGTCCACCAAGCCATGCAAAGGGGATGGGAGGGATGAAAACAAACTCCTTCATAAAATCCCAGCCCAGGCTGGCCACAGTGGCTCACGCCTGTAATCCCAGCACTTTGGGAGGCTGAGGCAGGCAGATCACGAGGTCAGGAGTTTGAGACCATCCTGGCCAACATGGTGAAATCCCGTCTCTACTAAAAATACAAAAATTAGCTAGGTGTAGTGGCAGGCACCTGTAGTCCCAGGTACTTGGGAGGCTGAGGTAGGAGAATAGCTTGAACCTGGGAGGCAGAGGTTGCAGTGAGCCGAGATTATACCACTGCACTCCAGCCTGGGCAATAGTGCAAGACTTTGTCTCAAAAACAAAAACAAAAAATAAAGTTATAGAGGCGATACGGACTTGAAATGTAAATAGGTTTCAATACAATGTATGAATGAAAATGGGCTATTAAAAGAAACTAAGGATGTTTAGTGCAGATCCCTAACCTGAGGCCAACATCATGCAAAGGAACACCCCAGCTGCCACAGCATAGTTCTTGGGCTTGCTGCCTTGGGCAGAGTCCTAGCCTGGATGGATTGAAGGTGGAACTCACGATGAGTGATCTGGGCCAGCCCGAGGGGCGGGGACAGGACACCATGGAATTGGACTGCTCACTGAAAGGCAGCCCCTCTGAGCACGGAGACTCGGCTGTCTGGGCCACTACCTCCCCAGGAAGGAGTCTGGCAACTTACCTCGGTTCCTGAACCTGGCAGGAAGTTCTTGACAAGGATGGTTTTGCCCAGGGCTGGGAAAGGAGCTTCCATGACACTTCTCATGAGTGGTTGAACCAGGGCAGGAGAGATGCCTCGTCTTTTTTCCACCTCATCCAATATCTGCAAGGGTCAGAAAAGCAGCTTAGCTATTCTGAAGCCAGAGCACCATGGCATGGTGACTTAAGAATTACGGGGAAGCCCTGCTTTCCCCATGAGGCCAGAACAGGCCTTCTGACCCTCCACATGATTGTCCCCAATTCTTCTCCCCTCTGTGTGTCCACACCCTTTGCCATGCAACGTTGCAGCTCCTACTCAAGGAGTGAAGTCTACTTCCTTGCCCCTTTGACTTAGGGTTTGGCCATGTGACTGGTTGTGCTAATACATGCATTCCCAATGGGGGTAATATCACCCCAAGGGGGTAAGAACTGGTTTTTGGCAGGAATGAAAAAACTTAGATATTATAATAGTTTGTAGCCCTCTAAGAGGTCAAAGTACATAAACAGATAATACAGTTTATTTATGGATTAAAATGTCATGGGAGGGGATATCCATCAGGAAAATACAAATCAAAAGCACCATGAGATACTCCTTCACACCCGTTAGGATGACTCTAATAAAAAGACAGATAATAACAAGTGTTGGCAAGGACGTGGAGAAATTAGAACTCTCATACACTGCTGGTAGGAATGTAAATAGTGAAGCTACTCTGGAGAACAGTCTGGTAGTTCCTCAAAAGGTTAAACATAGAGTTACCATATGACCCAGCACATAGCACTCCTAGGTCCCTACCCAAAAAAATGAAAACATGTATGTTCACATAAAAATTTGTACATGATTGTCTGTAGCAGCATTATTCATGATAGCCACAACACGGAAGAAACTTAAATGTCCATTAACTGAGGAAATGATAAACAAAATGTGCTATATCCATATAATGGAATATTATTTAGCCATCAAAGTGCTGATATATGCTATAACTTGGATAACTCTTGAAGACATTATGCTAAGTGGAAGAAGCTAATTATAAAAGGCCATCTAGTGTATGATTCCACTTAGATGAAATGTCCAGAATAGAAAAATCCAGAGAGACAGAAAGCAGATTGAAGGTTGCTTAAAGTTAGGGAGTAACTGCTAATAGGTATAGGATGTTTTGTTGGGGTGACTGCTAATAGGTATAGGGTGTTTTGTTGGGGTGATGAAAATGTTATAAAATTGTGGTGATGCTTGTATAACTCTGTGAATATGCTAAAAGCCATTGAACTGTATATATCTTTTATTCTTTTAGAGATGGGGGTCTTGCTAGGTTGCCCAGGCTTGCCTTCAACTTCTGGGCTCAAGTGTCCTCCTACGTCAGCCTCCTGAGTAGCTGAGACTACAGGTACTTACCACTGTGCTCAGCAAATTGTGTACTTTAAATGAGTGAATCGCATGGTATGTGAATTATATCTCAATAAAGCTACTACTAAAAAACTAAAAAAAGCCGGGTGCGGTGGCTCAAGCCTGTAATCCCAGCACTTTGGGAGGCCGAGACGGGCGGATCACAAGGTCAGGAGATCGAGACCATCCTGGCTAACACGGTGAAACCCCGTCTCTATTAAAAAAAAAATACAAAAAACTAGCCGGGCGAGGTGGTGGGCGCCTATAGTCCCAGCTACTTGGGAGGCTGAGGCAGGAGAATGGCGTGAACCCGGGAGGCGGAGCTTGCAGTGAGCTGAGATCCGGCCACTGCACTCCAGCCTGGGCGACAGAGCGAGACTCCGTCTCAAAAAAAAAAAAAAATCCAAACTCTCCACAATCTAATTGTAAATCAAAGAGTCTAAATTAAAATGCCATTTATGAAGCTGTGTAAGGTGGCACACACCTGTGATCCCAGCTACTTGAGAGGCTGAGGCAGGAGGATTGCTTGAGCCCAGGAATTTGAGGCTGCAATGAGCTATGATCATGCCACTGCATTACAGCCTGGGAAACATAGTGAGACCCAGTCTCTATTTTTAAAAATTGCCATTTATAAAAGTATCACATGTAGCTATTGAGCCCTTGAAATATGGCTAGTCTGAATTCAGAGTTTTTTTTTCATTTATTATTATTATTATTTTTTTGAGACAGAGTTTTGCTCTTGTTGTCCAGGCTGGAGTGCATTGGCACAATCTCGGCTCACTACAACCTCCGCCTCCCAGGTTCAAGTGATTCTCCTGCCTCAGCCTCCCGAGTAGCTGGGATTACAGGCGTGCACCACCACACCTGGCTAATTTTGTAGTTTTAGTAGAGACAGGGTTTCTCCATGTTGGTCAGGCTGTCTCAAACTCCCGACCTCAGGTGATCCGCCCATCTCAGCCTCCCAGTGCTGGGATTAAAGGTGTGAGCCATTGCGCCCAGCCCAGATGTACTGTTAAGTGTAAAATACCAGCTGGGCACGGTGGCTCCCACCTGTAATCCCAACACTTTGGGAGGCCAAGGTGGGCAGATCACCTGAGGTTGGGAGTTCGAGACCAGCCTGGCCCACATGGTGAAACACTGTCTCTACTAAAACTACAAAATTAGCTGGGCGTGGTGGCAGGCACCTGTACTCCTAGCTACTTAGGAGGCTGAAGCAGGAGAATTGCTTGAATCCAGCAGGCAGAGGTTGCACTGGGCCGACACCACGCCATTGCACTCCAGCCTGGGCAACAAAAGCAAACCATCTAAAAAAAAAAGTGTAAAATACCAACTGAATTTCAAAATACACATTTTATTTTGAGACAGTCTCGCTCTGTCGCCCAGGCTGGAGTGCAATGGCGCAATCTTGGCTCACTGCAACCTCCGTCTCCTGGGTTCAAGCGATTCTTGTGCCTCAGCCTCCAAAAAAAAGTGTAAAATATCAACTAAATTTCAAAATACACATTTTATTTTGAGACAGTCTCGCTCTGTCGCCCAGGCTGGAGTGCAGTGGCGCAATCTCAGCTCACTGCAAGCTCCACTTCCCAGGTTCACACCATTCTCCTGCCTCAGACCCCCGAGTAGCTGGGATGACAGGCACCCGCCACCATGCCCGGCTAATTTTTTTGTATTTTTTTAATAGAGACAGGGTTTCACCGTGTTAGCCAGGATGGTCTTGATTTCCTGACCTCGTGATCCGCCCATCTCGGCCTTCCAAAGTGCTGGGATTACAAGCATGAGTCACTGCGCCCGGACTTTTAAAAAATTTTTTTATTTTTTGAGACTAAATCTTGCTCTGTCTCCCAGGCTAGAGTGCAATGGCCCAATCTTGGCTCACTGCAACCTCTGCCCCCTGGGTTCAAGTGATTCTCCTGCCTCAGCCTCTCAAGTAGCTGGGATTACAGGCACGTGCCACCGCACCCGGCTAATTTTTGTATTTTTAGTAGAGACGGAATTTTGCCATGTTGGCCAGGCTGGAACTCCTGACCTCAGGTGATCCAACCACCTTGGCCTCCCAAAGTGCTAGGATTACAGGTGTGAGCCGCCGTGCCCAGCCCTCGAAATAGACAATTAAGAATATAAAATATATCAATGATTTTTTTCATGTCAACTATGTGCTGAAATAAAATAATACTTTGGACATATTCTGTTAAATAAAATGTATTGTTAAAATTAAAAAGACAGGATGGCAGTTCCTCAAAAAACTAAATAGAATTACCATATGATCCAGCAACTCTATTTCTGGGTGTATACCCAAAATAATTGAAGCAGGGACTTGAACAGATATTTATTTGTACACATATGTTCCTGGCAGCATAATTCACAATGGCCACAACGTGGAAACCACCCAAATGTCCATCAGTGGATAAAGGGATAAATAAAATGTTGTACATACAAAATGGATAAATAAAATGTTGTACATACATACAGTGGAATATTATTCAGCCACAAAAGGAACGAAGTACAGATACATGCTACAATATGAGTGAACGCTGAAAATATTATGCTAAGTGAATTGAAGTCAGTCACAAAAGGACAACTATTGCATGGTTCTACCTCTATGACGTTCCTAGAATCCTCAAATTCATAAAAATAGAAAATAGAATGGCGATGGTAAGGGGTTGGTGGGGGGAATGGGAAATTATTGTTTAATGAGTACAGAGTTTCTTTTTTCTTTTGAGATGGAGTCTCGCTCTTGTTGCCCAGGCTGGAGTGCAATGGCATGATCTTGGCTCACTGCAACCTCTGCCCCCCAGGTTCAAGCGATTCTCCTGCCTCAGCCTCCTGAGTAGCTGGGATTACAGACGCCCACCACCACACTCACTTAATTTTTTTTTTTTTTTGAGCCGGAGTTTCGCTGTTGTTGCCCAGGCTGGAGTGCAGTGGTGCGATCTCGGCTCACTGCAACCTTTGCTTCCCAGGTTCAAGTGATTCTCCTGCCTCAGCCCTGGCTAATTTTTGTATTTTTAGTAGAAATAGGGTTTCACCATGTTTGCCAGGCTGGTGTTGAACTCCTGGCATCAGGTGATCTGCCTGCCTCAGTCTCCCAAAGTGCTGGGATTACAGGTGTGAGCCACTGCACCTGGCTCTAGCTAATTTTTGTATTTTTAGTAGAGATGGGGTTTCACCATGTTGGTCAGGCTGGTCTTGAACTCATGACCTCAAGTGATCCCCACCTCAGCCTCCCAGAGTGCTGGGATTACAGGCGTGAGCCACCACGCCTGGCCTCAGTGGGTACAGAGTTTCTGATGGGGGAGATGAAAAAGCTCTGGAGATAGATGCTGGTGATTGTTGCACAACAATGTGGATGTAATGCCACTGAACTGTTAAAATGGTTAAGATGGTAAATTTTTCGTTATGTATATATTTTAGCACAAGAAAAAGACAATAATATGAAAAAATTAGTAAGAATTTTGGGGAGGCAGTTAAGGAAAACACATCTAAAAGGCTGCTTCGGGGACAGTAATTAAAAAAAGCTTGTGGCCAGGCACAGGGGCTCAGGCCTGTGATCCTAGCATTTTGGGAGGCCAAGGCAGGCAGATTACCTGAGGTCAGGAGTTCAAGACCAGCCTGGCCAACATGGTGAAACCCCATCTCTACTAAAAATACAAAAATTAGCTGGGTGTGGTGGCAGGTGCCTATAATCTCAGCTACTCAGGAGGCTGGGAAGGAGAATCACTTGAACCTGGGAGGCGGAGGTTGCCGTGAACCGAGATCACGCCACTGCACTCCAGTCTGGGCGACAGAGCAAGACTCCATCTCAAAAAAAAAAAAAAAAAAAAAAAAAAAAGCTTTTGGGACACTGGGCAGAATGAGGCAGAAGCATTGCCATGCGGGTTCTCTATCCAGGCCTTAGGAGGCCTGCCTTTGTGTTTTGTGTGCCCTCTTGTGCCTCTGCCATTGCCACGAGAAGAGCACATATGGGCCATCTCACTGTCTAGGAGTATGGGAGACATGTGGACCAGGCCTGCGCCCAGACTTGCAGCCTCTAGAGCAGCTAGATCAGCCAACCAGCCAGCCTCAATCAGCCAACCCAGCCTCTTCACAATACTTGCCTAGCCCAAACCCCAGCTGACCTTACAGCTGGGAGAACAAATGATTGAATATTGAAGGCCCTGTGGTTCATTAGACGGTATTACTAGAGCAATTGTTAACTGATACCCTTGCCTTCAGAGATTCTAAGAGCTGCTCTCTTCTTCTCCATGACTCCTTTCTGTTCTAAAGGACAATATGCCATTTTGGTCATCCTTGCCCCACACCTAGAAATAGCTCAAGTTCCTGGGCTCAGTTAGCTAAAGCTCTGGTTCCGGTTCTGTCCTGAATATCTGCTGTGTGGTCTTCAGCAAGTCATCACACTGCGCTCCTAAAATATCCCTGGTCAGAAAACAGACAGGAAAACCAAGGACTCTGCATCACAGAAGTATGTTAGCACATTTCCTGGCTTCACGTCCCCTGCCCATGACAGCAAGGACGCTTATGTGAACTTCAAAGCCTCCACTTGGAAGCTGGCCTAACTCACATGAGCTGTTTGACTTCCAGTGTTCATAAGCATTCTGACAACAACAAAGGCTACGACCCATAACCTTACTTCACATGTAAACAAGTCCCATGAAAGACTGGCCTGAGCAGTAATGCCTAGCCTGCTAGACCTTGCCAATGGCCAACCCCAACATACAATGATGACCACTTCTGGTGGAGGGGAGGGGAGACCCTGGCTAAGATTACACTGATAGCATTCATTTTCCTTCTTTCTTTTTCCTTTCATTTTCCTTTCTTTCCTTCCTTTCCCTCCCCCTCTTCCTTCCTCCCTCCCTCTCCCTTCCCTCCCTCCTTCCCTCCCTCCATCCCTCCCTTCCTTCCTCTTTATCTTTCTCTTTATTTCTCTTTCTTTTCTTTTTTTTTCCTTTTCTTTCTTGACAGGGTCTCACTCTATCGCCAAGGCTGGAGTGTACTGGTGTGAACATGGCTCGCTGCAGCCTAGCCTCCTAGGCTCAAGCAATCCTCCCACCTCTCAGCCTCCCAGGTAGCTGGAACTACAGGTGCACACTACCATGCCTGGCTAATTTTTTTGTATTTTTTGTAGAGACAGGGTTTCACCGTGTTGCCTAGTCTGGTCTTGAACTCGTGGGCTCAAGCGATCCTCCTGCCTTGGCCTCCCAAAATACTAGGATTGTAGGTGTGAGACACTGCACCTGGCCTTCTGTTTTTTGTTTTTTAATTAGAGACAGGGTCTCGCTAGTTTTCCCAGGCTGGAGTGCAGTGATGCGATCACAGCTCACCACAGCCTCGAACTCTTGGGCTCAAGTGATCTACTGGTCTCAGACTCCTGACCAGACCTTAATTCTTTCAAACAGACTTGCAGAGAAGTACAAGTTCTACCATGGGAAGAGATTACACTACTATCTGTATAATTCAGGCTTCCTCTGAATTTAGGTAGAGGGCGGGCAGGAGGAAGGCTTTTTTATAGAAATGCTTTTAGGGGCTGGGCACAGTGGCTCATGCCTGTAATCCCAGCACTTTGGGAGGCCGAGGCAGGTGGATTATGAGGTCAGGAGATGGAGACCATCCTGGCCAACATGGTGAAACCCCGTCTCTACTAAAAACACAAAAATTAGCTGGGTGTGGTGGCACGTCCCAGCTACTCGGGAGGCTGAGGCAGGAGAATTGCTTGAACCCAGGAGGTGGAGGTTGCAGTGAGGCAAGATTGCGCCACTGCACTCCAGCCTGGCAACAGTGTGAGACTCCGTCTCAAAAAAACAAACAAACAGGCCAGGTGCGGTGGCTCACGCCTGTAATCCCAGCACTTTGGGAGGCCGAGACGGGCAGATCACAAAGTCAGGAGATCAAGACCATCCTGGCTAACATGGTGAAACCCCGTCTCTACTAAAAAATACAAAAAACTAGCCGGGCGAGGTGGCGGGCTCGGGAGGCTGAGGCAGGAGAATGGTGTGAACCCGGGAGGCGGAGCTTGCAGTGAGCTGAGATCTGGCCACTGCACTCCAGCCTGGGCGACAGAGCGAGACTCCGTCTCAAAAACAAACAAACAAACAAACAAACAAAAAAGAAATGCTTTTAGGGAGTACTGCTTTAACATCCATGGACCGTAGGCGCAGGAACTTCAATTCCCAAAAGAAAGCTCAGACAGATCTATATACTCAAGAAGGATTGAAAATAAATTTATCAATTGGGTCGGATGTGGTGGCTCACGCCTATAATCCCAGCACTTTGGGAGGCCAAGGCGGGTGGATCACTTGAGGTCGGTTTGAGACCAGCCTGAGCAACATGGTGAAACCCCGTCTCTACTAAAAATACAAAATTAGCCAGGCGTGGTGGCACGTGCCTATAATTCCAGCTACTCAGGAGGCTGTGGCACAAGAATTGCTTGAACTCGGGAAGTGTAGGTGGCAGTGAGCCGAGATCGTGCACCACACTCTGGCCTGGGTGACAGAGTGAGACTCTGTCTCAAAAAAAAGAAAAAAAATTATGAATTAGACACTCATGTCTGGTTAATATAGGAAATGATGTTGGATTATATCTAGTTTTTGAGATCAGCATCATATAGGATAGTAATTATTTCCTATACACCAATCCAGAATACTGGGGTAGATGAGCTAATTCAATATGGCAATTCCTATGTGTTCATATATTGGCTCATTTTCCAGAAAAGAAGACCAAATTATATGAATATTTTGATAAACTTAGAGCAGTATTAAAATAATTAATCCCCCCTCCACAAAACTGTTATACATACATGACACATATATACGTGGGTACACACCTATCCACCTATTATAGTAGCCTTTTTCACGCCAAAGCTCATATGACAAAAGGCAATGCTCAGAAGAAGAAAAATAAAACACCTGCAATATTCTGGGAGGGTCCTCCACCCCTCCGATTCTCAACTTCAATTATCTCACCCTCCCTGCACCACATACACTTTCTGAACCTGGCCCTTCATTAACTCTTTTTTTTTTTTTTTTTTTTTTTGAGACAGGGTCTTGCTCTGTCACCCAGGCTGGAGTGCAATGGCATGATCTCGGCTCACTGCAACCTCCACCTCCCGGGTTCAAGTGATTCTCCTGCCTCAACCTCCCGATAACTGGGACTACAGGCATGCACCACCATGCCCGGCTAATTTTTTTTGTATTTTTAGTAGAGATGGGCTTTCACCATGCTGGTCAGGCTCGTCTTGAACTCCTGACCTCAAGTGATCCGCCCGCCTCAGACTCCCAAAGTGCTAGGATTACAGGCATGAGCCACCGCACCAACGCACCAGGCCTATCAACTCTCATTTCCTGAACCAATGGTGAGAGAATAGAGGGGTGATGAGGAGAGGAGTGAAGAAATGGGAAGGGAAGTAGGTAGAGAATAAAATGAGAGAAGGCCCAGGACATGGGGGTATTCCCTGGACCCCTCTAGAGCCCTCCCGTTCCTTCCCTTCCTCTTTCTCTGAGGTCCAAGTTCTCACCTTTGAAAAGAGGCTGAAGCATCCCAGGCGGCTCACAATGCAGTAAACTTCCGGAAGGCGCTTCCCTTTGCCTCCAGGCTTTTTGGAGAGAAACACAAGGGAATTATGAGTGTTGACAGCCTCAGGGAAGAAAGGAACCCACATGTTTTTTGGGAAACTATCAAGTGCCAGCTGTTTCCACATATCGTAGCTCTGGACAACCCAATAAAGTAACTTGTTATCCCATTGTGTTTACTATAATGTTTGTTATAATTGTTTGTTATCACTATATGTTTATTATAATGATAATTTCAAGTGAGAAATCATTTCTGAAGATCTTTCTGAAAACTCAGTTTTAAGCTAATTTTCAAACCAAAAAATAACAAAGATCAATCTCAATACTTTTTTTTTTCTTTGAGACGGAGTCTCACTCTGTCACCAGGCTGGAGTACAGTGGAACAATGTTGGCCCACTGCAACTTCCACCTCCTGGGTTCAAGCGATTCTCCTGCCTCAGCCTCCCAAGTAGCTGGGATTACAGGTGCATACCACCATGCCCTGCTAATTTTTGTGCTTTTAGTAGAGAAGGGGTTTCACCATATTGGCCAGACTTGTCTTGAACTCCTGACCTCGTAATCTGCCCACCTTGGCCTCCCAAAGTGCTGAGATTACAGGCGAGAGCCACTGCACCCTGCCTAATCTCAATACTTAAAAAAAAATTTTATTTATTTATTTCTAGATACAGAGTCTTGCTCTGTTGTCCAGACTGGAGTGCAGTGACGCGATCTCGGCTCACTGCAGCCTCTACCTCCCGGGTTCAAGCGATTCTTGTGACTCAGCCTCCTGAATAGCTGGAATTACAGGCGTGTGTCGCCATGCCCAGCTATTTTTTTGTATTTTTAGTAGAGATAGGGCTTCACCATGTTGGCCAAGCTGGTCTTGAACTCCTGAACTCATGCAGTCTGCCCACCTCGGCCTTCCAAAGTGCTAGGATTACTGGCGTGAGCCTGTGCCCAACTTCAATCTCAATACTTTAACCCTAAAGTAATTTGATCAACAACATTATTATCTCACTTAACTTTTTCAATTATCCATGCTTTTTATTTTACTGATTAATTCAAAAAATGTTTCTTGAATACCTACTATGTGCCATGCATTATACTTGACTCTCAAGTTTTTCAGCCTATTTCAGGGACTCAAGTATATTCTCAGTGGAAAAAGACTCACCATTACTGAAGATTTTCAAAAGAACGGGCCTGAAAATGACAATTCTGAAATGCTTTAGCAGGATTATTGCACTGAAATAAGTTCCTGACTTTTAAAGGTGATTCTTCTGAAGGGGACATTCTTGAATTATTTGAGTCTCCTCTCCTTAGCACCCATTCTGAATGTTCTCTCTAAGTGATCAGGGTCTGTTTGGCATGTTTTACTAGAAAAAAATATTTTGCTTAAAGAGAGAAAGGTCTTTTATTTGGCAGGAAAAATAATGGAGAAAGTATTTTTGTCCAGTTGCAGTGGTTCATGCCTGTAATCCCAGCACACTGGGAGGCCAAAGTGGGAAGATTGCTTGAGCCCAAGAGTTCGAGACCAGCCTAGGCAACACAGCAAGATCCTGTCTCTACAAATAATCTAAAAATTAGCCATGTGTGGTGGTACATGCCTGTGGTCCCAGCTACTTGGGAGGCTGAGGCAGGAGGATCACCTGAGCTGGGGAGGTCGAGGCTACAGTGAAACATGATCCACTGCACTCCAGCCCAGGCAGCAGAGTGAGATCCTGTCTCAAAATGAAATAAAAGTATTTTCCTTCTGATGGAAACAGACATTCCCACCTACCAAGAAGACTCAGGTGAGCACCCTCAATTCCTGTTTTTTAATTTTTAATTTTTTAGTATATATTTTAAAAATAGAGCCGGGGCCTCATTTTGTTACCCAGGCTGGTCTCGAATTCCTGGTCTCAAGTGATCTGTCCCCCTCATCCCCCCAAAGTGCTGAGATTATAGGCATGAGCCACCGTGCCAGCTTTTTTCTGTGGTATTAACTATCCTGATTCACCTGCCACTCCCCCTGCTCCTTCTCTTCCTGTGGCCCATTGGGGAATCTCAGTCTCATGGGACCAGGAAGTCAGACCTGGCTGTCCACGAGGCTCTTGCAGGCTGAAAGCAGACTGTACTCACCAGCAGTCTTCGGCAGTAACCGAACCTTCTGCTCCCATCTTCTCCAGTTAAGACAAATGAGAATGTTTCACTGTGGTTGGGAAAACACAAATGCATCACAAAGCAAAACAAAACCAAAGACACCTCATCACTCTGCAGCAAGGGGTGGCAGCGAGCAGCCAGGGGACACACTGCAGGAGGCCGTAGGAAAGGCCGCTCCCCATCCCACCTGTCCCTGTTCGTGCTGAGACGCTGGTCACCTATAGCTTCATTGTAAATGTCAGTGAGACTGGGCTGGGCATGGTGGCTCACGCCTGTAATCCCAGCACTTTGGGAGGCCGAGGTGGGTGGATCACTTGAGGTCAGGAGTTCGAGACCCACCTGGCCAACAGGGTGAAACCCTGTCTCTACTAAAAATACAAAAATTAGCCAGGCATGGTGGCACATGTCTGTACTCCCAGCTACTGGGGAGGCTGAGGCAAGAGAATTGCTTGAACCCAGGAGGCGGAGGTAGCAGTCAGCCAAGATCATGCCATTACACTCCAGCCTGGAGGAAGAAGCAGGACTCCATCTCAAAGAAAAAAAAAAGTCAGTGAGACTGAGAACTAAAGTGTTGCTGTGGCCTGAGAGGAAATGTGGTACTTTGTTTCCATCCGGGGCTCTCCCATCATTTTTTCTTTCTTTTTTTTTTCCGAGGCAGAGTCTCACTCGGTTGCCCAGGCTGGGGTGCAGTGGTGTGATCTCGGCTCACCACAACCTTCGCTTCCCAGGTTCAAGCGATTCTCCTGCCCCAGCTTCCCCGAGTAGCTGGGATTACAGGCGCTCGCCACCATACCTAGCTCAGGGCTCTCCCATCATTCAATCACCTGGGCTGCCCCACTTTACAAAACACAACTGTCATTGACTCTGGAGGCTGAAGAGAGGGAAGCGCCTGGGGTGCTTTCCTCAGGGAGCCGAGCATGTGTGAGTGCAGTGACATCTGCTCATCTGGGGATGTGACTCGGTGAGAGAGCAGCGGAAGAGTGTGACGGTTCTGTGCCCCTCTTGGAATTGCCCCGGGGCAGCTCTCTCAGGTCATGGTCTGTACAGGGCAGCCCCAAGGCTTGGACGGTCCTTAAAGACTGCTGAGCCACCCTCAAGGAACGCGGTACCCCTTAAAGACAGGACCCGCAGCCTACTGAGTTTGGCCAAATGCTGAAACATCTGATAATAAAAACACTGGTGTCTAATAACACAAGATGAAGCAGAAATGTAAACGGATCCCAATCCAAGAAACAGTTGGATAGGAGACTGAAGAGATGTTTCAGGATGAGAACGGGGAAGGGCAATGTTGTCCTAACTTTTCCCAGGCTAAGAATTACCTTCCGGGAGGCTTCTGAAACAAACATCCCCAGACTGAGGGGGAGGCCTGGGAGGTCTGCATGCTGGGCAGGTGACTCTCACCTTCAGGGAAGCTTTAAAAACACCCCATGGGGAAAGCTCTAGGCCAGGGCCCATCAGGATTGCTTAACGGTGGGAATGACTCACGGGGTCTGCCACCTGTAACCCCGTCTCTAAGTCCCACTTAGTCTTTGGGGCTGGGAAGGGGAGAAGCCAGCTCGTACCTGGTGAACTGCTGGACAGGAACCCAATCCTTGGCATCAGGGAAACAGAACTGGGGAATAGCCTTCAGTTGGTCCTCAGCCTCTCTCATGAACTTGAAAGATCTTTCCAACTGCAGGGAGAAAGGTGAGAGATGGTTCGAGAACAAACCCCAGCGTGGGAGAGTGAGGCAGACGATGGCAAGAATGGCCTCTCCCACCTTTCCACATTTGTGACTGCCGCCTTAACCTCTTCCCTTAGGAAGGGCTTGCAGCTCGGTCTGCTGGGGCGTTTTCCGCCCCCCAGGGCAGTTCCAACTATAGACCTCTGGGAGAAGTTGGGAGGAAAAAATAGTATGCTTGAGGGAAACGTTATGCTTCTCCGCTTGACATTCTAGAATGTAACTATTTCAATGAATAAAAAAAAACTGCCAGCGGTCCTTTCCAAATAGGAGGCTCAGGAAACTGGAGGGCAGAGCCTCGAATCAGGCCTTTCTATCTCTGGGCCCAGGCAAAGCAGTCCCTTCTCACTCCAGGCAATGACTGTTACAACACTCTCAGTGAATAAATTCAGTAAAACCAAATTATGCTGGGAAATTCAACTAATTTCAGACAGTCTTTGAGTGTTGGAACTAGAAGGAAGCGTGACACCATCCAGCCTGACATTCTTATTTCAGCAAGAAGGAAATAAGCCCTGAGGTGTGACGTGATGTGTCCCGGTCACATGAGTTAATGTTCGAACTAGGAAGAAAAATGATCTAATCTTTTTTTTTCTCTCTCTCTCTATGAGATTCTAGCACATCATACAGTATCTGACATATCAAAGACCGGATGAATGTTATCTTGTTAAAGAACAGGATGAGCACTTTGGGAGGCCAAGGCAGGAGGATCACTTGAGACCAGGAGTTCAAAACCAGCTGGGGCAGCATAGCGAGGTTCCATGTCTACAGAAAAAAAAAAAAAAAAGAACAAGGGCCGGGCATGGTGGCTCACACCTGTAATCCCAGCACTTTGGGAGGCTGAGGCCGGTGAATCACCTGGGGTCAGGAGTTTGAGACCAGCCTGGCCAACACGGCAAGACCCCATCTGTACTAAAAATACAAAAAAATTAGCCACGTGTGGTAGCGGGCACCTGTACTCTCAGCTGCTTGGGAGGCTGAGGCATGAGAACTGCTTGAACCCAGGAGGTGGAGGTTGCAGTGAGCTGAGATCACACCACTGCACTCCAGCCTGGGCAACAGAGCAAGATGCTGTCTAAGAAAAAAGAAAAAGAGCTGGGCACGGTGGCTCACGCCTGTAATCCCAGCACTTTGGGAGGCCAAGGCAAGCAGATCACGAGGTCAGGAGATCGAGACCATTCTGGCTAACATGGTAAAACTCTGTCTTTACTAAAAATACACACAAAAAAATTAGCTGGGCGTGGTGGTGGGCGCCTGTAGTCCCAGCTACTCGGGAGGCTGAGGCAGGAGAATGGCATGAACCCGGGAGGCGGAGCTTGCAGTGAGCCGAGATTGCACCACTGCACTCCAGCCTGGGCGACAGAGCAAGACTCCATTTCAAAAAAAAAAAAAGAAAAAAAAAGGGACAGGATTAATTAATGAAGTCTGATTTAGAGACTAAAGTCCTGAGTTTGTTTGTTTTGCTTATGAACAGAAATTCGTGATTTTTTGGTCTCTCTATGTATAAATATATATTTTTTAGAGCCAGAGTTTTGCTATCTTGCCCAGGCTGGACTTGAATTCCTAGGCTCAAGCAATCCTCCTGCTTCAGCATCCTGAGTAGCGGGACTTACAAGTGCATACCATCACACCTAGCCAGCAATCTGTGCTTTTAAAAAGCACCCCAGATACAAGTTTGGGAAACACAAAATAATAATTTCTAATTATTTATCTCATTATTATTCATATTTGTTTATAAACAGGTACTTTTTCATGTGCGGAGAATTGTAGGCTTTGTTGCTATTGTTAATAGGTTATTTGTTAAATTTCCTTTATAAAAGTTAAAGAAAATGCATCATGCTAAGGTTATCTTCAGTAATTTGAAATATCACATATCTGAATATCTGAAGTTAGGAATTGATAGTGTCTAACCTAAATATAACGGCTAACTTCCTTCCTTCCTTTCGTTTTTTTTTTTTTTTTTTTTTTGAGACAGAGTCTCACTCTCTCACCCAGGCTGGAGTGCAGTGGTGTGATCTTGGCTCACTGCAACATCTACCTCATGGGTTCAAGTGATTCTCCTGCCTCAGCCTCTTGAATAGCTAGGATTACAAGCATGCACCACCACATCTAGCTTTTTTTTTTTTTTTGTATTTTCAGTAGAAACAGGGTTTCACCATGTTGGCCAGGCTGATCTTGAACTCCTGGCCTCAAGTGATCTGCCTGCCTTGGTCTCCCAGAGTGTTGGGATTACAGGCGTGAGTCACGGTGTTTGGCCTTAACCTAAATTGTTTCTGTAATAATTTGCATCAATTTCTTTGTTTCCAATAGCTTGCTAGTGAGCTCCACTTTATTCATTCATTCATTCATTCATTCATTCATTCATTCATTATTTTGAGATGGAGTCTTGCTCTGTCACCCAGGCTGGAGTGCAATGCTGCAATCTTGGCTCGCTGCAATCTTGGCTCACTGCAACCTCCACCTCCTGGGTTCAAGTGATTCTCCTACCTCAGCCTCCCAAGTAGCTGGTATTACAGGTGCCTGCCACCACGTCTGACTAATTTTTGTATTTTTAATAGAGACGGAGCTTTACGATGTTGGCCAGGCCAGTCTCGAACTCCTGACCTCAAGTGATCCACCTGCCTTGGCCTCCCAAAGTGTTGGGATTACAGGCGTGAGCCACCGTGCCTGGCCCGAGCTCTACTTTAAAACACCCCTGCAGACAGTTTCTGAAGTCGGCAGGCCAGCAGTCCTGTTCACCGCTCCTGATGCTCAACAAGCCTTCCCAAAGTCACCAAGTGTCAGGGAGAGGAGGGCTCTGAAGAAGAGTATCCAAAGGCAGAGAGCACCAGGCTGATTGTTTCCAATTTTAAAAACTGCTTCCTGGCCGGGTGCGGTGGCTCATGCCTGTAATCCCAGCACTTTGGGAGGCTGAGGTGGGCAGATCACGAGGTCAGGAGATAGAGACCATTCTGGCTAACACGGTGAAACCCTGTCTCTACTAAAAATACAAAACAATTAGCTGGGCATGGTGGCGGGCGCCTGTAGTCCCAGCTACTCTGGAGGCTGAGGCAGGAGAAAGGCATGAAACCGGGAGGCGGAGCTTGCAATGAGCTAAGATGGAGCCACTGCACTCCAGCCTGGGCCACAGAGCGAGACTCCATCTCAAAACAAATAAACAAACAACAACAAAACCCGCTTCCAGTATGATTCCCCTCAGGCTAGACCAAATTTAATTGAAGCCATGGGGTGCCACTAATACTAGTGGTTGAGACAGCAATCAATCCGTAAAACACAGTCACTATTTATAGACTTAGTTGTCCTTTAGTTGTTCTCCTTCAGAATAAATAGCCACTATTTATTTTCTATATAACAGTTCTTTCTTCCATCCACGATGACAAAGACGAACCCAATTGGCCCAGGAACAGTCTTTGAGTTGGTAATTCACAAACTCAGACTGTCCCCTAAACAGTAATTTTGACTGTCCTTGCACAGTCATGCAAAGAAGCAAGTACCAGCGGGGTGTAATTATAGGAAGGGGTCATTAATTACCACAGAGTGAATGACTTAAATTATAAAGAACACCAAAGAAAGGACCAGCCAAGAATACCAAAGGAAGGAAGAATACCAAAGGAGTTTCTCCACAGAAGAAACAGCATTCAGGACTGAAGAGCAGACCTCGTGGGGAAACAAGTTCCAGCCCTTTTCAACAGCCCACTCACTACTTGCATGCACCCACCCCAGATCACACATAGGACACACACAAATACAGGCACACATGTGCCTACGCACACGTCGTCAACCTATGAGTTATCAGCGTATATGCACACAGGCTCGTATATGCACAGGAGCACAGTTACAGTCAGCTGCACACAGAAATCTCCCACAAATACAACCAATCACAGATGGCTGGAAAACAGCCCAGTCTCCTTGAACTGTCAAAGATAAATACGGGATGGGAAACATTTTAATGGAACATTAGCATGCAAATAGGGACTGTGCCTTGATTCAGGGGACTGGACAGAAGTGAGGAATAAAACCCACAAAAAAAATTTAAAAAGAGAAGAGAGAGAAGGAGGAAAAGGTCCTTTCTTCAGACGGAGCAAGTGAGCAAAGGCAAGGAGATAATGCCTGACATGTAAAAATGCGTGTACAAGGATGATCACCATTGCACTAAAAAAAAAAAAAAAAAAAAAAGGCAGAGTGGGTCCCAGCACTTTGGGAGGCTGAGGTAGGCGGATCGCTTGAGTCCAGGAGTTCGAGGCCAGCCTGGGCAACAGAAGAAGACCTGTCTCTAAAAAAGAGACTACAGGCTCACACCTGTAATCCCAGCACTTTGGGAGGCTGAGGCGGGCGGATCATGAGTTCAGGGAGACCTCGAGACCATCCTGGCTAACACCGGTGAAATCCTGTCCTCTACCATAAAATACAAAAAAATTAGCTGGGGCATAGGGGCGGGTGCCTGTTAGTTCCCACTACTCTGGAGGCTTGATGAGGCAGGAGAAATGGCGTCGAACCCGGCGCAGGTGGAGCTTGCACAGGTGAGCTGAAGATCACCGCCACGTGCCACTCCAGCGCGGTCCAGGTTGGACAGAGAGGGACTCCAATCTCAAAAAAATAATAAATAAAATTAAATAAATAAATAAACAAGCTGGGCATGGTTGCATGTGCTTGTAGTCCCAGTTACTTGGGAAGATGAGGCGGGAAGGATCACTTGAGCCCAGGAGGTTGAGGCTGCAGTGAGCTGTGATCGTGCCACTCCACGCCATCCTGGATAACAAGAGCAAGAGTGAGATCCTGTCTCAAAAATACACACACAGGCTGGGTGTGGTGGCTCATGCCTGTAATCACAGGACTTTGGGAAGCTAAGGTGGGCGGATCATTTGAGGTCAAGAGTTTGAGACCAGTCTGGCCATTATGGTGAAACTCCATCTCTACTAAAAATACAAAAATTAGTTGGGCGTGGTGATACATGCCTGTAATCCCAGCTCCTCGGGAGGCTGATGTAGGAGAACTGCTTGTACCCGGGAGGTGGAGGTTGCAGTGAGCCAAGATTGCACCACTGCACTCTAGCCCAGGCAACAGAATGAGACTGTCTCAAAAAACAAAACAAAACAAACAAAATACACACACACACACACACACACACACACACAAACACTGGTAGCCAGATACATTTCCAACAGAAGGGGACTGGTTACATAGATAAATAGACTAGGGAATACTCACATATTGGAGCATTATATAACTTGAAAAATGATGTTTTAGAATTTTTGTTAAATATGCTTATAAATAATGAGAGGTTTACAAAAGAGTACATGCAGCATGATACAAAAATTCTGCAGTATATGATTCCACTTTTGTAAGAAAATTACACCATGAGAAAAGACTGGAAGAAAAAGAAAATGTTAACGGTGATGGTCTCTGTGTGGTGTGATTACCAGTGATTTCTTTCCTATACATTTCTGGATCAGTTTCTTTTTAAACAGTGACTGTGCAACTTTACTTTAGAAAAAAAATTTAATGTGGGTGACTCCAGGCTGGAAACAATAATCATTTGATCATTATGGTGAATCATTAACTAACCCATGAACTAACGCAGCCTTGATCCCTACAACACTGATTAAGCATTGCCATGTGAACAGCATTGTGTTAGGCCCCAAGGCAATGAACAGGATAGTAGGACAACCCTTCACGCCTCAGGGATCTCTGTTGAGAGTCAGTGTGAGCACACCCCGCAGCCTCTCTTATCCATGGGCAGCCCCTGCCGAAAAAAAAATCTGGGTATACCTGTGGTAGTGGGGTGTCAGGGGCTCATTCCTTAGAGGTGTGACAGCTAGAGGAAGGTGAGTGTCACCTTTGGAAGGCCAGTGCCTATGGTTTACTTCAATTTACATAATTGCTATCCTGAACTCCAAAAATAGGACTTGATTGTGGTGTTGGAGCATGGTGGGCACGATGGAAGGACGGCTGGCCTGGGAAAGGAGGGGAGGCCTGGGGACAGCGGGATCTGGGCCTTGGTAGATGCTAGGGTTATGCCTGGGTCGTGGTGGCAAAGGGAGGCCCTGAGTGGGCAAGGACAGAAGCTCCCTCCCTTCTGCCCTCCCTGAGGCATGAGTCTGTCCAGAGACCATCAGATTCTACCTGGTGAATCTCTGCATGCTTTTCCGGGGCTGGGGGGAGATGGTTATTTTATGTCCTCCTGGCAGAGTTTAAATTCCTTGAGGACAGGAGACACATTTTGTTCATCACTGTAATCCCCTAAGGCCAAGCAGAAAATTACTTGAATGTAATATATTCTTAGTAAATTCTAGTTGAACTGAATTAGAATATGGTGGAACCTCTTTAATATTGATGTCAAAGCCTAAGAATAATTTATAAATTATTGGCCATGTTACTTCAGACTATATTAAGTGCTATTTTATTTATTTTATTTATCCAAGAACCCTCTCTAGAGGTCTGGATTGAGATTCCCTTCCTGTAACAAAAGGAAGGGACATACACAGAGATGCACAGCACACAAACAAAGCAGACATTTAGCACAGACACAAGCGTGATGCTGCTTGGGGAGACTTGGGGCTTCAGGGGAAAGAGACTTCTAGGCTAGGTTAGGAAGAGATGTGGCTGTCTGGATAAAGAGATGGAAGGAAGGGCAAAGAGGATGGCATGGTCAGCACAGGAACCACAAGAAGTGAGAAAGCATTTCTGGCCATACTTTTTTTTTTTTTTTTTTTTTTGAGACAGAGTTTCGCTCTGTTGCCCAGGCTGGAGTGCAGTGGCGCGATCTCAGCTCACTGCAACCTCCACCTCCCGGGTTCGAGTGATTCTCCTGTCTCAGCCTGAGTAGCTGGGACCACAGGCTGTACACCATGCCTGGCTAATTTTTGTATTTGTCTGGCCATACTTTTTGAGTCCCTGAGTCTCTCCTTTCTGGGACCTCCCAAATTCTCTAGCAGCAGCATTTTTTTTTCCATCTGATATACCCTAATTAGGATCCATTTTCAAGATTCTAGATGCTAGGTGGTCCTCAGACTCCCACACCTCCCTGAATTCATAACTCCCAACAAGGTGATGGTTAGAACCCTGGCAGGCCACAGGGACCTGGCCACCCTGTACCTTCAGAGGGAACTGTTGGGTGAGTTCTGGCACGTAGGCAGCCCCAGCCTGCTTCTTGTGCAAAGACACAACCACAAAATACTCGAAGAGCTGCCTCTCCTGGTACTCGATGAGCTCCCGGGCAAGCGATGGGTACCGAGGCGCCTGCTTCAGGCGAGACTTCACGTTGACCAGGCGCTGGCTGTGAGCTGGGTGAGGAAGAGGGGGAGAGAGAGAGAGAGAGAGAGCGCACAAAGAGCCTGAAATGACCATGAGCCCATGTGGAACTGTACTGAGCTGCAATAGGTTATGTAATTCTCAGCTCAAGTACTTTTTTTCTAATCCCCAAAGTGTTTCTGTGTCTAACAAATTGGTAGGAAACTCTTTACTTGGGATATCTGCCAAAGTTCTGGGAGAAGCAACACTCAGTTGGCTACCAAATCAATCAGGGTGCAGGAGCCTGGAATCGTGGCTCTACTCTGCCATGGTTTTGCTGTCTGGACTCTGGGCAGAGGCTGAAGATGCCCTTGCCTTCATCTGTCTGATGAGGTAGGGACAGTGACTCCTCCCCTCACCCATTTCCCTCATCTTTTGGTTTGTGTGATGTGACAGAATCCAGACCAGAGGGCTTTTGGAGCTGGGAGCTTTATAAACATCCCTTGTGACTCAACTGGCAGAGATCCCACTAACTCAGGAACTCCTGTCCACCTCCTCTTCTGCCACTGACTCTGCAATGAAATGGCCCTGCTTCATTCTAGAGGTGAGTCTGGGAGCAGCTGGGTGTCTGAGGTGAATGCAGCAGGGTCACTGAGTGGACGGGTCTCTGTCACCTCGTTCAGCAACCTGGACTTGCTGTTTTTTTCTTTTTCTTTTTTAGATGGAGTCTCGCTCTGTTGCCCAGGCTGGAGTGTAATGGCTCAATCTCGGCTCACTGCAACCTCTGCCTCCCGGGTTCAAGCGATTCTCCTCCCTCAGTTTCTCGAGTATCTGAGGTTACAGGCACCTGCCACCACGCCTGGCTAATTTTTTGTATTTTTAGTAGTGACAAGGTTTCACTATGTTGGCCACGCTGGTCTCGAACTCCCGACCTTGTGATCCACCCGCCTCGGCCTCCCAAAGTGCTGTGATTACAGGCGTGAGCTGTCGCGCCTGGCCTCTGGACTTGCTTTCTTTGGCTTCTCCCTGGGGTCTGAAAAAATTGCAGAAAACTCACTAAAGCCTAGGCCCAGACTATCTAATTTTAGACCCCCAGGGACCAATTATTTCAACAACTTCATCAGACAGACGAGGAACTAGAGGCCCTGGATCTTAAGTGATTTCCTCCAGATCACACAGTAATTTGAGCAGAAGTGGGCAGAAGCTCCAGGTCTCCGAAGCCTTAGGGCCGCAGTGTCAATCCTTGAAGCATGGAAAACATCAGGACATAGGGAGAGGCATGGGAGCAGGGGTCGCTGCCGTTATTGTAGCCTCCCTGGCTCTCAGCAACTGTAGTGCCATTTTGATCATGCCCATGGCAGACCGGCCCTGGAGCACCCTGTGGCCCCACTGTCTACTGAGATGTTCACATTTTGCCAAGCAAGCTCGGGCAGGACGCTTCTGTCCCTCATACTAAGGAGGAGGGGCCACCTTTGCAGCTTCCAAGTCACCTGCCTGCATCCTGCACAATAGCGGCTCTCCTCACCTTTCAGCTTCTCCTCTGTGTCACTGTCAGACTCACTGTTCTCATCTGTCACTAGAAGAAAAGAACAAGGAAGACAGTTGCAAATGTGAGTTCTTCTCATGTAGGAAGCTCTTTCTGTGTGGTAGCACAGATCAAACGTTCTAATTCAGAGGGGGTGTTCTGTTGTCTTTTTTTTTTTTTGAGGCGGAGTCTCACTGTGTCACCCAGGTTGGAGCGCAGCGGCACAATCTTGGCTCACTGCAACCTCCACCTTCCAGGTTGCAGTGATTCTCTTGCCTCAGCCTCCTGAGTAGCTGGGATTACAGATGTACACCACCATGCCTCGCTAATTTTTCTATTTTTTAGTAGAGACAGGTTTCGCCATGTTGGCCAGGCTGGTCTCGAACTTCTGACCTCAGGTGATCCGCCTGTCTCAGCCTCCCAAAGTGCTGGGATTACAGGCGTGAGCCACTGCGCCCAGCCTCTTGCTGTCTCTCAATGTATTGTACAAACCACATCTCGTCCAACTCAATGTACTGCCAAATTAATCTGGTTCTAGTTCAGATGGTACTAGATGGTACCTATATCAGATAATATAGCAGAAGGTCCTGGTCCCTTTTGTGGAGGTTAAGCAAGGAAGGTTGCTCCCACAGTCACGCCAGGGCCTGTAGTGCTGGGCTGACTTGGTGGTGGGTGAGGACAAGGATGAGGACAAGGATGGGGAGGCAGGGGACATGTCACCCAGGCTGAGCTCCCAGCCCCGCCATTGTCCCAAAGACGGTGCAGGACATTTACAAAGCATCAGCTTGTTCTCCTCCTTGGTGAGTCAACCAGAAAAAATAGGAAGCCACTTCTGGAAAGAATCTCTTTTCCGATTCTTGCGGGAGAGGGCTGGTGGTGGGGGTTCTACCTTTTCCTGAGTTGCTCTCCATTGACTGGGACAGCCTCTTCACCCGTTTCTTTCCTCTCCGGACCTCATAAATGGCGTTGATTCGCAACACCAGCTGCCAGACACCAGGAGAAGAACAGCCAGTGTTAGCAGCACGCTCTCTGTGGCGGCTGGGCTTCCCTCACTGCCCTTCTCCTACGATGATGGAGGGCCAGGGCCGGGGGGAGCGGGAGACACTGCCTATGGGCTCGTGGGTGTCTTTCAATCATTTTTTTTTTCTTTTTTTGAGACAGTTTCATTCTTGTTGACCAGACTGGGGTGCAATGGCGCCGATCTCAGCTCACTGCAGTCTCTAACTTCTGGGTTCAAGAGATTTTCCTGCTTCAGCCTCCTGAGTAGCTGGCATGACAGGTACCCACCACTATGCCCAGCTAATTTTTGTATTTTTAGTAGAGATGGGGTTTTGCCATGTTGGCCAGGCTGGTCTTGAACTCCTGACCTCAGGTGATCCACCCACCTCGGCCTCCCAAAGTGCTGGGATTACAGGCGTGAGCCACCACACCCAGCCCAGTCATTTTTTTTCTACCACACAGGAACGTGACTGTCAAGGAAAGGAGGCTGCCAGCCCCACTGCCCTGTGGGCGTCTGTTGTCTGGATGGGGGGACAGCCCATTGCTCACGGTGTGGTGGCTGCTTTCCCTCTGAGGCTTCGATGTCACTGCAGCTTGGGAAGGAGCTTTTCCTCCCAAAACAAAACAAGAAAAGGAAGAGACAGGAAAAAAAAAAAGGTTCCCAGGCAGGGCTCCCTTCGTGGGAACCATTCCAAAGAATGTCAGAGCAGCCCTGAGTGGGGTGGGAACCGGGATTAGAACGGGTCCCAAGCCCTAGCTTGGGACTTCGGGGAGCAGCACCATGCAGCCGAGCGTGCAGCCCAATCTGTAGAGGGACGCGCACCCCCAGACGCCATGCACCTTCCATGTGTTCACAGGACACACACATGCAGTGTGCAAGTGTACACGGATACCCTGGGGTGGTACACATTCCAAGCCTCCAAGCAGGCCACTCAACCTAAATGGTCTCCCCCATCACCACTGCCAGACACCCTGTGCCCTGCCCCTCCCCACCTCCCAGGCCGGCCTAGTTATCTGATGCATTTGAAAGGAGACCTGCTTCCATGGAAAATGTTTTTCATATTTCAGACCAAAAGAGTTTGGTGTTTCTTACGTATTTGTTTTCCCCTTTCTTGTGTGAGAAGCTGGTGAGTGCGAATTTATGTATTTTGCTTTGCTGGGTCCCCCGGGGCTTGCTATCAAAGAGCACACATTCATGCCACATGTGATTTAGAATCCCACACATGGAGGAACTCTAAAATTAGTTGTTCTGTGTGCTTACAAAATTAATCTTACTATCTCGTAGCTATATGTTAAATGTTATATAACACTTTTATCTGTCTATGTCAGTAAACAAAAATATAGGATGGTAACCAATTTCCATGTTCTATGAATATTTTACTTATCTATTTATTTTGAGACAGAGTCTTGCTTTGTCACCCATGCTGGAGTGCAGTGGTGTGATCTTGACTCACTGCAACCTCTGACTTCCAGTTTCAAGTGATTCTCATGCCTCAGCCTCCCAAGTAGCTGGGATTATAGGTGTGTGCCACCACACCCGGCTGATTTTTTTTTTTTTTTTTTTTGTATTTTTAGTAGAGACAGGGTTTCACCACGTTGGCCAGGCTAGTCTCGAACTTCTGACCTCAAGTGATCTGCCCACCTCAGCCTCCCAAAGTGCTGGAATTACAGGCATGAGCCACTGTGTTGGCTTGAATATTTTAATTCTTATTTTCGATATTTAGAAATTGTCTGGCCCTCTTTGCCTCTGGCTGGTTGGGTGTCTCTGGGCCATTTAGTTGACCTCTATGGGGTCAAATGTCCTCATTGGAAAAATAAAGGGGTTGGAGTGTTTCATTTCTGTTGAAACACTCCAAATTTCTAATAGCCAAGTGTCCATGGACAGATAGATGGATATACAAAATGTGGTATATACATATGATGGAACACCATTTAGTCCTTTTTTTTTTGAGACGGAGTCTTGCTCTGTCTCCCAGACTGGAGTGCAGTGATGCGATCTCGGCTCACTGCAAGCTCCACCTCCCGGGTTCACACCATTCTCCAGCCTTAGCCTCCCCAGCAGCTGGGACTACAGGCACACGCCGCCATGCCCGGCTAATTTTTTTCGTATTTTTAGTAGAGATGGCGTTTCACCGTGTTAGCCAGGATGGTCTCGATCTCCTGACCTTGTGATCCATCCGCCTCAGCCTCCCAAAAGTGCTGAAATTACAGGCGTGAGCCACCGCGCCCGGCTCATTTAGTCTTAAAAAAGAAGAAAATGCTGACACATGCTTAAACCTTGAAGACACTAAGCGAAATGAAATGTCATTCACGGAAGGACGATACTGTGTGATTCCTCTTATGTGAGATACCTCCAACACTAACTTTCTGGGTTCTAGGATGAAAGTTCTTAGCTGTCCTCAGACTTGCCAGGTCCTTTCATAATCTTTCCTAGTGCTGCCAAAGTGAGTCACTCAACAGGCACCACTACTTAAAGGCATATTCCCTAGGTGGACTTCAGCAGAACCATCTCTTTCTCTTTCTCTTTCTCTTTCTCTCTTTTTTTTTAGAGGCAGCATCTCGCTCTGTCACCTAGGCTGGAGTGCAGTGGCGCGATCAGAGCTCACTGCAGCCTCTAACTCCTGGGCTCAAGTGATTCTCTCTCAACTCAACCTCGCAAGTAGCTAGGACTATAAGTGCACACCACCATGCCTGGCTAATTTTAAAATTTTGTGTAGAGATGGGGTTCCACCATGTTGTCTAGGCTGGTCTTGAATGCCTGGGCTCAAGTGGTCCTCCTATCTTGGCCTCCCAAAGTGCTGGGATTACAGGTGTGAACCACTGCATCCGGCCTCCCTTGACTTTCTTTCAGGTCGATGAGTTACTCAGAGAAATCCCATGAAAGCTACAGACAATGTCCCACACGGAAACTTATCTGCATAAAGTTTTACATTTTTATGGATTTCATGACCCCCTAAAGCCCATCCATGAACTCTGAAATTAAGAATCCCTGCTCTACAAGTTCCTGTAAGAAGCTGATATTGGCTGGATACGGTGGCTCACACCTGTAATTCCAGCACTTTGGGAGGCTGAGGCGGGCGGATCACACCGTCAGGAGTTCGAGACCAGCCTCGTCAATATGGTGAAACTCCATCTCTACTAATAATACAAAAATTAGCTGGGCATGGTGGCTGTAGTCCCAGCTACTCGGGAGGCTGAGGCAGGAGAAACGCTTGAACCTGGGAGGTGGAGGTTGTAGTAAGCCGAGATCACACCACTGTACTCCAGCTTGGGCAACAGAGTGAGACTCCATCTAAAAAAAAAAAAAAAAAAAGTTGATCTTGAAGGAGTTCAGGACATAGCTCCCCAAAATATGCCACTTTGGCATATTGATTATTTTAACTAAAGACACTTGAAAACAAAGTGCATGAAGGTCGCTCTGACCTTCCCTTTTCTTCTTAAAACAGGAGATGAAACTCCACATAAAAGAGGCCCTCCTTATAACAGGAGGAAAGAAACATTATCACCAGTGATGGCGAGTTGAGGCTAAGAGAAATCTAATCAAACAAATCTTGTTTAACCCCTATCTTCCTGGTTACTTTTCCACAATTGCCGCTCTTTGTTCAGCCTAGTATATAAACACATAGATCCAGTCACTTCTTTGGGTCTTACATTTTTCTTTTGAGGGCTCCCACGTACTTGTAAATAAAATGAGTACGCATTTTTCCTGTTAATTGTCTTACGTCAGTTTAAATCTGAGGCTCAGCTGGAGACTCTAAGAGGGTAGAGGAGAAATTTTGCCTACCCTACAGTACCAAACTGGTCAATGAAGAGAGACCGAACTGCAGCACTGAAACTGAGCAAAAGGAAATGTAACCAACAACAGATGCATAAAGATGTATATATCCAAGCCCCTGGGAATATTTTACCTTTTTGGCTGCAAAGAGCCACAAGAGGATTGTTGACAAGGGCTGTCTCAGAACACAGACTGGGACCTGCCTCTGCAGCGGGTGTAGACCAAGTCTCAGGTCAGAGCATGATGGATGGTGTTCTGTTTTTTTGTGGCGATGAAGGAAGGAGCTGTGGCTTTTTGAGGATGGGCATTAAAACCTTGTCTGGGATCAGACAAGCAGCTGAGATTGGGAGAAGAGTGGCTAAGAGGAAGACCACAGGACCACAAAAATGATCAGGATGAAGGTCCAGATATTCCAGCCTGCTGGCTTCACTGTGTCCCCCTGGCCTGCAGCAACACAGGTGGGAGAGGGGCCAGTGATGTATCCCCCACCCAGACCCCTCTGCAGTCTTCTTTCACAGAGAAAGGGTCATGCATATCTGAGCATGAAGCTGGTTGCCACCATTACCTTAGGTATCTTTCTCTTCTTCCTGCCGTTCTGTGGGTCTCCAAGGTTAAAGAAAGTGTCGTCAGGGCTGCTGGGAGTGGAGGGGGGGCTGATTTTGGAAGGGGACCCAGTTCCATCCCGACTCAGCTTCCTAGTGTCCAGCAGTTTGAAGTTCCTCCTCTCTGAATTTTGTCGGAAAAAAGCAGGTTTGGACAATGACTGCTATGAGGGAAAGGGAGAAAAGAAGAGTAAATGAATTCAAAGGAGACTAACCAGTGGATAACTGGTGGTGCCAGGGACAAGACAATGAAATTGAGAAGAGGAACTGGTCTAGTTCCTCTACACCTTCCCAGGGTAGGTGGAGCTTGGTTATGCCAGTAAGTGTTCAATGAACACGTATCATCCAGTTACCAAAAATGTGTGTGATGAGCGATGTAAATCTAATCCAGTTTCTCTTTCTTTTGAGGAGTCTTACTCTGTCACCTGGGCTGGAGTGCAGTGGCGCGATCTCAGCTCACTGCAACCTCCGCTTCCCAAGTTCAAGCAATTCTCCCCCTTGAGCCTCTCGAGTAGCTGGGGCTACAAGCACACGCCGCCATGCCCGCCTAATTTTTTGTATTTTAGCAGAGACGGGGTTTCACTGTGTTGCCCAGACTGGTCTCAAACTCCTAAGCTCAGGCAATCCACCCGCCTCAGCCTCCCAAAGTGCTAGGATGACAGGCGTGAGCCACCACGCCCGGCTGTTTCTCTTCTTGGACAAGTGCAAGGTCACCTGCCTCAATCCCTAGACGTTACAGCTGAGGCCTTCTGACAACCCAAGACACAAGGACTGGGAGTTACAGGGACTAAGCCTCACTTTGGCCTTGCTGCAAGATTGCTGAGTGTCTTTTATACAAGGAATTGTGTTTCTTTTTTTCTTTTCTTTTCTTTTTTTTTTTTTTGAGACGGAGTCTCGCTCTGTCGCCCAGGCTGAAGTGCAGTGGCGCAATCTCGGCTCACTGCAAGCTCCGCCTCCTGGGTTCACTCCATTCTCCTGCCTCAGCCTCCTGTAGCTGGGACTACAGGCGCCCGCCACAGCACCTGTCTAATTTTTTGTATTTTTGGTTGAGATGGGGTTTTACCATATTAGCCAGGATGGTCTCGATCTCCTGACCTCGTGATCTGCCCGCCTTGGCCTCCCAAAGTGCTGGGATTATAGGCATGAGCCACCTGACCCGGCTGGAATTATGTTTCTTTGGGCCTCAATATCTTATTTCTAAAACAAGCCTCTTCAAAGTCAAAAGGCTGGCCAGGTGCGGTTGCTCACACCATAATCCCAGTACTTTGGGAGGCCGAGGAGGATCACTTGAGGTCAGGAGTTTGAGACCAGCCTGGCCAACATGGTGAAACCCTGTCTCTACTAAACATACAATTTAGCTGGGTGTGGTGGCGCACACCTGTAATCCCGGCTACTTGGGAGGCTGAGGCAGGAGAATCGCCTGAACCTGGGAGGCGGAGGTTGCAGTGAGCTGAGATCACGTCACTGCACTCCAGCCTGGGTGATGGAATGAGACTGTCTCAAAACAAAACAAAAAACAAAGTCAAAAGGCAAACAAAACACTTGCTAAAAAAATTTAGAACACATAGAAAATAACCCACAGAAATTAACTCATTTTCCTAAAATACACTACAAATTAATGAGAAAAGACTAACGACTCAAAAGAAAACAGGCAAAATAATGGAAAATTTAGAGAAAAAGAAATACAATGATTCTCAGAAACATAAAAATATTCTTAGCGGCCGGGCGTGGCGGCTCATGCCTATAATCCCAGCACTTTGGGAGGCCAAGGCAGGCAGATCACGAGGTCAGGAGATTGAGACCATCCTGGCTAACATGGTGAAACCCTGTCTCTACTAAAAAAAAAAAAAAAAAAAAAAGAAAGAAAATTAGCCAGTGTGATGGCAGATGCCTGTAGTCCCAGCTACTCAGGAGGCTGAGGCAGGAGAATGGCGTGAACCCGGGAGGTGGAGCTTGCAGTGAACCGAGATCGCACCACTGCACTCCAGCCTGAGCGACAGAGCGAGACTCCGACTCAAAAAAAAAAAAAAGAGGCCGGGCGCGGTGGCTCAAGCCTGTAATCCCAGCACTTTGGGAGGCTGAGACCGGCGGATCACAAGGTCAGGAGATCGAGACCATTTTGGCTAACACGGTGAAACCCTGTCTCTACTAAAAATACAAAAAAAAAAAAACTAGCC
>NW_016809984.1:132372-157018 GCF_001698545.2 Rhinopithecus bieti
CCCGTCTCAGCCTCCCAAAGTGCTGGGATTACAAGCTTGAGCCACCGCGCCCGGCCAATCTTTTCTTTTGTAATTCATTTAATCTCTTCTTTTTTTGCCTAAAAAACTATCCCCTCTTAGAGGTTTAATAAATATTCAATTCCATTTTCTTCTGGATTTTCTTGGTTTGTTTTGAACACATTTTATTTATTATTCCATCAGTAATTTATTTTGTGATATGTTCATCTAAATCATTTTTTCCCTGAAATAACTTATTCCTATTCTATTTAATGAATGAGCTTTTCTTTATCAACTTATGAGGCCACATTTATCCTGTCTTAAACTCGCATAGAACAGGCATATTTTGCTACATTGATTTCTCCATTCACTATTTGTTTAGTTCCAAATAGTAAGTAGCAATAACTTAGGAATCTTTTCTTTTTAAAAATTTCCAAAAATAAAGATTCCTAGTTTCCTAAGTGGCCAGCTCCAATGTTTTATCACAGGTCTCCAAGGAGCAATAAATTATGTAGTACCATAAACCTTCAGCAGAGGAAGAGCTGACTGGATTAGGCACCATGAGCATCTCAATCCTACCAGCACAAAAAGAAGGAAGGGGGGCAAGCCTTCTTTGAGGCTACAAATTCCATCTAAAGTAAAATCCAAGGAAATGATCCTATCATTGCACTAGAATCTCCTATCAAATTGTTGGGAAAATGCAGGTATCTGCTTTTGTTAGAGATGTAGACTGTGATGGTGTTCGTTCAAAGATCTGACCTGTGAGAAGGTCAGACGAGAAAGAAACCAGAGAAGGAATGGAAACACAGCACACAGCTTTCTGAAGAATGTGTGGGCTGCATCTCTGAGTGGTCACCCTGCTGGAGAACGGGGATCCTGATGTGTCCCACAGCACCCCAAATAAGCCACCAAATGTTCAGGGAGCTTTCGTGATGGGGTGGGATTTCAGCAGATATTTATTTGATAGAATGGGAAGACTTACCTGTGGTGGAGAGTATTAGCAATGACACAGCACAATCTGAGAACAGTGGGAGGGAGAGTAAATTAGATCAAAAGAGTCTTCAAGGTTTAGAGTAAGTGCAGTGAAACAGATGGAAGAGATGATACAGCAATGAAGATATCTAATTGTCTACTGAAGGAAGGCCTTTGAAAGTGAAGATATGAATCTTGGACTTAGGGATCAGAAAACTTTTTCTTTTTTTTTTCTTTGAGACGGAGTCTCACTCTGTTGCCCAGGCTGGAGTGCAGTGGTGCAATCTCGGCTAACTGCAACCTCCACATCCCAGTTTCAAGTGATTCTCCTGCCTCAGTCTCCCAAGTAGCTGGATTACAAGTGAGTGCCATCACGCCTGGCTAATTTTTGTATTTTTAGTAGAGACGGGATTTTGCCATATTGGCCAGGCTGGTCTTGAACTCCTGACCTCAGGTGATCCGCCCACTGTGGCTTCTCAAAGTGCTGGGATTATAGGCGTGAGCCACCAGGCCTGGCCAGCACACCTTTTCTTAAAAGCCAGATTGTACTTAAGGCTTTGTGGGCCATATCCTCTCTGTTGCAACTACTAAACTGTGCCCTTGTAGTATAAAAGCAGCTGTAGATAATATGTAAATGAATGAGCCTGGCTGTGTTCCCATAGAACTTTATTCATAATGTCAGGGTACCAGCAGTTGTTTGTTACACCCAGAATTATAGTATAAAAGGAAAGTCGCTCTAGGATCCCAAGAATGATGTGTCAGACTGTGGTCCAGAGAAGATTCTAGCTTTCGATCAGAGGACCTTACACCAACATGTATGGCACCCAATCCCATTGTATCTCTCTGGAGTAACCTCAGGGGCTTAGCTCTGCTGAGAGGCTCGCAGACACCCCCTGATTGTATAGATCTCCGACTCATGATGGGCATAGCAAAAGATTTGTAGTGTCCAAAAGCGAAAAGAGACAAGAACCCTCATGGTCTGAGGTCTGATGTCCCTGCTGAAGCCTCTTCAGTTATTTCAGGAGAGTGGCTGGGGACATCCTGGTTGGGTTGGGGGGCACAGTGGCAAGGAAGCTGTGTGCCCCATCAGAAGGGCCTGAGCTGTACTCGAGCCCAGGTTCATTAACCCTTCTTGTCTGTGAATGGTGGCTGGTGGCTCAATTCCTTCCAGTCCTCTACTGCCCCTGTCTTTACTGCCTCAGGAGACTCTGCCTGTGGGAGACTACAGGGGTCCTTGATATAAACTATCCCCATCCCCCTCACCCATCTCAACATCATTCCTACTCTTAGGAGACCTCCTGTGCTGTCTGTCATTCACACAAACATACATATTTGCTCATACATGCCTGTAGGTATACACATTCTTATATGAAAGAAGAGACACTTCCCTAAATATATATACAGAGAAAGGCATATAAGGGCCGGGTGCAGTGGCTCACACCTATAATCCCAGCACTTTGGGAGGCTGAGGCAGGCGGATCACTTGAGGTTAGGAGTTCGAGACCAGCCTGACCAACATGGTGAAACCCCATCTCTACTAAAAATACAAAAATTAGCCGGGTGTGGTGGCGGGCACCTGGGTTACTCAGGAGGCTGAGACAGGAGAATTGCTTGAACCCAGGAGGCAGAGGTTGCAGCGAGCTGAGATCACGCCACTGCACTCCAGCCTGGGCAACAGAGTGAGACTTCGTCTCATAAAACAAAATAAAAATATAAAGGCATACAAGGGCATTCTAACAATGGGGACTAATAACATTCTATTCAGATAATGGAATACCGTGCAGGCAAGAAAAACCGTTTCTAAAAATAAATTAGGCTAGGTGTGGTGACTCATGGCCTGGCCTCGTGGCTCATGCCTGTAATTCTAGCACTTTGGGAGGCCACGGTGGGCAGATCAAAGGTCAAGAGATCAAGACCATATGGCCAACATGGTGAAACCCCAACTCTACCAAAAATACAAAAATTATCTGGGCTTGGTGGCGCGTGCCTGTAGTCCCAGCTACTCAAGAGGCTGAGGCAGAAGAATCGCTTGAACCCGGGAAGTGGAGGTTGCAGTGAGCCACGATCTTGCCACTGCACTCCAGACTGGCAACAGAGAGAGACTGTCTCAAAATAATAAAAATAAAAATAAAAAAGAAATTGATGACATGGGAAAATACTCATGATCAATATAAAAAGCATCAAAATTACATATACAATATAATCACAGATCTTTTTTTTGAGACAGAGTCTCGCTCTGTCACCCAGGCTGGAGTACAATGGTGCGATCTTGGCTCACTGCAAACTCCACCTCCCAGATTCAAGCAATTCTCCTGTCTCAGCCTCCCAAGTAGCTGGGATTACAGGTGCACACCATTGCGCCCGACTAATTTTTACATTTTCAGTAGAGACGAGCTTTCACCATGTTTGCCAGGCTGGTTACAAACTCTTGACCTCAGTTGATTCGCCCGCCTCGGCCTCCCAAGATCACAGATCTTTTTAAAAAATGTATACTTACATACACACAAACACACGGACGCACACCACACACAGTGTGTGTGAGAGAATCAGAGAGGAAATAGACCGAAGTGTCAGCAGTGGGTGTTGGGATTACATGCGCGTTTTAAAAAGATCTTCAGAATACACACACATAAATACACATACACAAGATGCCAATCTGGGCCAGGCGAGGTGGCTCACGCCTGTAATCCAGGCATTTGGGAGGCAAAGGTGGGTGGATCACCTGAGGTCAGGAGTTCGAGACCAGCCTGGCCAAAATGATGAAACCTCGTCTCTACTAAAAATACAAAAAAAATTAGCTGGGCATGGTGGCGGACGCCCGTAGTCCCAGCTACTTGGGAAACTGAGACAGAGGTTGCAGTGAGCTGAGATCACGCCACTGCCCTCCAGCCTGGGCAACAAGAGGGAAACTCCATCTCAAAAAAAAAAAAAAAAATGTAAATCTATTACAGAAATACTAGAAAATAGAGGCATAAAGAAAAGTAGAATTCCCAAATTGTGGATGAGTTTTATTTTCTTCATTAAACTTTTCAGTAATTACAATACTTATTCTGTATCATGTAACCAGAAACACTTTTATAATTACAATGTTCTCAGGAAAAAAAAAAGAAAAGCATGTATGTATGTATTTACTTATTTTTGGAGACAGGCTCTCACTCTGGAGAGCTGAGGCACAAAAATAGCTCACTGCAGCGTTGGACTCCTGGGTTCAAGTGAATCTCCCATGTCAGCCTCCTGAGTAGTTAGGACTACAGGCACGCACCACCATGCCTGTCTAATTTTTAAATTTTTTGTAGAGATGGGGTCTTACTATGTTGACAAGGCTGGTCTTGAATGCCTGGCCTCAAGCAATCCCCCCACCTTGGTTTCCCAAAGTGCTAGAATTACAGGCATGGACCACTGCACCCAGCCTGTTATTTCACTATTATTATTTTTTATTTAGTTTTGAGATGGAGTCTCATTCTGTCGCCCAGGCTGGAGTGCAGTGGCGTGATCTCAGCTCACTGAAACCTCCGCCTCCCAGGTTCAAGCGATTCTCCTGCCTCAGCCTCCCAAGTAGCTGGGAATACAGGCGCGTGCCACTACACCTGGCTAATTTTTGCATTTTTGGTAGAGATGGGGTTTCACCATGTTGGCCAGGCTGATCTCAAACTCCTGACCTCAGGTGAGCTGCCCGCCTTGGCCTCCCAAAGTGCTGGGATTACAGGCGTGAGCCACTGTGCCCGGCCACCCAGCTTGTTATTTTTAAAAAAAACATATATTGAAAAGTATAGGCCAGGTGCAGTGGCTCATGCCTGTAATTCCAGCACTTTGGGAGGCTGAGGCGGGCAGATTACTTGAAGTCAGGCGTTCGAAAGTAGCCTGGCCAACGTGGTAAAACCCTGTCTTTACTAAAAATACAAAAAATCAGCCAGCATGGTGACCTGTGCCCGTAATCCCAGCTACTCAGAGGGTGGGGCACGAGAATCACTTGAACTCGGCAGGTGAAGGCTGCAGTGAGCCGAGATCGAGCCACTGCACTCCAGCCTGGGCGACAGAGCAAGACTTTGTCTGAAAAGAAAAGAAATGGTGGGTGATATGTAGCAAGAAAACAGTCCCTTTCAGGAGCTTGCAGTTTGTGTTTAGCAGCAGCAGCATCTGCCCCCAGCTGCACGCTTGGTCCTTTCTGAGGAGTGCCTATCCAACAGGCCCTTCCCTCTCAAATGGAAATTCTAGTGACTCAAATAACTAGCCATGGCCTAATAAAATGAACATCCCAAAGATGGCTGAGGATCTCTCCGTGGCTCGCAGGGGAGGTCGCATGGAGGGACTGCTCCTGCAAGCTCTGAGGTCCCAGATGCAGCCCAGATGCGGCAGATGCTTCACAAATATTTGATGAGCTAATGGAGGAAGTGGTGAAGTCTCCAGCTGTGCCCTAGAGCAGGGCACACAGCAGACACCCAGATGTGGATGAGCAGAATAATGAGCATGGACACGGTGTCCCGCTGAGGGCTTGCAAGGATCTGTGGCAATCAGACACATGCTCTGGACAACTGGATTGTCTTTCTTCAGGACAGCTACAGCTACAGATACAGATACAGACACAGCTGGACGTTAAGTTCTTGTTGACGTTCTCACTTACTCGGCTTAGCTGCTTTGGCGGCAGAGGCTCTAGGTTTTCTCCAGCCCAGCAGGGACAGGAAGAAAAGGGTTGGTAAGCCTTTATTTCCTGGTATCAGGCAGGAGTGCTCTGCCTTGAATGCAAAGCTGCCTTGGGTAGATTTTTTTTTTTTTTTTTTTTTTTGAGACGGAGTTTCACTCTTTTACCCAGGCTGGAGTGAAGTGGCGTGATCTTGGCTCACTGCAACCTCTGCCCCCTAGGTTCAAGCGATTCTCCTGCCTCTGCCTCCCGAGTAGCTGGGATTACAGGCACCCGCCACCACATCTCACTAATTTTTAGCAGAGATGGGGTTTCACCATATTGGCCAGGCTGGTCTCGAACTCCTGACCTCAGGTGATCCACCAGCCTTGGCCTCCCAAAGTGCTAGGATTACAGGAATGAGCCACTGTGCTTGGCCTGAGCAGAGGTTTTTCATTGTTCCTCGGGGTGAGGCAGTTCACTCCCCACATGATGTGGGGAGCCAGGTAGGACCCAAAGGGGACAGACCAGGTGTGACAGCTTGCTTTCTTATTCTAAGTCAGGCTTCTCTGCCATGGGAAATGAAGGATTTCCTAAATGTTGAAGACATCCCTATTGCAATGAAAACACCAACAACACATTTCCAAGGCAAGCAGAAAGTATTTGCTCATTGTCAGTTGCCATGGATTATTCTTGATGACACCCTTTTCCATAGGAGAAGAGAAATGGCAGTTAACAGGCAATACTTGGTACAGGCAAGAATTGTAGCAATTTATCTGGGTCTGTAAGATCCATCCTTTGGGATAGGTTGTTCCCTCACCTCTTCCAGAAGCCTGGTGGCAGGCAGCATCCTTTCATGGCCATCAAGCACAGAAGACAGGCTTCAGGTGGAGAGAGCCCCACCTGCCAGCGATGCTGACCCTGTGGGGCAGGGACAGAAAGACCACTGCTTTTCCTAGACTGGAAACAGAGCCTTGCAATGAGATTTAAGTTGACCTTTGCAGCCAGTACTTGGCCTTCCTTAATTTCTTCTACTAAATATTGTAGAACTGTTAGTCCTTATGGGAAAACCAAAGAAATAGAATATATACATTTTATTTATTTATTTATTTATTTATTTATTTATTTATTTATTTATTTTAACTTGGGTTAAAATATATACCTTTTGACCTTGAGGAATTTATAATCTAGTTGGGGAGATGTTTTTAGGATATATTAAGGCCGGGCACGGTGGCTCACACCTGTAATCCCAGTACTTTGGGAGGCTGATGTGGGCGGATCACGAGGTCAGGAGATTGAGACCATCCTGGCTAACACGGTGAAACCCCATCTCTACTAAAAAAAAATACAAAAAGTTAGCCGGGCGTGGTGGCAGGCACCTGTAGTCCCAGTTACTCGGGAGGCTGNCATTTTATTTATTTATTTATTTATTTATTTATTTTAACTTGGGTTAAAATATATACCTTTTGACCTTGAGGAATTTATAATCTAGTTGGGGAGATGTTTTAGGATATATTAAGGCCGGGCACGGTGGCTCACACCTGTAATCCCAGTACTTTGGGAGGCTGATGTGGGCGGATCACGAGGTCAGGAGATTGAGACCATCCTGGCTAACACGGTGAAACCCCATCTCTACTAAAAAAAAATACAAAAAGTTAGCCGGGCGTGGTGGCAGGCACCTGTAGTCCCAGTTACTCGGGAGGCTGAGGCAGGAGAATGGCATGAACCCGGGAGGCGGAACTTGCAGTGAGCCGAGATCACGCCACTGCACTCCAGCCTGGGCGACAGTGTGAGACTCCATCTCAAACAAACAAACAACAACAAAACAGCAACAACAAAACATGAAATGATTTCACTGAGTGTTACAGATAATCAGAGAGGAAGAAGTCCCAGAGATTGGGATGGCTGGTGAAGCTTCTTAAAGGACGCATGATTGAACTGGGCCTCAGAGGATGGGGAGAGGTCCCAGTGAGAGCCAAAGGCAGAGGTAAAAATGACCTAGCATAGCAGTGGGCAAATTTTGGCCTGTGGGCCACATCTGGCCCACCACCTGTTTTTGTACAAGCCATGACTTAAGAATTAACTTTTACATTTTTAAATGGTTGGAAAAATAAATAATATTTTATGACAAGTAACAATTATATAAAACTCAAATTTCAGCATCCAGGTCAGGTGCGGTGGCTCACGCCTGTAATCCTAGCCCTCTGGGAGGCTGTGGCAGGCGGATAATTTGAGGTCAGGAGTTTGAGACCAGCCTGGCGAACATGGAAACCCCGTCTCTACTAAAAGTACAAAAATTAGCCAGGCGTGGTGGCGCATGCCTGTAGTCCCAGCTACTTGGAAGGCTGAGGCAGGAGAATCACTTGAACCCGGGAGGTGGAGGTTGTATTGAGCTGAGACTGCGCCACTGCACTCCAGTCTGGGTGACAGAGCAAGATTCTGTCTCAAAAAACAAAAACAAAAAACAACAACAACAAAGGTTGATTGAGATACAGCCACATTCATTTATTTACACATTGTCTATGACTGCCTCACACTGCAGTGGCCACTCTCAGTAGTTACAACAGAGACCATATGGTCCACGAGCCCAAAACATTTACTCTCTGGCCCTTTAGAGAGAGTGTGCATGTCCCAGGCCTACATCAGAGGGGTAGTTGGTAGGCTCTGGCTGGAGGGGGCATTTGTATGTAGGAACTATGGGAGATTAGGGGTAATGGGTGCCAAGATATCTGTTACAAATGCTAGCCCTGCAGGCAGTAGGTTGAAATTACCATCTACATGAATATGGTTATGTTATCTATATGCATACGGTATGTAACTCCAAAAGGTTCAAAAGGATATTCTGTAAAAAGAAGGTCAGCCTTCCTCCCGTCCTCTGGGTATTCAGACAGGACAACCCCTCTGAGGTCCTCAGTTACTCATGCTTGGGTATCCGCACAGAGATTTTTTTTTTCACCTCCAATATTGGGGATGGAGATATTCTTATACATACATGTGTGAGTTTACATACATGTATATTCTTTCATATTTATATACATGCATATTCTTTCACTAAAAAAACCCACATACAGACATGTGCGAGTTTACATATATGTATTTTTTTTCATTAAGAAACCCACAGGCTGGACGTGGTGGCTCAGGCCTGTAATCCCAGCACTTTGGGAGGCCAAGGCTGGTCGATCACTCAAGCCCACGAGTTCAAGATCAGCATGGCCAACATGACGAAACCCCGTCTCTACAAAAAATACAAAAATCAGCTGGGCTGGTGGCGTGTGCCTGTAATTCCGGGTACTTAGAAGGCTGAGTTGGGAGGACTGAGTCTGGGAGTTCACCTGCAGTGAGCCGTGATTGCACCACTGCACTCCAGCCTGGGTGACAGAGCGACAACACCCTGACTCAATTAAATCAACAACAACAACAACCCACAAATACTTTAAAACTACTGTTCTACATCATGCCTTTCCATCTTGTATCTTAGAGTGTGCTCTGTGTTAAGACATTCTTAACAGTTGTATGGGACAGATGTACATCTTTTATTTACCCTGTTCGAGGAGGTTTCTGAGCCAGAAGCTCAATGGTATTTTAGGAAGCTTTTTTGGGCAGGGGGGCTCCAAGAGAACTAGAGGCAGAAAGACCAGTCAGCCAGCGATGTACAAATCCAGGAGCCTGGCAGGGCAAGTGGGGGTGGCCTGGAATTCCAGCAGTGGCCGGAACTCCAGAGTGCTCAAGGCCACCGTGCTGCGGCCCCCTCTCTTGCCACCTCTCCCTGGGGACTCATACCTTGGTGAGCGTGTCAGGGATGGAAGAGGTGGGAGAAGCAGGAAAATTCAAGACACACTTCTTTCCCAGGCAGCGACCGTGTAACTCGATGTCCTCATAAGGGTTCTCCTTCACTGGCGGATCTGTGTTCAAAGGCAATGTGTCAGGAACCTGGGAACACTGAGGACATTTCCCTTTTCGAAACACTGAGGTCAGCATCTTGGCCTCTCCTGTGTCCGTCCTTGTAGGGATATCTGCTGTTTTGCCATCCATGCGCCCCTCCTCTTGGTAGCAGCCCCTGATTTCACTGGGTTACCTCTCCATCTCTTCATCTGTGGCCATGGGAGATTAACTCCATTCTCAGTTTCAGTGCTTTAGCTAATCTAAGTATCCCAAATCCCTGCCTCAGTGATCAGTTCAGGGAAGGGCTCATATTCTAAGCCTAAGGGGATATCACTGCATGGCATTCCTTGGCTCCAAAGGTGAACAAGGGACCTTGGCTGGTCTAATGAGGGTAAACCTTAGGATTTCTGGTGGGACTTGCAAGATACAAGCTCTTCTCTCCACCAGGAAGATATGAATTCCAGGAAGCTGGTGGCAGCCATTGTGGGGATCCTGGGAAGCCTGCTGAGAATAAAGCTAACCTGAGAGGTAAGAAATAGAGGAAGGAGGCTGAGTGTGGTGGCTTACACCTGTAATCCCAGAACTTTGGGAGGCTGAAGCGGGTCGATCACTTAAGCCTAGGAGTTTGAGACTAGCCTGGGCAACAAGGGAAAACCCCGTCTCTACTAAACACACACACACACACACACACAAATTAGCCGAGCGTGGTGGTGGGTGCCTGTAATCCCAGCTACTTGGGAGGCTGAGGCAGGAGAATCACATGAACCTGGGAGGCGGAGGCTGCAGTGAGTCGAGATTGTGCCATTGCACTCCTGGGCAACAGAGTGAGACTCCTGTCTCAAAAAAAGAAAGAAAGAAAACAAATGGAGGAAGGAAAAGCTAGTTTAGTTGAGTTTTCTGTTCCTTATAATGGAAGCATCCTCTTAGGCAGTCACTGCTAAGAGAAGTCCAGATCTCTCTCCCACTTCAGATCTGGGAATCCCGCTGCTTTGGCAGGAGCCCATCTCCAGCAGCCTGGACACATGCAATTCCAATTGCTTAGCTCAGTATCTGCCCTTCCTCAAATGTTCTATTTCCTCCTTCTCCAAGTTTTTTCTAGTATTGATGATTACATGCCCGCATGTCTGCGTATATCCACTCTACCTGCCCCTCACTTGCACATACATACGGGTTTCTCCCTTTTACCAGCTTGTTTCTTCCCCCAGCCCTCACACCCACCATAAGCAGTTGGATTCGCCTTTCGCTAAAACCATCAACCTCCCCGAAGATGACTGAACTCACCAAACTCTGAATCTGAGACCTGCTCTGAAATCTCAGAGGAAGCTTTGGGGCCCAAGTTATTTTTTAAATCACAGACATGCATTTAGTCTGTGTTCTGATGCCCTGTTAGTGCCACACTCTGACGGTTTCTGAAGGAGGCTCTGGTGTATAGCGTTTTCTTTCATTCAGTAATCCCTGCAGCTGACTGAGCATCTGTCGTAAGTGAGGGAGTTGACATACCATTCTCTCCAGTCCTTAACCTTGCAAGGGAGCTAGCTTCATTCTCATTAGGCAGATGTGAGAACTGACGTTCAGAGATGTGAAGTCACCCACTCAATGTCCTGCGGCCAATAGGCAGCAGAGCCAAGACGTAGTTCTGGATCTTCAGACTCTAGGCCCCACACTTCTTGCTACGCCACGCTGCTACACTGCCTCCTTGGCCACGCATCACCAGCCAGTCTTCCCCCTCCAGCCCGAGAGTCTCTCACATATCCCGTGAGGCTCGCTCTCCCACCCCACCTGCCTGCTCTGTCATCCGAGTGCACAGGTGTCTTCGAGTGTCTGCATGTGTGTTTCCAGCAGCCAGCCCCATTCTCCCTCCCCTTTCTCCTAGACAGATTCAGACCCACACACAGACGCTGTAGCCTCTTACCTAGAATGTCTTCATAGACGTTCTCCTCCGATAAAGTACGTGTCAGCCCCAGCTTAGTCTGCGCGTACCAGTCCACCCTGCTGCTCTCAGAGGAAGACTGCAGTAAATCTTCAAACTCATAGGACTTTCTGGGATGTGCAAGATGGGAGGAAAAAAACAAAGAATTTGAATCAAATTAGATTCAGAGAATATATTAATATATCCCCTCACCCAAATTGTCTTTTCTTGGAAAATTATTACCGAAATCAACTTCTTTTATTTTATTTCATTCTTAGAAAAACTATTACCGAAATCAACTTCTTTTATTTTATTTTATTTTTTGAGACAGAGGCTTGCTCTGTTGCCCAGGCTGGAGTGCAGCGGCACCATCTTGGCTCACTGCAACCTCCGCTTCCTGGGTTCAAGCAATTCTTCTGCCTCTGCCTCCTGAGTAGCTGGGACTACAGGCATACACCACCATGCCTGGCTAGTTTTTGTATTCTTAGTAGAGACGAAGTTTCACCATGTTGGCCAGGCTGGTCTCGAACTACTGACCTCAGGTGATCTGCCCACCTTGGCCTCCGAAAGTGCTGGGATTACAGGCGTAAGCCACTGTGCCCGGCCTGAAATCAACTTCTTTTATTGTAAAAGGTGTGAAAATCCATGAATAAAAGGTGTGGCTTTTATGTGCAAGAATGTTCATGCTATTATGCTAAGTGAAAATAATAAAGTATATGTAAAAAAATACAATCCCAACTTTGTAAACAAACACGTACATAGAAAATAAAAAAGGGGGCCAGGCGCAGTGGCTCACTCGTATGGACAGGGACTGTCTATACTATTTGATACTATTTTTATACTAAACTTAGTGTCAGGACACTAAGTTTCAGCCCATTTATGTAGTTCATCCAAGACTAAAAGGCTTGTGAATAAAGATATGGAACAGTCCTTATTATAGTATAGATAGTCCCCGACTGTCTTATTACAGTATAATCAGGGACTGTCTATGCTATAGGTACACAGCACCATGCCCTGCTAATTTTTGTACATTTTTGTAGAATGGGGTTTTGCCATGTTGCCTGGGTTGGTTTCAAACTCCTGACCTCAAGTGATCCTCCGGCCTGGGCCTCCCGAAGTGCTGGTATTATAAGTTGGAGCCACTGTGCCCAACCCAAAATTACTACTCTTATCCCCCACCCCACTTTTTTTTTTTGAGATGGATTCTCACACTGTTGCCCAGGCTGGAGTGCAGTGGCGTGATCTTGATTCACTGCAACCTCTGCCTCCTGGGTTCAACTGATTCTCCTGCCTCAGCCTCCTGAGGAGCTAGGATTACAGGCATGCACCACCATGTCTGGCTAATTTTTGTATTTTTAGCAGAGATAAGGTTTCACCATGTTGGCCAGGTTGGTCTTGAACTCCTGACCCCAGGTGATCCACCTGCCTCAGCCTCTCAAAGTGCTAAGATTACAGGGGTGAGCCACTGCACGCAGCCTCTTATACACATTTTATCTATCGGAAAACAGAGGCATAGAGAGATTAGATAAATTGCTCCAGGTACATTCGGAAAAAGTGGTGGAATCAGGGTCTGACTCCAGGAAGTCTGGTTGGAGACTGATGCTCTTAATGACACAAGGCATTATGTATGGAGAGCATTTATTTAAGTGAGGCGCATCAGGAGGGAAGCTGCATTCACAGGCTCCAAACTAAAACAGGCTGAGTTTCAACAGTCTGTCGTTGGGAACCTGAACTAATTTTCCATACAAAACTGCATTACACAGTGATAATTACATTACTGCATTACACAGTACTGTGCGATACCCAGGCAGACCCTCTATTTCCCTCACATAGTAAGTAATCTATGCTATGAGGAGATGCTATGAGCCCTCACAGGGAAAAGGGGGACAGGAAAGGGCCATTTCACTGGGAGCCAGACAGTTTCTCCCACTCTCAGGGCCGGGGTAGTAACCACCACCTACAGGTAAAGCCTTGACTGCCCAGAATTAGAGCATGACCCTGGCTGAGTTTGGCCTTTTCTTTGAGAGAGAGAAAGGGGCTGTAGCTGTGCCTTGCTTTGCCATTGTGAGAGCTCTATTTATGTTTAGAAAAGGGTCTCCTTCTGTTGCCCAGGCTGGAGTGCAGTGGGGCCACCATAGTTCACTGCAGCCTCAAACTACTGGGCTCAGGCAATCCTTGTCCCTCAGCTTCCTGAGTAGGTGAGACTGCAGTTGCATGCCACCATGGCCGGCTAAGTTTTACTTTTTTGTGGAAATGGGGGTATTGCTTTGCTGCCCAGGCTGGTCTCAAACTTACGGGCTCAAGCGATCCTCCTGTCTCAGCCTCCTTGTTGTCTGAGATTATAGTTCTGTTTTCATTTTTTAAATCTCATTGGAAACAATATTTGTATAGGTCAAATTTCAAAATGATAAAGTACCTATGAAATAATATCTGAATCTTTAAAATGTTTTCATAATAAGTGCCCTAACAACAAAAGATATTTGTACAGGTTAAAGGCTCTCCAAATCTCAGCAGATGGCTTGCTTATTTAAAGCACATGCAATGCAGGCCGGGCGCAGTGGCTCATGCCTGTAATTCCAGCACTTTGGGAGGCCGAGGCAGGCTGATCACTTGAGGTCAGGAGTTCATGACCAGTCTGGCCAACATGGTGAAACCTTGTCTCTACTAAAAATACAAAAATTAGCCGGGCATGGTGTTGTGCCCCTGTAATCCCAGCTACTCGGGAGGCTGAGGCAGGAGAATCACTTGAACCCGGGAGGTGGAGGTTGCAGTGAGCTGAGATTGCGCCACTGCACTCCAGCCTGGGCAACAGAGAGAGACTCTGTCTCAAAAAATACATACATACATACATACATACATACATACATACATACGTAAAACTAAAGCACATGTAATGCAAGCGGGAATCCGGATTATGTGTTGGGGTTTGTTGGGATGGGATTAGCCTTTATCCCAGTGGTTACTGTCAGACACCTGGGATTTCAAGACATAGTTTGAATGTTTTGTATAATCTTTCTATATTTCCAAGAACAAGATGCTACTATAAGAGTTCGGGCCAGACACAGTGGCTCATGCCTGTAATTCCAGCACTTTGGGAGGCTGAGTCAGGAGGATTGCTTGAGGCCAGGAGTTCAAGGTCAGCCTGGGCAACAAAGTAAGATCCCATCTCTACAAAAAATAACAATTACAAAAATTAGCTGGGCGTGGTAGCATGTGCCTGAAGTCCTAACTACTTGGGAGGCTGAGGTGGGAGGATCCCTTGAACCTAGAAGGGGAAGGTTGCAGTGAGCCGAGATCATGCCACTTGCACTCCAGCCTGGGTGAGAGAGTGAGACTTTGTTTCTGGAGAAAAAAAAAAAAGTCAGCCATGCTTTGCATTTGATTTCTGACACATAAAAGGTATCACTAGTCTAAACAGTATTAGAAAAGTCCAATTTGAAAACAATTAAAAACTCCCTTTAAAAAAATTAAGATGGGGGTAGGTGCAGTAGCTCACACCTATAATCCTAGCACTTTGGGAGGCCAGAGCAGGTGGACTGCTTGAGTTCAGGAGTTTCAGATCAGCCGGGCACACAGCAAGACTCTGTCTCTATAAAAAATACAAAAATTAGCTGGGTGTGGTGGGGCACATCTATAGCCTCAGTTACTTGGGAGGCTGAGGTGGGAGGATCCCTTGAGCCAGGGAGTGGGAAGATGCAGTGAGCCAAAATCAAGCCACTGCATTCCAGCCACTGCACTCTCACTCATTTTGAGACAGAGCGAGACCCTGTTTCAAAATAAAAGATGGTTATTCACATTGCAAAACTAATTTGCAAAACAATTCATCAAAACGTTTCTCAAATAGCAGCCCTATTTCCTGTATTAAAGTGTTGGTTTTCAGGTGACTAATTCCTATGCAGTAAATCTGAAAGGCAAACAAATTAACATGAGGTCCAGTCCATTAGAAGATCAAGGAGAAGCCAGAAATCTTTACCTGCCCAGTTTCTAGAACTAGTGGGAAAATAGGATTCCAATTACAACATTTGATCTATCATTGTCATGTGTCGGTAACACATGCCAAAGCATTTAGAAAGTTAGCTCTTCCTAGCAGTTCTTTATTTTCTTTCTCTTTTCCTTCCTTCCTTCTTTCCTTCCTCCCTCCCTCCCTTTCTCTTTCTTCTTTCTTTCTCTCTCTTTCTTTCTCCCCTTCCTTCCTTCCTCTTTCTTTCCTTCCTTCCTTTTCTTGCTTGCTTTCTTGCTTTCTTTCCCTCTCTTCCTTCCTTCCTCTCTCTCTTTCTTGCTTTCTTTCTCTCTCTCTTCCTTCCTTCCTCTCTCTCTCTTTCTTGCTTTCTTTCTTGTTTTCTTTTTCTCCTCTCCCTTCCCTTCCTTCCTTCTCTCTCTCTATTTCATTCTTCCTCTCTCTCTTTCTTTCTCCTCCATTCCCTTCCCTCCCCACCCCTCTCTTCCCCTCCCCCTCCTTCCTCTCTGTCTTCTTGTTTTTTTTCGTGACAGAGGTTTCCCTCTTGTCACCCAAGCTATTGTTCACCAGACGCAATCTCGGCTCACTGGGCGAGCCTCGCACCCTGAGTTCATAGCAATTTCTCCGTGCTCTCAGCTCCCCAATAGCGTGAGATTTACAGTGTGCCTGCCCACCATGTCCAGCTAATTTTTTTTTTTTTTTTTTTCTGAGATGGAGTCTCACTCTGTCGCCCAAGCTGGAGTGCAGTGGTGCAATGTTGGCTCACTGAAAGCTCCACCTCCTCAGTTCACACCATTCTCCTGCCTCAGCCTTTCCAGTAGCTGTGACTACAGGCGCCCGCCACCATGCCCAGCTAATTTTTTTTTAATTTTATTTTTAGTAGAGACAGGGTTTCACCGTGTTAGCCAGGATGGTCTCGATCTCCTGACCTTGTGATCTGCCCACCTCGGCCTCCCAAAGTGCTGGGATTACAGGCATGAGCCACCGTGCCCAGCTAATTTTTTGTTTTTAGTAGAGACGGGGTTTCGCCATGTTGGGGAGGCTGGTCTCAAACTCCTGACCTCAGGTGATCCCCGCCCTGCCTTTTTTTTTTGAGAGAGAGAGTCTGGCTCTGTGGCTCAGGCCGGAAGGCAGTGGGGCGATCTCAGCTCACTGCAACCTCCGCCTGCAGGGTTCAAGTAATTCTCCTGCCTCAGCCTCCTGTGTAGCTGGGATTACAGGCACCTGCCACCATGCGTGGCTAATTTTTGTGCCCGGACCACCATGCATTATTTCTATAGCATACATAAATGTCAGGGACATCAGTCCTCCCCTTCTGAGGTTCAGGTAGGTGATTAGGCTCCCTGAAGAGGAGAAAGGTGAGCACATTCATCCTCCAACTGCTAAGCTAATTCTGTTCTGTACAAATTTTTTTTTAACTTGAAAGTTTTAGTACCCTCATTTACACATTAACTTTGAGAGAAAGGAAACTGTGAAAGGTTAATGAATGATAACCACATCCAAACAGGCTTCTCTCTAATTTAAACATGTTCAACATTCATTCCACATCCTGTCTGCATGTTTAATAAGTAAACATGCGAATCACATTTCATTGTGCTCAAAGTGGGTGATACAAAGGCGAGAGGTCCCTGCCTTTGGGGAGCCCACAGCCTGGGAAAGGGGTGTAACTTCCACTCAGCCTCACTTTACTTCCCGGGTCCTCAAATGATCGTTTGATATTTGGTACTTCTGAGTTTCAGAGATGCTAGAATGAGCTGGTTGTTCCAAAGAACTTTGCTTAAGGGCGTTGTAACCTATGCAATAGCCAGATTTCCACAACCAACGCCAAACACTGTGATTCTGAGTCGTATTTTGAATGTTCTTCACGACTTCTCCATATTTTTGTAAATGAAATCCTAACTTAGAGCTCCTTCTGTTTGGACAATGCATAAGAATCTCAAAGCCGAACTCGTAATCCCATTGCCTCTCCCTGATGAGAACCAGCTCCTTGCCCAGTGTGGCCATCCAAAGGTTTAGGTCTTAAACCTGGAAATCAGACTCCCAGCATCCCTCCCACTTACTGCCTACGTCTAACTAGTTAACCCAAGTTTTACCTCCAACGCATCTCTTGAACCCACCCACTTCTCTCAGTCCCTAAGGTAGCTACACCACAGGGTAACCATAAGACCTCACTGTTCCTCCCCAGCGCCTCTCCCCACCTGCCCACTGGTGCCCACCCAGTCTCCAGGCTGCTGCTAGGATGGTCTCTTAAACATGCAAATCTTTTTTTTTTTCTTTTTTCTGAGACGGAGTTTCACTCTTGTTGCCCAGGCTGGGGTGCAACGGCGTGATCTAGGCTCACTGCAACCTCCGCCTGCTGGGTTCAGGCGATTCTCCTGCCTTAGCCTCCCAAGTAGCTGGGATTTCAGGTGCCTGCCATCCATGCCCGGCTAATTTTTTCTATATTTACCTGAAATGAGGTTTCACCATGTAGGCCAGGCTGGTCTTGAACTCCTGGCCTCAGGTGATCCACCCCACTCAGACTCCCAAAGTGTTGGGATTACAAGCGTGAGCTGCTGCACCCGGCCTTAAATGTGCAAATCTGATCATCTCTCTCCCCTTCTTAAAAATGTTCCTGTTTTCCATTGCTCTTAGGTAATAGGCCCAAATCCATACCGTGTGTACAGGTCCAGAAGACTTTCAGGCCTCACTCCAGACCCTTCCTGGCCCCTCAGGCCATGCTCCTGCCTTGCAGTTCCTCTGACACGATGCAGTCTTTCTTGTCTCAGGGCTTTCACCTATTAGTTCACTCAAATTGAACGCCCACTCCCCACCCTCCTGCTGGCCTGAGTGTCACTTCCTCTTGATCCCGTCTGTTTCCCTGATAGGCTACACATCCCTGATGAATGTTCCCATGGCACCAGGATTCCTCACAGCACTGACAGCAGTTATGATCACACCAGCTGTGTCCTTCTATTACTGGTCTGCAAATCCTGTGAAGACAGAGTCTCCGTTTATCTCGCTCATTATTACATTCCTATGTCTAACACTCAATAGGTGTGTGGTAAATATTTGTTGGTTGAATAAGTGAATGAATATTTTATGTTATTATTTATTTATTTATTTGTGTTCTGTCGCCAGGCTGGAGTGCAACCTCTGCCTTCCGGTTCAAGCGATTCTCCTGCCTCAGCCTCTCAAGTAGCTGGGACTACAAGCGTGCACCACCACACCTAGCTAATTTTTGTATTTTTAGTAGAGATGGGGTTTCACCATGTTGGTCAGGATGGTCTTGATCTCTTGACCTTGTCATCCACTTGCCTCGGCCTCCCAAAGTGCTGAGATTACAGGCGTGAGCCACCTCGCCACGCCTATTTCATTTTTTGAGACGGAATCTTGCTCTGCGCCCAGGCTAGAGTGTAGTTGCACGATTTCGGCTCATTGCAACCTCTGCTTCCTGGGTTCATGTGATTCTCCTGCCTTAGCCTCCCAAGTCGCTGGAATTGCAGGTGTGTGCCACCATGCCTGGCTAATTTTTGTATTTTTAGTAGAGACAGGGTTTCCCCACATTAGCCAGGCTGGTCTCAAACTCCTGACCTCAAGTGATCTGCCCACCTCGGCCTCCCAAAGTGCTGGGATTACAGGCGTGAGCCACCATGCCTGGCCCAGTGAATAAATATTTTAAAAGCTGGTTTTAAGTGCCACATTTACTGTTTATAATTTATCTCTACTTCAAGATTTTAAAAAAAGCAGCTGTATTCTTGAGTTAATTTTTAGCAAATTGGTTTGAATCCATTTCCCCCAGGATTATTTTCATCTATGGATTAAAAAAGCTTGACTACAGGCCAGGTGTGGTGGCTCACGCCTGTAATCCCAGCACTTTGGGAGGCTGAGGCAGGTGGATGACAATGTCAAGAGATCGAGACCATCCTGACCATCATGGTGAAACCCCGTCTCTACTAAAAACACAAAAATTAGCTGGGTGTGGTGGCACACGCTTGTAGTCCCAGCTACTTGACAGGCTGAGGCAGGATAATGGGTTGAACTGGAAGGCAGAGGTTGCGGTGAGCTGAGATGCGCCATTGCACTCCAGCCTGGCGACAGAGCAGGCTTGAGTCCAGGAGTTCAAGACCAGCCTGCTGGGCAACATAGCAAAACCCTGCCTCTACGAAAGTACAAAAATTAGCTGGGTGTGGTGGCGTGTGCCTGTGGTCACAGCTACTCCTGAGGCAGAGGTACGAGAATCGGTTAGCCCAGGAGGTGGAGGTTGCAGTGAGTCGATATTGAACCACTGCACTCCAGCCTGGGTGACAGAGCAAGACCCTGCTTAAAAAAAAAAAAAAAAAAAAAAAAAAAAAAAAAAAAAATTTGTCGCTTTCCCTTTCCCCTTATCAATTTTTTATTTATTTATTTATTTATTTATTTTTTGAGACGGAGTCTCATTCTGTCGCCCAGGCTGGAGTGCAGTGGCGCGATCTCAGCTCACTGCAAGCTCCGCCTCCCGGGTTTACACCATTCTCCTGCCTCAGCCTCCTGAGTAGCTGGGATTACAGGTGCGCAGCACCACGCCCAGCTAATTTTTGTATTTTTAGTAAAGACGGGGTTTCACCATGTTGGTCAGGCTGGTCTCGAACCCCTGACCTCGTGATCCACCCACCTCGGCCTCCCAAAGTGCTGGGATTACAGGCGTGAGCCACCGCGCCTGGCCCCCTAGCAACCATTTAAAACATCATCCAGCTGGGTTAGAAACCAAGGATGCCCTGACTTCCATCATCTTCCTCCAGCTGCCAGAGTCTTTCTGCCTGTCTATCCTGAGTGGCCACAGGCAGCTCTTCTCTATGACTCACCATACCCCAGGAAGGGCATTTCTACCACCAGGTGCTCAGGGCAGGGGGCTAGGCAGGAGGAGGCTTCCATTAGCTCTCAGCTTGCATTCTGTTATCAGGTAGCTCCTATACTGTTTACTAGGACCACTCACAGGGTTTCTGCTTTTCTCTATCCTGGATCCAAACCCTAAATGTCAGAAGGAAAAACTATTTCTGTCCCCCATTGTGGCTAATATCCAACAATTTGCACCTTTCAATGAGAAATGACATGAAAATCACTCTTGTAATGGACAACAGCAACCTTGGAAGAGCAAGCACCATCTCTCTGTTTTCCAGTGCAGCTTCTATTGAAATAAATGGCTTTACTAAACCAAGTTTCTCAGAAGCTTCCAGAGTAGCTTTTGCTCTAAACATCAACTAAATCGAACAATGTCCTCCTTTGAAGACTTGAAACATTCAGATTTTAGACGTGGTAATTCCGAGTTGTCTCAGGGACATCTTGCTGCCTGAGACGGACCACTGCTTGGCTGGTAAGTTAATTTAAACTGTTAAACCTGTGAGAGCTGAGGGCTGCTGCCCAGCCAGAGAGCTGTGGGGAATCCGTATCGGTCCCATAGAAGATGGAAATTATGGAATCAATAACAGCACAGTGTGATCTGGCAGCCATATAATGACTGAGGTTTTGTGTCCTCAAGAAGTTCTGAAAGTCTTACACTAAAGCCCCAAGGAAAGGCCAAATCTATATGGTGCCAAAACAATCAGCTGAAAAGTTGAAATTTTGGTCAATGCAGTTATTTGGTTTCATAAAGATCCACAAGCTGTCACATGACCAAGTTAAACTAAAATTTAAAAATCTGAATTCCAGTTAAGACATTTTGAGTATGTAGATACATGTGAATTCAGGATGCTGCTCACACTTAAAAAGTAGGAACTTTTCTTGTTATACATTGGCCTTAAGGCACTCTTGCCAGAGCTATTAAATGTAGGCCATAAAACACATAGAACCCAGTTAATGTTGCTGTAGGAACCTTATCTTTGGAATTTCCTGACATTTGAGGGTTTCTCATTTTCCATTTTAGGATTAAAGGCCTGAGTCCTTGCATTTAATTTCCTGGGGCTTTAGAGAAATGAAGAAAGAAGAGAGAAGACAGCAAATAGAGAGGGAGAGAGGAAAGGAGGGAAAAAGGAAGGAAAGAGAAGAGGAGAAAAGAAAAAAGAAGAGAGAAATGGGAAGAGAAACAGAAAAACACGCTTTCTTACACCGAGGATCTGAAGCCACAGGTTCTGCTCTTAAGGAGGTGAACTAATGGGCCTATGAAAATAAGCTGAGTACATTCTCTAAGGCACACACAGCCTGGCCATGAAATTCTAAACCCTCATAACCTCTACATCCTTAATCATTTCTTTCTTCAACCTTGGTTTGGCTTTCCTCCCTCAGAGAGGGTAGTGCGTCTGCCAAATTCACGGTACAGTCCTTTTTGTTTTTAAGAGATAGGACCACAGTAAAGAGCATACTTTTTTTTTTAAGAGTAGAAAGTGAACATCTTGCCCTAATCACCTCCATTGTACTATTTTAAACAAAATGAAAAACCCAAAGCCAAAATTGTTAAAACACAGCTGATGCAACCATATTCAAACTGGCCAAGAAAAATTTCATCTTTGGACTGAAATAAGTAACTTTAGCTGGTTATAAAGAAAATGCTGGAAGACTGAAAAGCACAGATGGTAGTTAAGAGAGAAAAGATAATGGGAATAACTGTTCCCCAGGTTGACTCGCCTGCCCAGTGATGACACAGATGAAGGATTCCAGTTTCCCAGAACCAACCTGTCCCTGAGGCTGTGCGGCCTCCTTGGAGGAACAGCCAGAAGGGGTGTGGAAGGGCTGCTGTGGGAAGCACTGGGCAGGAGCAGCAAAGTCATGGGAGTGCTCGGGGACCTGGGCTTTGGCACTGGCTGGAGAAAGGATCTATTATTGGAGATGGATTCAGATTTTCTCAGAACATAAAGAAGGAAGCATCTAAGTTCTTCTCCAGACCTCACGTAACACTGACACTCAAACCTAGTAAAGGTAGTGCAATCATCCTGTATGTATTCTGTACAAAAAAAGATAGTGCAATAAAACCCAAGTATAGACCAGTCCAATTTATTTACTGATCCAAAAATCTTAAAATATTAGCAAGTAAAATTCAGTAGTACATTAAAAGAATAGTAAACCAGGCCCGAATGGGAGTTCATCCCCCACATTTAAGGATGGGTTAGTATTAAGATATAAATTCACTATGAATGGATCAGAGCAGAAGAATCATATGATCATCAGGAATTTCTGAAAAGTACTTTAACAAAAATCTAATCTCTAATCCTAATTTTTAAAACTCTAAGTGAAAAAATAAATATAAAAGGACACTAACTTGATAATATAAAAACATCTCAAATAAGAGTGCCTGCGAGTGAAACTCTAGATGCATTACCATTAAAGTTAGGGGTGAGGTAAGGCTGCACACTGCTTTCAGCACTATGATTTAACACTGTTCGGAATTCTCAGCCAGTGCAATTTGGTAAGAAAATTAGGTATACATTAAAAAGAAAAAGGTAAAATGATGATTCCTTGTAGATAATATGGTTATATTCAGAAAGCCCAAGAGAATCAACTGACAGACTATTAGACATGATAAGAAATTTAAGATGTCTTAAAATACACACACACACGGACAAAATAAGTAGTTTTCTTAAATACAAAGACCATATGAGAAAAAAGACTACATTAACCATTGCATTAAAAAGAGAAAAGACTTAGAAATAAACGTAGCAAATAAACAGCATGCCAAATAATTATATATTAATAACAAAAATCCCCACATATTTTGTGTATGTGAAATTTGATAGTAATATTTAGAACATTTAGAAAAATACAGGCAGAAACGCTCAAGACATTTTTGGAAAAGGTGAATAATAAGTAAATAAACAAATAAGAGGTTTATAATTACTAAAAAGGAGAGAGACACAACGATTATTATTATTTTTTGCATATGACATGATGTTATATATAGGAAGTCCAAGAGGATCAACTAATTATTAGCAACATTAATAAATTTCTATAATTCTTGCTAGATATTAAAATACATTATGGGCTGGGCGTGGGGCTCACGCCTGTAATCCCAGCACTTTGGGAGGCCGAGGCAGGGGATCACTTGAGGTCAGGGGTTCAACACCAGCCTGGCCAACATGGTGAAACCCTGCCTCTACTAAAAATACAAAAAATTAGCCAGGCGTGGTAGTGTACCCCTGTAATCTCATTTACTTGGGAGGCTGAGGCGGGAGAATTGCTGGAACCCGGAAGGCAGAGAATGCAGTGAGCTGATACTGTGCCACCGCACTCCAGCCTGGGTGATACAGCGAGACTCTGTCTGAAAATAATAATAATTATAACAATAATACATTAGGAATTTAAAATAAATAGTTTGATACTGAAAAAGATATAACTTGATTAATTAAACAGAATGGAGCCATAGAAAAATAAAACACTTAACACATATTGAAGAGGCTCTGTACTAAGTTTATGTTTACACATGTTAACTCATTCAATCTTCACGACAACTCTGTGAAGTGGTTACTATAATATAATTATCACCATTTAACAGGTAGGTGAAATGAGGCCAACACAAATTTAGTGGCTTGTCCAATGTCCCACAGCTAGTAAGTAGCAAAACTAGTAATACTATATGCTCCTTATCACAGCATTATTTGTAAACTGGGAATAACATATATACACACATATATATGTAAATAAATTCTAGAATATGCAAGCTTTTCTCCCCCTTGAAGAGAACATAAGAAATTACGCTATTTACAGCCAAAAGAATCATCCTACATCAGACCTACAACAGACCATGTTGAGTGGGGGGTGACGGGATTTAATTTATAGTTTATATTTTTAGAAGACTCCTCTGGCTGCTGAGGGAGAAATGTTCTGGGGGTGGGAGGTGAATCCAAGATGATTAAGATGGTGGCAGTGGAGGAGATATAGGCAGATTTGGGATAAATTAGGAGGGGTATGTGAAAAGATAGGAATTGAAGATGACTTTTAGGTTTGTGGCCTAAGCAATTAAACAAAGGGTGAAGCCATTTGGTAGGATGACAATTATTTTAAGAGGAGGCGGTTACTGGTAGCCTGGATGGAGAATTTAGGTTTGGACAGGTTAAGTACAAACGATAAGACAACCAAATGAAGATCTGAGCAGGAGATGACTACACAAATCTCAAGCTGGGAGAGCGAGCTGGGGCTGAATGCCTCAATTTGGGAATCATAAACATGACATTGACATTTAAAGCCATGGGACTGGATGAGATCATTTAGGAAGTGAGTGTAGATGGAGAAGAAAAGTCTCGGCCGGGCGCGGTGGCTCAAGCCTGTAATCCCAGCACTTTGGGAGGCCGAGACGGGCGGATCACGAGGTCAGGAGATCGAGACCATCCTGGCTAACACAGTGAAACCCCGTCTCTACTAAAAA
>NW_016809984.1:159646-195945 GCF_001698545.2 Rhinopithecus bieti
AAAAAAAAAAAAAAAAAAAAAAAAAAAAAAGAAAAGTCTCAGGTCTGGCCCTGGGTTGAGGTGGGGATAGGTTCGGGGTGTGCTCTGACAGACAGAAGGAAAAAAGAATGGAGCTCAGAGGAGCCAGAGAAACAGGACTTCCAGGGACGTGGGTGACCCAGAAGCCAAATGAAGGAAGTGTTTCAAGATGGAGCGAGTCAACAGGTGTTCCTCGAATACTGAGGGGGCCAATTAAGAAAAGAACAAAGAACTGGCAATTGGATTTAGCAAGATGGAGGTTACTGGTGGCCTTGGGACAGGGTAGTTTCAGGAGGAGGTTACCAAAGCTCAATGGAGTGGGTCAGGAGAAAATAGGAGGTGAAATGATGAAAGGGAGTATGACAACTGTCCTGAGGAGATTGCTCTAAACCTGGTCTCTAGATTAGTGGGTATCAAACCAAGTAGCATGTTACAGAAATGGACTAGAGATTAAGTTGCAAAATAGAAAAATTGTTTTCGAAGCACAGATTTTATTTTTAAGCATTAACATGCTTTATTATTTAATGTGTTATTTTAACATTGTAAAATATTCACAGTGCGTGCATCCATATGTATAAATGAGGAAACTGAGGCTTCAAGAGGTTAAATAACTTGTTTAAGCTCACATAGATAGACACTGATAGGGCCAGTGTAGACTCCAGGCAGTGTGTTTCTAAAGCCCATACCAAGAAAAATTCAAGCACTGGTAGTTAGCAGGGACTACCAGGTTGTAGACTGCCAGGGTTAACATGAGTCCTTCATTTAACTCTTGGTTACTGTCCCAATTCCAAGTCCTTATTACATCTAAAGGGTAATTTTTAAAAGCAAATACTCTTCTTTTTTGAGGACTGAGAACAAACACAAAATACATGCATCAGTTACCAAGTTTCCAGGTTAATTAACAAAGTATCTTAAGCTATGAACCATCTCTGGTCTACAAGATTCATCAGTTTAATAAAACAAATAATTCAGCTGAGAACAGACAGTTAGGATGGGACATAAACCACTGAGAGAGTCAGGTGGCAAAGCTCTGCCCCGCCACACCGGCACCTACCTGTGGTCTGCACTGGATTTCTGTCTCCCAGTCCACAGTCTTCTGTTCACAGAGGACGGCGGGGGAGAGGAGGGCAGAGGTGGGGGAGGTAGAGAGGGCAGAGGAGGCAGGTTTCTTTTCTCTTTCCTGAAGCCGATGCCAGGCTTCCCATCTTTGTCCCCTTCTCCAGCATGTTTGAACGTTCTCCGGGGTTTTGGCAGAGGGTTGATGAAGGGCTTTGTGGGGGAACCCTCCGAGCCCCTGTACACGTTCTCAAGGCTCCGGTCCCAGGGCCTTCTGCATGAACCTTTCCTGTCCTCCACAGCCTCGGAGGCAGGCTCCCTGCCTTCCAGGTCGGAGGGGTGGACCCTCTGGCTGACTTCGGAGCCACTCCCGCCTCCCAGGTTCTCAGGAAGGGTGGGCCCCGCCTCTGCCTTTTCAGGTGGGCAGTGTGGGGAGTAACAAGTTCCTGGCAGCTGAGGATCCAGCCCTGCTGACCCATCCTTCAAAGCCTGCTCGAGTTTCTTGACCTGCTTCAGCACTGAGAGGTGATCGTTCTGAAAGCGCAGCTTGCCAAGTCTTGGCTCTCGGCCTCGGCTCCAGCTAGGATCCACTTCCCGGTCTGGCTGGCTTAGGTCTTGCCCCGGCTCTGGGTCCTGTCCCACGACGTTCACTGCTCCTTTATTCCTCTCCTTCTCTGTGCTCTCTGTTCCTAGCCTCATTCCATTCTTAGCCTCTGTGACCTGAGTTCTCACCCCATCACTACTCCTCCTCTCCACCAGACAGGACGTCAGATAATCCCCCTGTGCATCTGCTCTCCTGCTGGGTGCAGGAGCAGCCACCTCTTTCTTCCCTTCCCATTCTGATATCTTGTCCTTTATGTTGAGGGACTTGTGCCAGGGTCCGGCTCTGGCAGATGAGCAAGGGTTCTGAGCGCCTCTGAGCTGCTTCTTCCCAGCCCTGCTGGCTTCCGCAGCTGGGTCACTGATGATCATATCCAAGCTGAACATATCCATTCTCGACTCTAGCGTGAGGTTGCGGAGCCCTTCCGGGGGGGGTCCTTCTGAAGCCCGACTCCTGATCAGTCTCTAGGAAAGGAATGGAGGACTTAAGCGGATGCCTTCGAGGGTCTTTCTCAGTCCTTGGACCTTCCACCTTGACCCTGCACAAGAAAGACAAACACCAGGTGAGTGATTCTTATTGTTCTTGGCTGGTCACAGAGATTTGCTAGAACTTAGATATAAATGTTATATGAAAGTCACAAACCACAAACATTGAAATCCCCATTTAAAAAAAAAAAATCACTTTGTGGGCAGGGTGCCGTGGCTCGCGCCTGTAATCCCAGCACTTTGGGAGGCTGAAGTGGGAGGATCACTTGATGCCAGGAGTTCAAAACCAGCCTGGGCAACATAACAAGACCCCCATCTCTACAAAATTTTTTTTTTTTTTTTTTTTTGAGACCGGAGTCTTGCTCTGTCCCCCGGGCTGGAGTGCAGTGGCCGGATCTTCAGCTGCAGCTGCAAGGCTCCGTCGCCAGGTTTACGGCCTATTCTCCTGGCCTCAGCGCTCCCCAGTATGCTGGGACTACAGCGCCCGCCACCTCGCCCGGCTAGTTTTTTGTATTTTTAGTAAGGGACGGGGTTTCATCCCCGTGTTAGCAAAAGGATGGTGCTCAATCCTCCTGACCTTGTGATCCAGCCCGTCTTCGGCCTCCCAAAGTGGGCTGGGATTCAGCAGGGCTGAGGCCCCCTGGCGGCCCGGCCTAGCAAAAATTTTTTTAAACCATCAATTTGTGTTTTTCTTGGGGAGACAGCATGGTGAAATGAAGGAGCAATCAGGTTTTGGAGTCGAATAGGCTTGGGTTTAAATCCTAATTCAGCCACGTGACCTTAGGCAAGTTGTTTAAATCCTCTAAACCTCAGTTTCCACCTCTGTAAAATGAAGATAATAATAATATGGGCCGGGCATTGTGGCTCACGCCTATAATCCCAGCACTTTGGGAGGCCCAGGCGGGTGGATCACGAGGTCAGGAGTTTGAGACCAGCCTGGCTAACACGGTGAAACCCCATCTCTACTAAAAATACGAAGATTAGCCGGGTGTGGTGGCAGGCCCTGTAATCCCAGCTACTCACTTAGGAGATTGAGGCAGGAGAATTGTTGGAACCTGGGAGGCAGAGATTGCAGTAAGCTGAGATTGTACCACTGCACTCCAGCCTGGGCGACAGAGACTGTCTCAAAAATAAAAATAGAAATAAAATAGGAGTAATTTCATGAGGTAAAAGATTACATACGCTGTTTTTCCTGCTTTTTGTATCCGCAGGCAGTTCTTTGCAATGACTATTTGAAAACTAAAACGACATCACAAGTCATGAAGTTTGTGCTACCCCTGAACTTGACAAATTGTCTGATTCAAGTGGGCAAAGCCACAGTGATTGGGTGCATCTGAACAGAACCTCCTCGGGAATGGAGCCTCACTAGAGTGAGCTCTCCATGAGCCTTGCCACCAGAACAGGGATTGTTCTGTTATTTTGGCCTCTTGTGGCCAAGTCTACACCCCTAGCACCCAGAACAATGCCCAGGAGAGTTGGTGGTCAATAAATATCTGGTGCATGAATGAATGCCTGAATAAAGAGGCAGATTCAGACTTCACACTTGGCCTAGAAATGCACTGTCTAATAGAGTGGCCACCAGCCACACATGACTATTTAACCTTAAATCCAATGAAATTCAAGCTTCAGTTCCTCAGTTACACCTGCCACATGTCAAGGACTCAGAAGCGCCATGTGGCTGATGGCTACTGTACTGGATGGGGAAGAAGAATATTTCCATCACTGAAGAAAGTTCTGGTCTAGATGTATATGTAATGATATATGCTTCCCAGTGTAATTTTAGGAGATTAGGTAAAGCCATGAAGATTTTAAAAATCATTTTGAAAGGAAAACATTTTTAGATTAGTCTAACAAAAATGAGAGTATTTGTGTTTTCCAATGCAAACATTCTTCCACCAGCAAAGGTTATGACTGGGCACAGTGACTTTAGATGTGCCGACACTAGCTAACACCTCATGGTGCCCATTTTCTGAATGTATAGATCTGACTGCATGGAAATTCAGAAACTCCAGTTAAGGTTCACCGTGAGAGATGAATAAGTAGCAACTTCATGCATCTTGTTACTATTCAGCTTTCTATTCTAAAGGTTGTTTGTGTAAAGACCTCTTCCTCAATGGAGACATTAGCACATAAATTACGCCACAGTTCTTGGTTGCACGGCATAAATTAGAAACTTGTGAAAATGCAAACACATTTTTTTGGCAAACACATTTTCCTATTTTAAATATAGCTATCAAGGCAGAATTCCTTATTTAAATAAACAATTAGGGTTCAAAACAGTGTGTTTACAAAGAGAAAATATTTTTAAATTGTTCCGTCACCACTGGGGACATTAGCATGGATTCAGATTTTAGTCAGAATCAGTGTGTTATTTCACTGAGGGTTCAAAAGGCAGAAGTGATAGTCCTTGCTCTCATGGTGCTAGAGGCAAGTTGAAGAGAGACAGACACACACATGAAAACCACAACAATTGGCCGGGCGCGGTGGCTCAAGCCTGTAATCTCAGCACTTTGGGAGGCCGAGATGGGCGGATCACGAGGTCAGGAGATCGAGACCATCCTGGCTAACACAGTGAAACCCCGTCTCTACTAAAAAATACAAAAAACTAGCCGGGCGAGGTGGCGGGCGCCTGTAGTCCCAGCTACTCGGGAGGCTGAGGCAGGAGAATGGCGTAAACCCGGGAGGCGGAGCTTGCAGTGAGCTGAGATCCGGCCACTGCAGTCCAGCCTGGGCGACAGAGCGAGACTCCGTCTCAAAAAAAAAAAGAAAGAAAGAAAACCACAACAATCCAGGTTAGTGCCTGCATGGGGATGACTGATGATCTACAACATGGTTATTAATGTCCTATGTGCTGTGAGGCACTATTGCCTAGTTAAATACATGGGCTTTGGAATTGAGGGACTTGAGTCTTGAATCCTAAGTTTTTCATCTTCCTTCTGCAGACTGAAACTTTATGAGTCAGAGGCCACATTTATGTTGTTTACTGTGTCTGGTGCATAGCAACTAGTCAACAAATATTTATTCAATGAATGAATGAATTCATGAGTTAACATGTAATATGCCCAAACTACAGCATACATTCCTAAATCTTGGTATCAACAAATGGAAACTATTATTATTGTAAGTATCATAGTTATTGTCTAAGAGCCCAAACACATGGAGTGACATCACAGTCATGGAAACTCTGTCTGAAAACTCGAGAGGAACAAACGATGGCTTGCTGAAAGCTCACACTGGATTTATAAAACTCATGCAACAGAGGCAAGGATGCCGCAACCGCCCTACGAGTCCCCAAGGACAGAGTTCCTGCTCCATGTGGTTGCCGGCCCAAGAGTTTCTAGAGTTCCTGTTTACAGGATTCTCCCACCCTGTAAGGGGTTCCAGCCTGGGGCGCAGAGCTGAGAACCCCTCAGTGGCTGCCAACTGCTTTGTGGAATGTGAGAGGATCAGAGAAAGGGCTCCATCTGGGGAGAAGGAAACAAGCACGCTGATATTAGATGGGAAAACTGACTGTGGACAGGTACAGCTGCAAAGACTTAGGGCTCAAACATAATTAAAACACCTGAACATCCTAGTAGTTAGAAAAATAAACCTGGAATTGGAATGCATCAAGGAAAGGTGGTAGGAGAGTAAGAAGCTGAGCCAGCGTCTACACTGTCGGGGGAGAAGTGTTCTTACTTGTCAGCCAATTGGCAGCTCAGGTTTTCAGTCTGGCTGTGGCTGCCCTTGGCCGGCCTGCACACTGTCATCATGTCAGCACCAAGGGGAGCTCCAGGTCGCCTAGGGGGACAGGGATGCACACCCAGTGAGCCATGACAGCAGGGCCTCCCTCAGAGGGGAGCAAATCTAGGCCCACACTCCAAACTATTTATCCCTGATAGGTTCCACCCAGGAGCAGGGGGTGGAAAGAACACACAATTTGGAATCCCCAGTCTAGCAGGTAGAGCAAGGGTGCAATCCCGAGGTCCACCCGGATTCAGAACTCATGCCACCCTCTTTGTATATATCTTTTTTGTTCATTTGTTTGTTTTTTTGAGACAGAGTCTGGCTCTGTTGCCCAGGCTAGAATGCAGTGGCGTGCTCTCGACTCACCACAACCTCCGCCTCCTGGGCTCAAGTGATTCTCATGCCTCAGCCTCTCCAGTAGCTGGGATTACAGGTGTGCACCACCACCCTTAGCTAATGTTTGTATTTTTAGCAGAGATGGTTTTTCACCTTGTTGGCCACGCTGATCTTGAACTCCTGGCCTCAAGTGATCTGCCCGCCTCAGCCTCCTTAAGTGCTGGGATTACAGGCGTGAGCCACTGTGCCTGGCCATCTTTGTATATATCTTTTAGCTAAGTTCACCAAAAATTTTAAGAATACATACAAACTTAGAAAGCAAAACATAAATAACAACAAGACCCAGTGCTTTTTCAGGCTCTCTAAGAACCACTGTGATGAGCTAATAGTCCCCAAAGAAGAAAGAAAGTAGTTGCCCTTTTATTTGACACAAGACATAAACCACACACCAAAGTGGAACTGTCTCCACAGGGATACTCTAGCCTTCTGCGAACCCTGACACTGGGTGTAAACCCACACTGCCCTTGTCTACAGAGCCCCGCATGGGGAGCCCCTCCCAGCTCCTCCAAACTGAGGAGGAAGAAACACCCAGTCACGAGGTCATCTGTCTGGTCTGAGGAACACCAGGAGATGATCTTGGCAAACCCAGGAATCCCACTGAGTTCCTTAAACCCCCCAAATAGCAAGGCCTGTGTGGACACCAAGGCAGCAGCCTCAGCTCAGAAGTAGCAGTTGAAGACTCTGGTGCCCGACCCCCATATAAACTGAAGTAACTGATTAAACTTCATTGCTTCATAGCAAGTCCTTCCAGAACTCTGTGGGAAGAAGTGTCTCCCAACACGAGCATAAATGGACATGGCTCAGGTGAAGGTGCTGGCAAGGTGAGGCCCATCAGAGAAGGCCAACAGGATGGGCCACGCAGTCCTTCTGTAAGGCATGAACACCAGCTAGCTGGTCGTCTCTAGTGGAGGGGAGCCACCTCCTTGACTACAGCTCAAGGCATATCAAGATACTGGGTATTCACATTACTTTTCCAGGGAAGCCCCCTCCCAACTCCTCCAGTTTCCAAGATTCCTAACCCTATTTCCCAGGATGGTTTCCCTGTTAGGTGATGGGATGGCTGCCTGATGTCCTGGCCTGGGCATCCTCTCCCTCCAGAGAAATCAAAGGGCAGAACTTCAAGACATGCAGGTAGCTTTTGAGAAGAAGGAGAGGAAGGGAGGAAAGCCAGAGAGGAAGAGAAAAAGAAAAGGAGAGTGCACCTGGGTAACAAATGAACAAGAGGGAGGCTGGGGAACCATGAGGTGAGGGAGCAAGGAAAGGAACAGACATGTCTGCCAACTGTGTGTGTGTGGGTGGACAGGAACATGGAGCTCTGGCCTGTCCATGGAGTTCAGCTGTCCCCCTACCCAACAACTCAGCACCAGACATTGTAGGGCTCGATCTATGTTGTAACCAAGCCTACTTCTTTAAAACAGCCAGGCCCCAGGGCTTGCCCATCCCATCATGCAGCATAGCGCTGAAAGGCCTTTCAGGGACAGGAAGGAACTCATTGTCCCTCTTACAAAGCTCTGCAGAGCTGAAAGCTTCTGGAGTCCCTCCCCTTGGCTGGGCCCACAGACACTACTCTTCTGTCCAGCATCTGGCAGAGGCCCCGGTGGACGTCAGGGAGAACAGCCCCTCCCCACCACTGCCACCACCCTCCATGCAGACCAAACCCACAAGAATCCAACCTTGTTCCATATGAGCCAGCAGCTCTCTTCCAAGCTGGCATCCCCTTTCACTGGCACTAGGACAAGGTGCCAGGCCGTGTGCAGGATGCACCAGAGGACTCAAAGATGAGTGAGACACAGTCTTTGCTGTCATCGACAGCACCAGGGCTGTGCCTGGGTCACAGTCAACTCTGTAACTCCTCCCATGCCCTCAAGAAAACAGTTTCCCTATAGTTCTCAGGAAGCACAGCTTTTCCAAAAGGAAAAAGGTCCACTGTGTCTAATGCACAGAGATGCATGTGTGAACCTGGAGGTCAAAGATCACAAAAAGCACTTAAACAACTTGGTACTTAAGTGAACTCACTTCCCATCAGGGAGTAATAACTTCCAGCATGAAAACCACGATCTCTAGAGAAACGGCTGATGCCGTATACTGAGAAGCAAGTGCAGGGGGCTTCAGAGGCTGGCACTGAGGGGCATAGAATCCCCTGCACACTCAGCAATCAATCCATCAGCATTTCCGAATTCACAAAATATTAAAAATGCTGCTATAAAAAATTGACCTTTCCCTTTTTGTCTCTGATGATTAGCAGTTGTTAACTGGCTGGGCACGGTAACTCACATCTGTAATTCCAGCACTTTTGGAGGTTGCAGTGGGCTGATCACTCGAGCTCAGGAGATTGAAACCAGCCTGGGCAACATGGCAAAACACCGTCTCTACAAAAACACAAAACTTAACCGGGTGTGGTGGTGCATGCCTGCAGTCCCAGCTACTTGGGAGGCTGAAGTGGGAGGATCTCTTGAGCCCAGCAGATGGAGGTTGCAGCGAGCTGAGACTGCACCACTACACTCCAGTCCAGGTGACAGAGTGAGACCCTGTGTCAAAAAAAAAAAAAACAAACAAACCAAAAACCATTAATTAAGTAACGAACCCAGCTGAATTTGCTAGTTGGGATGCTCTGTGACTTAAAATACCATGATAAACTTCATTATCACTTTACAGGTCTGGGATTGTGAGACAGAACTATTTTCCAAAGTGTGGTCTACCGGGGATTAGTTCCAGTCAACCTGGGAACCCTGTCAGACATGCAGATTCCTGGGCGCCTCTCCAATGTACCAAGACGTACCAAAGCCAACTGTCTGAGGGCTGCTCTGGAATCTGCATTTAAATATGGTAAATCAAAGGCCACAGAGGCCAATGTTCTGGCCTGGGCATCTCTCACTCCCAAGAAATCAAAGGGCTGGGCTTCAAGAGAGCTTGAGTTTTTACACAACCCAAGGTTCCTTATTTCTTTTTAGGCAATTTGGTCTTGTGATCCAAGTAGACTATATTCCAAGAGACATAATGGAATGATTGATAGTAATAACACATTTTCCCACTCAACTGCTTTCCATAAAAATAGAACTTTCTATTAACCAGATGGGCTTATTACTAATAATTTTAATTAGACTGGCTGTGCATGGTGGCTCATGCCTGTAATCTCAGCACTTTGGGAGGCCAAGGCGGGTGGATTACTTGTGGTCAGGAGTTTGAGACCAGCCTGGCCAACATGGGGAAATGCTGTCTCTATTAAAAATACAAAAATTAGGTGGGCATGGTGGTGGGCACTTGTAATCCCAGCTACTGGGGAGGCTGAGACAGAAGAATCACTTGAACCTGGGAGGTGGAGGTTGCAGTGAGCTGAGATCGCCCCACTGCACTCCAGCCTGGGCAACAAAGCGAGACTCTTTTTTGAGACTCTGTCTCAAAACAAACAAACAAAATTAGACTAAAAGTCATACAAAATTTTGAAGCTAGCTGATGACTACACAAGAGTTCATGTAATTTTTGTAGGCTTGAACATTTCTGTAAGTTTCAGAAACTAAGTCCTATAAGCTGAAGAAAAGTATCTAACATCTATAGCTGATGATGTTTATCAACCCAGTCCATAATCTAACCCTGTTGTTCCTCTTGCTAAAGTGAATACTGTAAAATCTTTTCTTGGCTCAAGAATTTTGTTTGGCCATTGACATGATGTTGACTGGAGGGTTCAGAAGTTAAGACGCTGGGTGGGACTGGTCTGAAGGCAGTGAGTCAACTCAGTTGATTATTCACAGTCAGTTACGCATCCAACTCCTTATTCTACTCTTCCCCTCTTCTCACTACTGCATTTGACTGGTATCTTTGTGGGGTTTTTTCAAGTATTCTTTTTTTCTTTTTTGAGACAGGGTCTTGCCCTGTCACCCAGGCTGGAGTATGAGCCTGATAGAAATGTCCTAAAATTTCATAGTGGTGGTAGTTGCACAATATGGTGAATACACCACAAGCCAGTGAACTGTACAGTTTAAGATGGTGAATGTTGGCTGGACGTGGTGGCTCACGTCTGTAATCCCAGCATTTTGGGAGGCAGAGGCAGGTGGATCACCTGAGGTCAGGAGTTCGAGACCAGCCTGACCAACATGGTGAAACCCTGTCTCTACTAAAATTACAAAAAATTAGCCGGGTGTTGTGGCACATGCCTGTAATCCCAGCTTCTTGGGAGGCTGAGGCAAGAGCATCACTTGAACCCGGGAGGAGGAGATTGCCATGAGCTAAGATTGCACCATTGCACTCCAGCCTGGATGACAGAGTGAAACTCCGTCTCAAGAAAGAAAAGGAAAAAAAAAAAGATGGTGAATGTTATGTGCATTCTATCTCAGTGGAAATAAATTATGTAAGTACAGTATATATTCCGTGAAAAAAATAAGATAAATGCACAGGGGAAGAGGTGGAGTGAGGAATAAAATCCACACAATTATAATTTCCCAGTGCCCTTTACTAATCTAAACTTGGTATGTCAGCTCTGAAGCATAAGTAAATATGTATTATATATAACTGGACACCAAAAGCGTAATATTTGTTATACTAATTTTTTTTTTTTTTGAGACAGAGTCTTGCTCTGTTGCCCAATCTGGAATGCAATGGCACAATCTCAGCTCACTGCAACCTCCACCTCCTGGGTTCAGTGATTCTCCTGCCTCAGCCTCCTTAGTTGCTAGAATTACGGGCATGTACTACCACACCTGGCTAATTTTTGTATTTTTGGTAGAGATAGGATTTCACCATATTGGCCAGGCTGGTCTCGAACTCCTGACCTCAAGTGATCCGCCCACCTCGGTCTCCCAAAGTGCTAGGATTATAGGCGTGAACCACCGCGTCCAGCCCTGTTAAACTAAATTTAAAAATAAGGTTTAGGGCCAGGCGCAGTGGTTCACACCTGTAATCCCAGCACTTTGGGAGGCTGAGGTGGGTGGATTACCTGAGGTCGGGAGTCCGAGACCACCCTTACCAACATGGAGAAATGCTGTCTCTACTAAAAATACAAAATTAGCCGGGTGGTGCACGCCTGTAATACCAGCTACTCAGGAGGCTGAGGCAGGAGAATGGCTCGAACCCAGGAGGCGGAGGTTGCAGTGAGCCGAGATCACGCCATTCACTCCAGCCTGGGCAACAAGGGTGAAACTCTGTCTCAAAAAAAAAAAAAAAAAGTTTAGCTGAGTACAGTGATGCAAGCCTGTAGTCCCTGCTACTGGAGAAGCTGAAGCAGGAGAACTGCTTGAGACTAGGAGTTTGAGGCTGCAGTGAGCTATAATGGCATCTGTGAATAGCCACTGCAGGCCAGGCATGGTGGCTCATGCCTGTAATCCTAGCACTTCGGGAGGCCAAGGCAGGCAGATCACTTGAGGTCAGGAGTTCAGCCTGGCTAACATGGTGAAGCCCCGTCTCTACTAAAAATAGAAAAATTAGCCGGACATGGTGGTGTGCGCCTGTAGTCCCAGCTACTTGGGAGGTGGAGGCAGGAGAATCACTTGAACCCAGGAGGTAGAGGTTGCAGCAAGCCGAGAGCGCACCATTGCACTCAAGCCTAGGTCAAAAAAAAAAAAAAAAAAAAGCAACTGCCCCCCAGCCTGGGCAACACAGCAAAACCCCATCTCCTAAAAAATAGTTTAGACTACTCTGCCTATGGGGTAGCCCTGCTTTGCTTATGGAGCAGCCGCCCTTAAAATTTAAAAAAAAGAAGAAAAAAAAACCCACCGCTTAGATTGTGAAACAAAAATAAAATATCAGGACCTCCAACTCACTATGCCAAAGGGAAAATAACAGCTTGGGAACTGAGTCACACACAAAAAAAACTGCCTTCCTTTTGTTCCCAAACAGATAGCTGTAATTTCACATGCTAACTTTATCTGGTATCAAATGTAGACCAACTGAGAGTTGGATGAATACACAACTGACTTTTCCCCATTCCCTTCGTTTCCCAGGGAAAACGTGGATTCACTGAGCACTAATCAGAGCCTCACCAGAATGTGACCACTTGCCTCACTGCCTACCCTTCTCCCCTTTTTTCTTTTCCTCCTTCCCCTCCTGCTCACTGTTCCACTTTTAAACACTGAGGTCCTCAAAACCTCTTTGGAAAAAGCACAGGAGACACAGATCTTTTTAATTTTTTATTTTTTGGGGACAGAATCGCTCTGTCACCCAGGCTCGAGTGCAGTGGCACGATCTTGGCTTACTTCGACCTCCGTCTCCTGGGCTCAAGTGATTCTTGTAACTCAGCCTCCTGAGCGGCCGGAATTAACAGGTATGCACCACCACATCCAGCTAATTTTTGTATTTTTAGTAGAGATGAGGTTTTGCCACCTTGCCTAAGCTGGTCTCGAATTCCTGGCCTCAAGTGATCCACCTGCCTTGGCCTTCCAAAGTGCTGGAATTACAGGTGTGAGCCACCGTGCCTGGCCAGGAGACAGGTTTTACTGGGACTTGTGTTTCTTTTTCCCAGGAGTCTCCTCAAGCTTGGCAAAATAAACCTCTAAATTGATTGAGATGCCTGTTATTTTTTGGTTTACAGGATTGTAAATGATTACATATTAATAAAATTACATTTTAAATAGTTTTTGTGTTGCAAATAAAGCCACCGGCTATTCAGCTTTAGTGATTCCAATATCTCTTAGTTTTATTAGCTTATGAAGAGCAGGCAAAAAATAGAGGGGAAACCATAGCAATTACAGGAGAACAAAAATTGTTGTTTTCTTGTCTGAGCATTCTTAGCAAACGTATCTGGAAATTATTTGTTTCCAAAAACAACTTGAGAAATAAAAGCACACAAACAATGTAATACAACTCTTGCTGTGTCTAACTACATAGTGCAGCTCATTCTGGAGTCTCGATGCTTCATTTTCCTCATTTTCTTTAAACAAAACTTTTTTTTTTTTTTTGAGATAGGGTATGTTGCCCAGGATGGAGTGCAGTGGTGCAATCACAGCTTCCTGTTGCCTCGACCTCCCTGGGCTCAGGTGATCTTCCTACCTCAGCTCCCCACTGCCCCAGGTAGCTGGGACTACAGGTGTGCACTACCATGCCTGACTAATTTCCATATTTTTTGTCGGGACAGGGTTTCACCATGTTGCCCAGGCTGGTCTCAAATTCCTGGCCTCAAGCACTCCTCCCACTTTGCCCTTCCAAAGTGTTGGGATTACAGGCGTAAGCCACTGCACCCAGCCAATGAAAAGGTTTTAAAAAATTTAAAGTGGGTTGCTCTAGGCCTATGCATAACTTTATTTATTTATCTGATTCGTTATATTTTCAGAAACAAACCAATATTTTCGCATTTGGAGGAAGATAGAAGATAGAAGAATCTGAAGCAGCTGAGGAGTAAGAGAAGCCAAAGGCAGTGTGCTGCCTCAGAACAACACCTGGGGACAAATTTGGTGAAACTACGGACTGCATCCTTCTTGGACCAAATGCTTAAACTACGCCCTGCACAAAAGCACCGCACATCAAGCCCTTAGAGCACCACACCAGATAGATGGAGGCAGTACCAAAGGTACAACTTCTCTGCTAACAACCTAAGTCTGCCCATTTCTAGGAGTTCTGCATTTTTTTTTTTCTTTTTTGAGATAGAGTCTCACTCTGTCACCCAGGCTGGAGTGCAGTGGCACAATCTTGGCTGACTGCAGTCTCGACCTTCCTGGTTCAAGTAATCCTCCTGCCTCAGCCCCTCAAGTAGCTGTGACTGAGGCAAGAGCGCGCCACCCTGTCCGGCTTTTTTGTTTGTTTGTTTTTTGTTTTTTTGTATTTTTTTTGTAGAGACAGGGTTTCGGGGTTTTGCCATGTTGGCCAGGCGGGTCTTGAACTCCTGAGCTCAAGTGATCCACACACCTTGGCCTCCCAAAGTGCTAGGATTACAGGTGTGAGCCACTGAACCCAGGCCTACATATCATTTTTCTTATGCTTAATGCATCCACCAACAAATAACTGGATAAACAAAAGTGTTCTATACATACAATGGAACAGTATTCAGCCATAAAAAGGAATGAAGTTGAGATACATGTTACAACATGGATGAACCCTGAAAACATTGTGGTAAGTGACAGAAGCCACTGACAAGAGATCACACATTGTGTAATTCAATTCTCAAGAAATTTCAGAATAGGCCAATCCTGGCCGGGCGTGGTGGCTCATGCCTGTAATCCCAGCACTTTGGGAGGCTAAGGTGAGCTCAGGAGTTCAAGACCTGCCTGGCCAAAAAGGTGAAACCCCACCTCTACTAAAAATATAAAAATTAGCCGGGTGTGGTGGCCGGTGCCTGTAATCTAAGCTAGAGGCTGAGGTGGGAGAATCACTTGAACCCAGGAGTGGAGGTTGCAGTGAGCCAAGATCACGCCACTGCACTCCAGCCTGGGCAACAGAACGAGACTCCGTCATGCACACACACACACACACACACACACACACACAATGGGCCAATCCAGACACAAAAAGTAGATTAGTGGTTGCCAGGGGCTAAGTGAGGCGGGGAAGTGAGAAGTGACTGCTAATAGGTATGAATTTTGGGGGCAGGATGATGGAAATGTTCTAAAATTATAGAGTGGTGGTTGTTGCACAACACAGTATACTAGAAACCACTAAATTGTATGCTTTAATGGAGTGAATTTTATGGTAAGTGAATTATATCCCAATAAAACCATTATTTAAAAAAAAAGAATCAGCAGGGACAGTTACTAAAAGTGAGGAGTCCCAGACCCACCCTAGACCAAACGAAGCCGACTGCCAGAGTAGGATGTAGGAATTTACATATGTAAGTTTCCCAGAGAGTTCACAGGCATAGTAGTAAGAGTTGCTGGTCTAGAGTTGAATCCTGGGGTTTATTTTCTTTTCTTTTCTTTTTTTTTTTTTTTGAGACGGAGTCTCGCTCTATCGCCCAGGCTGGAGTGCAGTGGCCGGATCTCAGCTCACTGCAAGCTCCGCCTCCCGGGTTTATGCCATTCTCCTGCCTCAGCCTCCAGAGTAGCTGGGACTACAGGCGCCCGCCACCTCGCCCGGCTAGTTTTTTGTATTTTTTAGTAGAGACGGGGTTTCACGGTGTTAGCCAGGATGGTCTCGATCTCCTGACCTCGTGATCCACCCGTCTCGGCCTCCCAAAGTGCTGGGATTACAGGCTTGAGCCACCGCGCCTGGCCCCTGGGGTTTATTTTCATGTCACTTGCATTGTCAGTCAGCATAAGAAATACTCTATTTTGCCCTCTCCTTTGTAAGGCAGTATATTTAATAATTAATTAATTAATTTTTTTTGAGACAAAGTCTTGCTCTGTCGCCCAGGCTGGAGTGCAGTGGTACCATCTCAGCTCACTGCAACCTCTGCCACCTGGGTTCAAGCGATTCTCGTGCCTCAGCCTCCTGAGTAGCTGGGATTCCTGGCGTGTGCCACCATGTCCAGCTAAGTTTTGCAGTTTTAGTAGAGATGGGGGGGCGGGGGGCGGTTTCACCATGTTGGCCAGAATGGTCTCGAACTCCCAACCTCAGGTGATCCGCCCGCCTTGGCCTCCCTAAATGCTGGGATTACAGGTGTGAGCCACTGCGTGCGGCCTGCAAGGCAGTATTTTACTCCAGTAAATACGTCTGTTTCAGAGCATCTTGGGAATCTGATGCAGGTGTTACCAGCACAAAGTGCATGCACCTTTTCCTCGAACCCAGATGCTGGTGCTTGGAGATGCTGCTCTGCTGGTTCTTCCCTCCATGGCCTTCAATATCAAGGCTCCCCTGTACTCTAAAGGAGGCCTCAGGACCAGGAGCATCACCGGAGTAATTTCAGGAATCTCTGTCATTATAAATACTCAGTCATTGACAATAATACTTTCTTTTAACAACTTGAAGGCCAGGTGCCGTGGCTCATGCCTATAATCCCAGCACTTTGGGAAGCCGAGGTGGGTGGATCACTTGAGGTCAGGAGTTCGAGACCACCTGGCCAACATGGTGAAACCCTGTCTCTACAAAAATACAAAAATTATCTGGGCGTTGTGGTAGGTGCCTGTAATCCCAGCTACTTGGGAGGCTGAGGGAGGAGAATTGCTTGAACCTGGGAGGCAGAGGTTGCAGTGAGTCGAGATCGCGCCACTACACTGCAGCCTGGGTGACAGAGCGAGACCTTGTTTCAAAAAAAAAACCAAAAAAACAAAAAACAAAAATCCAACTTGATCAGTATTTTCTTGACCAACACCTGTCAGTTTGTTTGACAAATGAAGTCACTGGGAATCTGTGGCTCGGGCAGCCTGAGACTGCAGACTGGACTGACCACACCCTGTGATGTACTGGATGCCAGAGGCAGCTAAAGATGCAGATCCTTCTCACTTTCATAAACCCAGGAAGGGTTTTTCACATCTGCAGAACATTCTAACATATAGAGATGCATTTGGCTACCTTAGTAGGATAGAAACACACTTTGGACTTGACAATATTTGCAAATCATGCTTTTTTACCATTCTCCAGAGGGTGAAAATAGAAGAAGTGCAATTTAGTGGCCACCTTGGATAGGAACACTAAATTACAGTGTGTAGAAAGTTTCAGTGGCAACAGTCCTCCAGAGTTAATGCTCGATAACTGCCAGGGTCACCTCTCTGATCAAGGCTAGTATGAGTTTGCCATAAATCATTAAAGCATGAGTTACAGAAGTTATGAAATATGCTAATACAGGTAAAGTATGGTTTAATAGTCTGAATTCAGATAAATGTATTTTTTGAATAAAAAAGTACACTTCCTTTTGTGTATTACAGATCACCAAACAGGGAGGAGTCAGGTTCCAACTTACTTCAACTTCCAAACATTTAAACTTGCTCTTCCTTTTCTCTGTTCTCAGGTAGGCCGGAAACCCAGCTGAGAAACCCTGTTTGTTTCTCATCTCTACAGAAATCAGTGTTAGTGTTCCTACCATTTTTTTGTGATGAAGAAACAGAGCCTCAGGGAGTTAGGTTACATGTCTAAGTTCATACAATAACTCACAAGTAAGGGGTCTATGTTTTGAATCCACGTCTAGTGCTCCTACGACAATATTCCCGTGGTCTCACATTACCTAATCTAGACTAGAACTAGACTCTAGCTCATTATTACGAATGTCTGTCCTGCTCACCTCTTCAAGATCAGCAACTGTTTTATACTTCTACACCATGCCACACTTCAGAAACATTTAATTGTGATGGCAGAAAGTTTTTTGGTATGTTTGGATCTGTTTTTTTACAGTTATATGATTATATATTTCTTTCTTTTTTTTTTCTTTTTTTGAAACGGAGTCTCATTCTGTCACCCAGGCTGGAAGGCCAGGCATGAGCCACAGCGCCTGGCCTTCAAGTTGTTAAAAGAAAGTATTATTGTCAATGACTGAGTATTTATAATGACAGAAATTCCTGAAATTACTCCTGCAATCTCGGCTTACTGCAAGCTCCGCCTCCTGGGTTCACACCATTCTCCTGCCTCAGCCTCCAGAGTAGCTAGGACTACAGATGCCCACCACCACACCCGGCTAGTTTTTTTGTATTTTTTAGTAGAGACGGGGTTTCACCGTGTTAGCCAGGATGGTCTCGATCTCCTGACTGCATGATCTGCCCGCCTCGGCCTCCCAAAGTGCTGGGATTACAGGCGTGAGCCACTGCGCCCGTTCTGATTATATATTTCTATACTTTGGGAATATATCCTAACACAATCCTACGGATGTAAAAAGTGTTTGCATAAATATTCATAGCTGTTACTTATAATACTGAAAAGTTAAAAGTTACTCAAAAGTTAAGCAATGTAATGGTAATGTAAACTATAATTTAGCTATTCAGTGTAATATAGCTATTCAATGGACTATTATAACGTAAATTAAATTATGTTTAAGAAGACTACGATTCTACAGAGACAGAAAGTAGGCTGGCGACTGCCAAGGCTAGCAGTGGGTGGGTGGGAGGAATAAGGAGTGACTGCTAACAGGTTTGCGTTTCTTTCCGAGGTGGCGAAAGTGTTCTAAAATTGATGGTGGTGAGGGGTTGCACAATTCCATGAATACACTAAAAACTCTGCACTTTACTTATGTATTTATTTTTTTGAGATGGAGTCTCACTCACTCTGTTGCCCAGGTTGGTGTGCAGTAGCGCAATCTCAGCTCACTGCAATCTCTGCCTTCCAGGTTCGAGAGATTCTCCTGCCTCGGCCTCCCGACTAGCTGGGACTGCAAGCGTACATCACCATGCCCAGCTAATTTTTGTATTTTTAGTAGAGACAGGGTTTCGCCAGGTTGGCCAGGCTGCTCTTGAACTCCTGACCTCAAGTGATCCGCTTGCCTCGGCCTCCCAAAGTGCTAGGATTACAGGTGTGAGCCACCATGCCCAGCCAAAACTGTACATTTTAAATGGGTACACATTAAACTATACACTTTAAATGGGTGAATTGTAAGGCATGTGAATTATATCTCAATCAAGTATCTCAATCAAGCTATTATTTAAAAAGAAAATTTTAGGCTGGGTGTAGTGACTCACACCTGTAACCCCAGCACTTTGGAAGGCCAAGGCTGGTGGATCACCTGAGGTCAGGAGTTCAAAACCAGCCTGGCCGACATAGTGAAACCCGTCTCTATTAAAAATACCAAAAAAATTAGGCGGGCATGGTGGTGGGTGCCTGTAGTCCCAGCTACTCAGGAGGCTGAGGCAAGAGAATCACTTGAACCCAGGAGGTGGAGGTTGCGTCAAGCCAAGATTGCAACACTGCACTCCAGCCTGAGCGACAGAGCAAGACTCTGTCTCAAAAAAATAAAAAAAGAAAATTTTAAACTGAAGCTAAAAAGAAAAAAGAAGACTTATTAAATGGAAAAAACGTTCATGTTGTAATGTTAGCCAAAAGAGACAGAATCCAAAAGCTTGTGTCCAAAATGAATGAAACAATGTTTAAAAGGGGCGGGGGAGGAGGAATTTATTACTATTCAAAACTGCACACAAAAGAAAATGACTGGAAGTAAATTTAATGAGGGAGTAACAGTAGTTGCCATTGGGTAAGAAACTTTGATTTTTTTTCCATTCTCTAATATCTATATTTTTAACAACAAAACCCAACCCCCCAGGTTTCCAAATTTTCTATAATGAGCATGTATTATAGTTGCTATTACAAATACAGCGGGGGAGGGAGGAATATAAGTGCTGCTGTTGTCTGTGGGTGTCTGGGTCGGCTCTGCGGCGCCCAGCAAGCCCCACAGCTGCCTTGCAGCCACGACCACAGCTGCAGGGCATCCAGCTCAGGTGAGTTCATCACTCCGCACCTGTTTTGCTTTGCCATTGTATCTCCTGAAGGGAAGGCTAAGTGATACTTTATTCTCATTAGCTCCTTTCCCCTAGAGACAACCAAGATTTAGATCCTGTTCTACCGTAACCACATCCCAGTACAGATGTTTCAATGGGTCCAGAGTGATTATGTGGAAACCAATGGCTAAAGGGACATACAGTCATCCCTTGGTATCCTCGGGGGATTGATTCCAGGATGTCACTCAGATACCAACATTCATGGATGCTAATGGCAAAGTATTTGGATATAACCTATGCACATCCTCCCATATTCTTAATTTAAAAATTATTATTATTATTATTTGAGATGGAGTCTCGCTCTGTCACTCAGGTTGGAGTGCAGTGGCGCGATCTCGGCTCACGGCAACCTCCACCTCCTGGCTTCAAGTGATTCTCCTGCCTCAGCCTCCCGAGTAGCTAGGATTACAGGCACACCCTGCCACACCCAGCTAATTTTTGTATTTCTAGTAGAGGCGGGGTTTCACCATGTTGGCCAGGATGGTCTCGATCTCCTGACCTCATGATCCGCCCACGTCGGCCTCCCAAAGTGCTGGGATTACAGGTATGAGCCACCACGCCCGGCTAAAAAAATTTTTTTAAGAGACAAGGTCTCGCTCTGTGGCTGGGCTGGAGTACAGTGGTGGCATCATGGCTCACTGCAGCCTCAACCTCCTAGGCTCAAGTGATCCTCCCACCTCAGCCTCCTGAGTAGCTGGGACTACACGTGTGAGCCACTAGGCTCAGCTTATTAAAAAAAAAAAATTTTGTAGCGACAGGGTCTTGCTATGTTGCCCAGACTGGTCTTGAACTCCTGGCCTCAAGCAACCCTGCCAGCTTGGCCTCCCAAAGTGCTGGGATTACAGATGTGAGCCACCACCAGGCCTGGCCCTTCCACATATTTAAATCATTTCTAGATTACTTATAATACCTAATACAACCTAAATGCTATGTAAATAGTTGCTATACGGTGTTGTTTAAGAAATAATGACAAGAGAAAAATAGTCTGTACATGTTCAGTACAAATGCAAACACCCTAGGCATAACTACATTGTACACATCTGCAACGTAACATGTTCTGGAATGTTTTTTTTCTGAGTATTTTCAGTCTGTGGTTGATTGAATCCTCAGATGCGGAACTCACAAATACAAAGGGCCTGTTATAGTCATGTAATTCATTCTTGCAATAGTTGTGCCTGCTTCTCTGAGGGAACAGAGTGACACCTGGGAGAAATGTAAAATAGATTAATTTGCCCTCTAACAGTTTCCATTCTCACACAGGAAATAAGATGCACACGAATGTCTCCAGTACACAACACAGTAACATAAGCAAAACACGTGAAAGTGAACGCCATTTGTGGAAGAGCAGCCCTGAGTTAGGCTTGAAGATTGGGCTGAATTTCGTTTGGGGTACGTGGCTGGGAGGCACAGATATTTGCATAATCTCAGAATGACTAATATTTAAGGAAGCACCAATCACTGAATGAAAAGCAACACTGTTTCCATAAGGAGGAGACGCCCAAACGATTTTTAGGATCTCTTTGCACGGGTCAAGCAACACACAAACCAAGGCAGAATCTGTGAACACAACGTAGACTTTCTGAAAGCTGTTGTCAAGATGATACCAGAAGCATAATGACCTTTAAATTTTTAAATTTTGGGCTGGGCGCGGTAGCTCATGCCTGTAATCCCAGCACTTTGGGAGGCCAAGATGGGCAGATCACTTGAAGCCAGGAGTTTGAGACCAGCCTGGCCAACACGGTGAAACCGTCTCTACTAAAAATACAAAAATTAACCAGGCGTGGTGGCACATGCCTGTAATCTCAGGTACTCAGCAGGCTGAGGCAAGAGAATCGCTTGAACCCGAGAGGCGGAGGTTCCAGTGAGCGAAGATTGTGCCGTTGCACTTCAGCCTGGGTGACACAGCGAGACTCCACTCAAAAAAAAAAAATTAATTTTGAAATAATTTCAAGTTTACAGAACAGTTGCAAGAATAGTACAGAAAATTTATATCCTCTTTATACAAATTCACCAAGTTTTCACATCCCCTCCTCCTCAGACTGCTAAAATGATCTTTTGGAGGCTCAGCTTAAATGAGTGCTATCCAGCCATCAGGAGCTTTCAGTGCTCATGAATATAAAAGAACACAGAATTTTACAACCCCAGCGTACTGAAGTAAGCATGCCCAGGTCCAAGAGATAATTCAACCCCCTGTCGCAGCCCCAACCATCCACCAACCCTCCAGGAGGGCACTGAATATTTTTTCCTTCTTTTTTGTGGAGATGGGGTCTTGCTATGTTGCCCAGGCTGGTCTAGAACTTCTGGACTCAAGGGATCTGCCCGCCTTGGCCTTCCAAAGTGCTGGAATTACAGGCATGAGCCATCACGCCAGGCCCCATGACTGTTTTTTTTTTTTTTTTTTTTTTTGAGACAGAGTCTTGCTCTGTCGCCCAGGCTGGAGTGCAGTGGCCGGATCTCGGCTCACTGCAAGCTCCGCCCCCGGGTTTGCGCCATTCTCCTGCCTCAGCCTCCCGAGTAGCTGGGACTACAGGCGCCTGCCACCTCGCCCAGCTAGTTTTTTTGTATTTTTTTAGTAGAGACGTGGTTTCACCGCGTTAGCCAGGATGGTCTCGATCTCCTGACCTCGTGATCCGCCCGTCTTGGCCTCCCAAAGTGCTGGGATTACAGGCTTGAGCCACCGCGCCCGGCCCCCATGACTGTTTTAAACACGAATCTGTATCCACATGCCTGGAGCTGACTGAACTTTGGCTGCTAAGTAAACTAAAGCCCTCATTAAGGTTTGCCTTTAGACTGGCCCAGGAAGTTTGGTGTGAACTGATCGTTCTCTGCATTATGGAGGTCACAAAAGCAGCCCCCAAGAAGTCCCTCTCTGGCTGGGTGCAGTGGTTCACGCCTGTAATCCCAGCACTTTGGGAGGCTGAGGCAGGCAGATTACCTGAACTCAGGAGTTCAAGACCAAAATGGCAAAACCAAAATTAGCCAAGTGTGGTGGCAGGTGCCTGCAATCCCAGCTACTTGGGAGGCTGATGCAGAAGGACTGCTTGAACCTGGGAGGCAGAGGTTACAGTGAGCCAAGATCATGCCACCACACTCCAACCTGGGCGACAGAGCAAGGCTCTATCTCCAAAAAAAAAAAAAAAAATCCCTTTCCCTCCCAGAGGAGACTCTCATGACACTGAAGGTGCTAGGAGCATCTGAAGTCTTAGTAAGGGTGTTGTCAGGAGACCTCATCTTTCTGAGGACCTAAAGAGCGTATGGAGGGCTGGGTGCAGTGGCTCACACCTGTAATCCCAGCACTTTGGGAGGCCGAGGCGGGCGGATTACAAGGTCAGGAGTTCAAGACCAGCCTGGCCAACATAGTGAAACCCCCATCTCTACTAAAAATACAAAAATTAGCCAGGCATGGTGGCGGGCGCCTGTAATCCCAGCTACTCGGGACGCTGAGGCAGGAGAATCACTTGCACCCGGGAGGCAGAGGTTGCAGTGAGCCAAGATCACACCACTGCATTCCAGCCTGGGTGACAGAGCAAGACTCCCTCTAAAAAAAAAAAAAAGAGCAAATGGAAAGTGTCACAACAGGAAGATCTACTGAACCCTTGAAGTTAAATAGGCCACGGTATCAGAAGGTGTCCAATTTTCTTCCTCGCTCACTTCCTTCCTTCCAGTAAAACCCCACTGAAAAAACTCTGGCCTTATATTGACATGGACAAAGGAGAAGTTTCTGTGGGAAATTAAAAATAAATAATGGCAGGTACACTTTCAGTTCTTGTTTGGATCTATAATCTAGGAGAAAAGTCCATCTCACATCCCCGTTTCCACCCCTAATGCCCCGGCAGGGCCACATGTGAGTGAAAAACATTTACGAGAGGCTGCAGAGTCCGGATGAGCAGAAGGAGGAGCTGAGCTGACAGGAGGAATGGGATGATCGAATCCTTTTCCCATCCCCCGGTCTATTTATGGAGTCATCTGCCTTCAGGAAATGCTGAGCCCCCTCTCCCAGGACCCTGTTGGGAGTGACGCCTGTGCTGGTTGACCCAGCCTTCCACATCCTCCTCCTGGCCTCAGCAGTTCTCCGCTTGTGACCCAGTGGGTTACTGGGAACCCAGCTGGTATATGACAGTGCTTCTCAGAGGTCCCAGTCTAGTGAGGAAATTCAAGGAGGAAAGGCAAAAAAAAAAAAAAAAAAAAGTAATGATGCTGGAAAAGCCCCTGGCACGGAGAGGCTCCTCAACACCGACACAGGGAGGGGACAGGTGGGACGCCAGGGCTGCAGTTGAAAACACTGTGGCCCAGGGCTTTTGTGGCTCACCTAGCCTGTCACCTGGCCACATGGTGGCAGAGGTAGAAGCAGAACCTAGGGCTCCTGTTACCCTGCCTGGGGCTCATTCACCCCCTCACCCTCCTTTCCATTGCCTCAGGGGACTCAGGTTTCCATGGAGAAGCTATCACAGGAGAACCTGGATCTCCTAGTTACATGTTCCATGTTCTTGAAGGCATTTACTTTCCTTTTTTTCTTTTTTTTTTTTTCTCTGAGCTGAAGAGCCACTTCTTTAGAAACTCAGAGAGATTTGTGAAGTTCGTGTTTCTGGTGACTATTTTTTTTTTTTTAGAAGTGAGAAATGTTCTTCGTTATTATCAGGCTGTTGAGAGATTTATTTATTTATTTATTTTGCTTTTTGAGAAATCTCTCTCTGTTGCTGAGGCTGGAGTGCAGTCTTGTGAATACAGCTTCAACCTTACGTCCAGCAATCTTCCTGCTTCTGCCTCCCAAGTAGCTGGAATGACAGGCGTGCACCACCACGCCCAGCCTGGAGTTTTTTTTAAAAAACAACAAAAAACTAAACATATTTGCCTTATAGCTACCAGATAACATTAGCCATGAGGCCGGGCACGGTGGCTCATGCCTGTAATCCTAGCACTTTGGGAGGCCAAGGCAAGTGGATCACCTCAGGTCAGGAGTTGGAGACCAGCCTGGCTAACACGGTGAAACCTTGCCTCTACTAAAAATACAAAAATTAGCTGGGCGTGGTGGCACATGCCTATAATCCAAGCGACTCTGGAGGCTGAGGCAGGAGAATCACTTGAGCCCACGATACAGAGGTCGCAGTGAGCCGAGATCGCGCCACTGCATTCCAGCCTAGGCGACAGAACGATACTCTGTCTCAAAAAAAAAAAAAAAAAAAAACAGGCTGGGCACGGTGGCTCATGCCTGTAATCTCAGTACTTTGGAAGGCTGAGGACGGCGGATCACTTGAGGTCAGGAGTTCGAGACTAGCCTGGCCAACATGGTGAAACCCTGTCTCTATTAAAAATACAGAAAAATAAGCTGGACGTGGTGGTGTGCGCCAGTAAACCTAGCTTCTCTGGACGCCAAGGCAGGAGAATCACTTGAACGCAGGAGGCAGTGTTTGCAGTGAGCCGAGATCAAGCTCTGGCAGACAGAGTGAGACTCTGCCTCAAAAACAACAACAACAAAAACAAACAAACAACAAAAAAAGAAAACAAAAAAATTAGCCATGGGCTCCTACTGAATGCTTTTTCTTCTTTTATTTTATAAGAAAAGAAGAAAAAGTTGATGTTCTAACTAAATGTATATAACCTTGTGTTATGTCTTCTATGGTTGACTTCAAATGTTATACATTTTTTATTGAAGGTTTCACATTATGTTTTAACACCTTAAATTAAGCTGCAATGATGAATGAACAGCTGATACTAAGCACTTACTATTCCCTAAGCAAGATTTTACACAGGTCATTTAGTTTAAGGCTCACAGTAAGCTTACTATCGCCTCCCCTTCTCAGATGTGGAAATTAAGGCCTGGAGGGATTAACTTTTCCCAAGGCTGCATGGGTGCTGCATGTGTCAGGGTGTCTGACTCCAGCATCCAGGCGCCTAACGCCTACATGTGCACCTTGGGGGCAGGGTATGGGCCTTCCACTCCTCAATCCAGAGTAGGAACTTGGGAAATAGTTATGATTTGATTTTATTCAAAGTATCCACCACCCAGTCTCCTCCCTTCCCCTTCTCCGTCCCCTGCACACCATGCACTCTGTGACACTGAGGCCCTGACTGGCCAGCTCCTCCACTTCCAGAGGCAGCCCTCGGGCTGCCATTTTGTGGCTTCTTTTCCCTCTGAAGGCTTTCCTGCTGTTGATTGTGATCTGACCTCACCGGACAGTAATCCTGAGAATGGGAGGAAGGACCACCCGGTGTGATCTGTCCTGGTCTCTGAGCACCTGGACAGCTCCAGGATCTGTGCCTCCCAGGGCTGGAGGCTCATGCTGCACCACTGAACAGCCCACTTGAATGGAATGCACCCAAAGGTCACGTTCGTTCGCTTGCTTCCTGGCACAACATCTCCCTCTCCAGCTGTGCTACCCACAGAATCCTCTTTCCCACCTCCTTTCTCCCTCTTGCCTTCCTGTCCTCCTCTTCCTTTCCTCCCCTCAGACTCTTCCCACCCTCTTTTGCTGGCTTCTGTTCTTTCTTTCCATGAGCAGAGACTTTCCAGGCCTGGCTCCCGGCCAGCACATTTGGACAAAAGGCAGCAATCTTAGAGGGAGACGTCATCTCCCATCCCCTTGCTTGGGGCCAGCACAAGAGAATGGAGCTGAGGCTACTCCTGCAGCTGCTCCTGGGTTCTGAGAAAAAGCTTGAGAGAGGGTTTATCATTAGGATTAAAAGCAAAGGGTTTGGAATCAGACAGACCCAGGTTTAAATTCCAGGGAACTTGGAGAGCTGCGGGACCTTGATCAAGTTGCTTTTCTAAGCCTTAGTTCTCACCTCTGTAAAGTGGTGATAATGGTAGCACTTACTTTAAATGACTGGTAAGGATTAGATGAAATTGCACCTGTAAAGCATTTAGCACAGTGCATAGCCCAGAAAAAGCGCTCGGTAAATGTCTTCCATTATTCTAAGGTGAACTTAACCCTGTCAAATAATACTAAGTAATAATGCTCTAATATATTATTTTAAATTTATATTTATTTTTAGTTTAGTTTTTTGAGATGGACTCTTGCTCTGTTGCCCAGGTTGGAGTACAGTGGCACAATCTCGGCTCACTGCAAGCTCCACCTCCAGAGTTCAAGCAACTCTTGTGCCTCAGCCTCTCAAGTAGCTGGAACTACAGGCGCACACCACCATGCCTGGCTAATTTTTTTGTATTTTTGGTAGACACGGGGTTTCACCATGTTGGCCAGGCTGGTGTCGAACTCCTGGCCTCATGTGATCTGCCTGCCTTGGCCTCCCTAAGTGCTGGGATTACAGGTGTGAGCCACTGCACCTGGCCTGTTTTTATTTTTATTTTTTTCTTTTATTTTTTCAGATGGGGTCTTACTCTTGTCACCCAGGATGAGTGCAGTGGTGCAATCACAGTTCACTGCAGCCTCAAACTCCGGAGTTCAAGCAGTTCTCCCGCCTCAGCCGCCCAATTAGCTGGGACCACAGGCGTGCACCACCACAATTGGCTATTTTTTTTTTGTAGTGACATAGAAACAGGGTCTCGATTTGTTGCCCAGGCTGGTCTCTAACTCCTGGGCTCACGCAATCGTCCCACCTCAGCATCCTAAACTGCTGGGATTATAGATGTGAGCCACCATGCCCAGCATACATTCATTCTCTTTTTTTTTTTTTTTTTTTTTTTTTTGAGACAGAGTTTCGTTCTTGTCCTCCAGGCTGGAGTGGTTCAAGCAATTTTCCTGCCTCAGCCTCCTGAGTAGCTGGAACTATAGGTGTGCACCACCATGCCCAACTAATTTTTGTATTTTTAGTAGAGATGGGGTTTCACCACATTGGCCAGGCTTGTCTTGAAATCGACCTCAAGTGATCTGACAGCTTCGGCCTCCCAAAGTGCTGGGATTACAGGTGTAAGCCACTGTGCCCAGCCAGCATGCATTAATTCTTAATGAATTAGTAATAACACCATGTCCTCAACTCACCTGCAGGGCTGCTTACGAAGCCTCATTTGTTTGCAAGTGTGGGTAAGCTCTAAACTACTCTTCAACATATAAGTGCTGTTATAATCTGAAAAGCTGGTTTTGGAATTAGAAGGTGACCTGCTCCCCTTTCCTTTGCAGCAGAAGTCAGGGTGCACAGTGACTTGTTGCACTGGCTATGGTGCCAACTGTGAAAGTAAGGCGGAGGTCGCCCTCAGACCAGAGCAGCCTGCTCTGACTGACCTGAGACCCTACTTCTGTTTGTTTACTATCTGTGCCTGGTGTTTTGTACTCAGAAGTTGTGCAATGACTGGAAATGTGTTCATTTTTATTTAGCTAACTTTCAAGATACGGATAATCCCCTTTGGCCTAAAATTTCTTTTTCTTTTCTCTGTTTATTTACTTATTTTTTTCGAGGCAGAGTCTTGCTCTGTCACCCAGGCTGGAGTGCAGTGGCATGATCTCAGCTTACGGCAACCTCTGCCTCCCAGGTTCAAGCAATTCTCCTGCCTTAGCCTCCCGAGTAGCTGGAACTACAGGCATGTACCACCACGCCCAGCTAATTTTTTTGTATTTTTAGTAGAGAGGGGGTTTCACCATGTTGGTCAGGCTGGTCTTGAACTCCTGACCTCAAATGATCCACCTGCCTTGGCCTCCCAAAGTGCTGGGATTACAGGCGTGAGCCACCGCACCTGGCCTATAATTTCATTTAGTTAATCTGAGCCAGCATTGATCGATTTAAAACTAATCAATATGATTAATCAGCAAGCTGGAGACAGTTCTCTTTGAGGTGCTATTGGCAATATACAAGTATAAAAAATGGTCCCTGCCCTCAAGCTAGAGACAAAACATATAAACCCTATCAACCAAATGGCAATAAAACATTGCAATTGTTCAAAACAGAAAGACAAGGTTGGTTTAGAGAATGCCTGACATACCCTTAATAAAACTCACAGAAAACTCAAGAGGAATCCACGAAGATCTATTTTTTCAAAGACAGTTAGGACAACCAAAACAGAATGGTGTCTAGGGTGAAAGTCAGTATTCAAAACTAACCGCAGAGGTGTGCAGGAGCGCCATCAGAGGCAGTATTCAAAACTAACCGCAGAGGTGTGCAGGAGCACCATCAGACTGGGTGGAGGAATACTTTTGAACTAAGGGGGCAAATGTTATGAAACAAATATAAACTGGAGAAATTCGGAGGAGGGCAATGAAAGGGGAGCCAGGGACTGCTTCAAAGAGGTAGCGCCTGGTGGCCAAGAAAGACTCCATTGGATTCCGAGAGTTGGGGAAGGGAAAGTGCTCCTGAGGAGGCCAGCGCATGGAGTAAAGAACAAGGCAAAGCCTGCCCAGCATGAAGACCGCTTGCTAGGACGGGAGCCCGGGACTCATGCGGGAGCCAGGGAGAAGACAGATCCGGCAGCAGGCTAGACGTTGGGATGTTTCGAAATAAGAGGAGTGAAGGTTTGCTAAGCCAGGGAAATAAGGAGGCCACAGAATGTAATGAAAATATGTTCTCTTTTGGACACATTAAGGTGAGAGTGGTATATTCAAAAGGCAGTGAGAGGTAATGAGCTAACGGTCTGTATAAAGCACAACTCAGAGGTCCAGTTTGGGAGGGAGCGATGAAACTGAGCATGATGAGCTGAGGGAGACAGTGAAGAAGGACAAGGTAGTGAGCAAGTGAGGCACGGGTTGCTCTTATGATGCTCTTGTTACTTCACTCTCTATACGGTGTCTTTTATGTTTCTTTCTTTTTTTTTTTGAGATGGAGTCTCATTCTGTCAGCCAGACTGGAGTTCAGTGGTGCCATATCAGCTTACTGCAACCTCCCCCTCCTGGGTTCAAGCAATTCTCCTGCCTTAGCCTCCCGAGTAGCTGGGATTACAGGTGCCTGTCATCATGCTTGACTAATTTTTGTATTTTTAGTGGAGACAGGGTTTCACCATGTTGGCCAGGCTGGTCTCGAACTCCTGACCTCAAGTGAGCCACTGTGCCAGGTTTTTTTTTTTTTTTTTTAAGACAGGGTCTCACTCTGTCACCTTGGCTGGAGTGCAGTGGCACCATCACAGCTCACTGCAGCCTCTACCTCTTGTGCTCAAGTGATCCTCCCACCTCAGCCTCCTGAGTGGCTGGGACCACAGGCATGTACCACCATGCCTGGCTAATTTTTGTATTTTTCTTAAAGACAGGGTTTCACCATGTTGCCCAGGCTCTTCGTATGTTTCTTTACCTGGGCCTTCCAACTAGACAGGGAGTTCTAATGGCAGAACACACACACCGGCTTCTTTTTATTCCCTACAATGCCTAACCGAGATTTTGGTCTACTGTGAGTGTTGCATAAATACCTGTTGAATAAGAACAGGAGGAATCAGTGACGATCTCTTTTTTGAAAGACAATTAAAACAACCAAAACAGTATGGTTTCTACACTGAGGAGGCAGTATTATTCAAAATACCTAACAGGATGGGCTGACACCTATAATCCCAGCACTTTGGGAGGCCAAGGCGGGCTGATCATTTGAGGTCAGGAGTTTGAGACCAAACTGACTAACATGGTAAAAGCCCATTTCTACCAAAAAAAAATAATAATAATACAAAAAATTAGCCAGGAATGGTGGCACACACCTGTAATCTCAGCTACTCGGGAGGCTGAGGCAGGAGAAACACTTGAACCTGGGAGGTGGAGGTTACAGTGAGCCAAGATCATGCCACTGCTCTCCAGCCTGGGCAACAGAGTGAGACTCTGTCTCAAAAAAAAAAGGAAAAAAAAAAAAACACACACACAACAAAATTATAACAAAGGTGTGCAGGAGCCCAACAAGCTATGGCCTTACTGTTAACCCTTTAATGGCCAGCTCTTGGCAGGGGGAGAGTTAATGGTCCTGGGAGTGTGGGACACTTTATTTACCAACCAGAATAGAAGCATTTCAGTATTTTGACAAGTGGCGCGGATACATCACTGCACACATTTTACATTCACCTTGGGTTTCAAGAAGGAAGGGTCAGGGGTGTGTCAAGTGCATTAGTGAGATAAAGAAGCATGAGAACAGGGCACTGGCCACAGATGAACCATTAGTAACCTGAGATGTGGTTTCAGCAGATGGTTAGGAATAGAAGCCAGATTTCGGGGGTGTGGGGAAGGAACATGTGGATCTGCCTCATGGGACTCCTGCATTTGTTCTGCTTTTTTCTTGCTCCCAAAAGGAGCATTCTCTTTCTCTCTTTCTCCTGACAAACTGGCAGTCTGAATCTCGGGGTTGGGTGTGTACCCAGAAGCAGCCTCTTAGCCCCCTTACCCATCTCTCTCAGTTCCATACCAGACCAGGAATCTTGGCTGTCCTATGTTCACGGGAAGGAGGAGCCTGGAATAAGAGGCTCTCCTGGCTCTCTGCGGTGCTAGAATCTTCAAGTCTGGTTGCTTTGAGAGGGATTAAGAAACTCTCTCTTTGACATTTTTCCACCCCATTAGATACATCAGTCAGTGGGAGGGTAAACAGAGGGCACTGGTCCCCTTCTGATATCCTGGAAGGTTGTGTATGTTTGTTGATCGTCACAAATACAGATGATGAAATAGAGCAGATGACAGATGACAGTCACCACAAGATGCCAGGGAGTTGTATTTGAGGTTGGATGACCACACACTTCATGACAAATCTGAACAAATCTCATCTGCAGCTCAGAGCATTAAGTAGAAAATCCCTCTGAGACTCCAGGGTGCTGGAGAAGTTGCCCTGGCTGAAGATCTCAGAGCATGAGGCAAGCTGGTTTGGGAAGTTCCTTTCCATCTTCGCGGTCACCACCCCGACCAAATCTGTGGCTGAGAGACTAGTCTCACTCCAAGCTTGGGGGGCGCAAGTTCTATGTCTTAGGCTGTCCCATTATTTCTATCTAGTAACCAAACCAGAGCATATGGCTTCTCCCCCAACCAACTTCACCCTAGACCATGCCGGGTCAGTCTGAATTGTGATTTGCTGTGTGATCCCTTACAAATGCCTCTGCTTGGTCATCTGGGGAGGTTTAGCCTGTATTTCCCAGGCACGTGAAATGCCCATATAAAATTATAGAAGTGTCCTGTTTTAACGCTTTAAAGTTTGATGGAAGAAGATAGGCAGTTATTATTTTTCTATGGTGAGCTGGGAGAGGCAGTGAAAATAGAATCTGTCTCCTCTGATTCACTGAATGGGAGCAAGAAGGAAGTTCATATGCAACCTTGGACTACCCACCTGGCCTCCTCCCCTTCCCTAAACTCAAGCCTCAACTCTAGATGTGGATAAGAAAGGTGATGGGAGATAGACAGAGGGGTGGTACCAAATCACCTCTGGCTGGGTCAACACACCTGTCCCAGCAAGGAGAATGAATGAGCATATCCAACTCTCAGCCTTTACCAGAGTGGCCACAAGGTGCAGTTTGCAGGGACCAGTCCAGGTTAAGCCTATTGTACATCAATTAACAACTTATTTTTAGTGGTTTTTTTTTTTTTTGAGGAATTTAGCTCTTGTGACCCAGGCTGGAGTGCAGTGATGCAATTTTGGCTCACTGCAACCTCTGCTTCCCAGGTTCAAGTGATTCTCCTGCCTCGGCCTCCTGAGTAGCTGGGACTACAGGCGCCCGCCTCCACACCTGGCTAATTTTTGTATTTTTAGTAGAGACGGGGTTTCATTGGCCTGGCTGATCTCCAACTCCTGACCTCAACTGATCCGGCCTGCCTCAGCCTCCTAAAGTGCTGGGATTGCAGGCATGAGCCACCACGCCCGGCCATTTTTTTTTCTTCTTTTTTTAGACAGTCTCTGTCTTTTGCCCAGGCTGGACTGCAACCTCCACTTTCTGGGTTTAAGTGATTCTCCTGCCTCAGCCTCCCGAGTAGCTGGGATTATAGATGCGTGCCATCACACCCAGCTAAATTTTTTTTTTTTTTGAGACAGAGTCTCACACTGTCGCCCAAGCTGGAGTGCAGTGGTGCAATCTCGGCTCACAGCAAGCTCCGTCTCCCAGGTTCACACCACTCTCCTGTCTCAGCCTGTCAAGTAGCTGGGACTACAGGAGCCCACCACCACGCCTGGCTAATTTTTTGTATTTTTAGTAGAGATGGGGTTTCACCGTGTCAGTCAGGATGGTCTTGATCTGCTGACCTTGTGATCCGCCTGCCTCAGCTTCCCAAAGTGCTGGGATTACAGGCATGAGCCACCACGCCCAGCCCTAATTTTTGAATTTTTATAGAGATGGGGTTTGGCCAGGCTGGTCTCAAACGCCCGACCTCAAGTGATCCACCCGTCTCGGCCTCCCAAAGTGCTAGAATTACAGGTGTGAGCCACCACGCCTGGCCTAATGCTCTCTTTTTACTTTCTCTACTGTCCCACTTTGTGTATATAGTTACCCTATCTTTTACCTACCATGAACTTGCAGAGAATTTATTGCTGAATCAAATTTGACCATTATTGCATCTTTTCTTCTGAGAAGTGGGGCAGTGTAAGGGAGAGAAAGAGAGGCCCTTGAAATTGCTTTGCTGGGTTGGCTGTGTTGTGTCACTCGGTCCACCCATCCTAGGTTTCAACCTACACAACATGTGGAATCGTAGTGATGTGCCATCAAGGTTATGGAAACATGAAACCAATAGCAAGAGACAAAATTGGGACAACACAGAAGACAATCTATAAAGATTTTTTTGAGACTTCTGTTGCCCAGGCTGGAGTGCAGTGGCATGATCTTGACCCACTGCAATCTCTGCCCGCCAGGCTCAAATGATCCTCCCACTTCAGCCTCCAAGCTCAGCTACTACCAACAATGCTGCCACAAATACTCTACAGCCCTTGTTCCAATATTTTTCTAAGATAAATTCCTAAAAGTGGAATTGCGAGATTCAAATAGATTTCTTTTTTTTTCTTTTTTCTTTCTTTTTTTTTTTGAGACAGAATCTCGCACTGCTGCCCAGGCTGGAGTGCAGTGGTGTGATCTCGGCTCGCTGCAAGCTCCACCTCCTGGGCTCACGCCATTCTCCTGCCTCAGCCTCCCAAGTAGCTGGGACTACAGGCGCCCGCCACCATGCCCCGCTAATTTTTTTATTTTTGGTAGAGACGGGGTTTCACTGTGTTAGCCAGGATGGTCTCAATCTCTTGACTTTGTGATCCACCCGCCTTGGCCTCCCAAAGTGCTGGGATTACAGGCGTGAGCCACTGCGCCTGGCCTAAAATATATTTCAAAGCCACATACTTATTGAATCTATTTGTGCCAAGTGATGGTTATTTTGAAAATGAGATTCTAATACTCTCTTCTAAAACAATAATAAGATATAGTACCTGTCTGTTCCTTAACCCAATTGTACCCACACTGGTTTTGCCCCGAATATTTTATGAATTTCTATTTAAGTTAATATGAATATTAAAATTCATACTGTGGCATATGCATAGAGGCAATGTATTATATTTTGAGTTTTGTTAACTTTTAAAAGAAAACATATTAAAATTAGAAATTTAAAATTTTTGGCCAGGCGTGGTGGCTCACGCCTGTAATTCCAACACTTTGGGAGGTCGAGGCCAGCAGATCACTTGAGGTCAGGAGTTCCAAACTAGCCTGGCGAACATGGTGAAACCCCCTCTCTACTAAAAAATACAAAAACTAGCCAAGCAAGGTGGTGGGCGCCTGTAGTCCCAGCTACTTGGGAGGCTGAGGCAGGAGAATTACTTGAACCTGGGAGGCAGAGGTTGCTGTGAGCTGAGATCATGCCACTGCACTCCAGTGCAGCTACTTGGGAGGCTGAGGCAGAAGAATTGCTTGAACCCAGGAGCTGGAGGTTGCAGTGAGCCAAGATCACGGCACTGAACTCCAGCCTGTGTGACAGAGCTAGACAGCGTCTCAAAAAAAAAAAAAAAAAAAAAAAAAATTTTTTGGCCAAGTGCAGTGGCTCATGCCTGTAGTTCCAGCACTTTGGAAGGCCAAGGCAGGTGGATTGCTTAAGTCCAGGAGTTTGAGAACAGCCTGGGCAACATGGGGAAACTCTGTCTCTACTAAAAATACGAAAATTAGCTAGGTACGGTGGTGTGCACCTATAGTCCCAGGTACTCAAGAGGCTGAGGCAGCAGGATCACTTGAGCCTGGGAGGTGGAAGCTGCAGTGAGCCATCATTACATCACTGCACTCTAGCCTGGGTAACAGAGCAAGACCCTGTCTAAAAATAAATAAATAAATAAAAAATAAATAAATAAATAAACAAACATTTTATGACCAATATAACTTTCATATATTACATATAAGTAACATAATATTACATATAAGTAAGTTTATAAGTAAACCTACAATTTTTAAGTGTACTTTTTTAGAAGACAAAACAACAAAAGGAAATGCATTTGGCACTCTGCTTGAAGTGGTCTGACAAGCCCTTCAGATAAGATCCGCAGTGTGTGGAAGGCCTGGGGATCCTGGGAGGAGGGGTCACAGCCAAGGTCACGGCTCCCTGTACTGGCCCCACTCTCCAGCCAATGATCCCTGCTTTCATTTCCTTCTGAAGGGATGCCTATGACCTCCTGGTTCCCTACCACTGAGGGAAGCTAACCTCTTCCCTAAGCTTGCTGCAAGGGTGACTCACCCCTTCCTTCCCCAAGACCAGGGGAAAAAACGATCACTAGGTTTCCCATTTTCAGCCAGTTGGAAGAGTGGGTCTCGGGCTTATCTGTTCTTTAGCCCCTCTGAACTGCAAGCCAGGGATGAACGTGCCAAAGAGAAGCTGAAGCTAGAGTGGCAATGCTAGGCCCAGCTGGCAAACAGCTTAACTTCTAGGCAAACAGAGGGCTGACGGAATAAACTTTTGCCCACGTCAGACACTGATTTTAAGGCCAGGGTAAAGGAGATTCTGACTCTGGCTTCCCAGCATGTCGCTGTCTTTGCATATGAAAAGTAGAGAACTTAACTCATCGCTTGTCCTAGTTCCAGGAAGTGCTTGCCTCCTATCACTAAAGGGGGCAGCAGGACCTGGCACTCTTCCCCCTGAGTAACCAGCACAGGGAATTTCAAGAGAGTCTGGGGTACAAGTGGAGGCCATCTGGTTCAGGTGGCAGAAGAAGGGTCTATGCCTGGACACACGAGGCTGACAGCCAGTGCCCAGAGCCAGGCTCCTAGGGTAACAAGCAACAATGCGTGTAGGCAGAGAGGCAGTGATGAGGACAGTGAGAGTCATGGCCCAAAGGGGGCTACACAATGAACCCGTGGAAAACCAGTCTCACTAAAATCTCTCCAAGAAAGAGCAATTCAGGGCAGCTCCAGGGAAGCAACTCCTAACCCCCAGTCTTCAGCAAGGTGACTGCCAGAATGAACAGAGGAGGGCTGGTAAAGGTAGACCTTGGGGGAGAAGCAGCGAGACCAGGAGTCCAGGAGACTGTGCGGAACGCCAGGAACAAGCAAGGCCAGACTTGTCCACTTTTGAGGACCTGCGAGGCATCCCATGTGCCCCACCCAGGATCTTCTGGAATCTGAGTTTCTATGCCTCCCTGTGATGGGCTCTCTATAAGTGAGTGTTAGAGCAGCCAGTCTCAACCTCAGCTGTACCATAAAATCATCTGGGGATCTTAAAAAAATACTGATGCTGCCGGGCGCGGTGGCTCAAGCCTGTAATCCCAGCACTTTGGGAGGCCGAGACGGGCGGATCACGAGGTCAGGAGATCGAGACCATCCTGGCTAATAAGGTGAAACCCTGTCTCTACTTAAAAATACAAAAAACTAGCCGGGCGACAAGGCGGGCACCTGTAGTCCCAGCTACTCGGGAGGCTGAGGCAGGAGAATGGCGTAAACCCGGGAGGCGGAGCTTGCAGTGAGCTGAGATC
>NW_016809984.1:196380-211431 GCF_001698545.2 Rhinopithecus bieti
TTTTTTTGGACACAGGCCCTCACTGCCGCCTAAGCTGGAGTGAAGTGGCACAATCATGCTCACTGCAGCCTCAACCTCCCTGGGCTCAAGTGATCCTCCCGCCTCAGTCTCCCGAGTAGCTGGGACTACAGGTGTGTGCCACTGTGTGTAGTTAATTTATTTTATTTATTTATTTTTGAGATGGAGTCTTGCTTTGTCACCCAGGCTGGAATGTAGTGATGCAATCTTGGCTCACGCAACCTCCACCTCCTGGATTCAAGCGATTCTCCTGCCTCAGCCTCCCAAGTAGCTGGGATTACAGGCATGCGCCACCACATCTGGCTAATTTTTGTATTTTTAGTAGAGATGGGGTTGGCCAGGCTGGTCTCAAACTCCTGATCTCAAGTGATCTGCCTGCCTCAGCCTCCCAAAGTGTTGGGATTACAGGCGTGGGCCACTGTGCCTGGCCAATTTCTTTTATTTTTTATAGAGATGGGGTCTTGCCATGTTGCTCAGGCTGGTCTCAAACTCTCCTCCCCAGCATTTAAATGTATATTCTAATGCACAACCCAAGATTTAAAATGTTAAGAAATTTAATTGGAGGGGTAGAATCCCACCCCTACTGAATGTTAATTTAAGACAGCTATAGTTGGCAAGAAATAGTTTAAAGTTTAGAGGGTATATTAGCAATGTATGGACATAGATTCTGCAGGTTATCTGCCTTCTGCAGAAACCAAAGAGAAGATCCTGGCCAGGAAATCTGTGCCTGAGTCTGCAGGACCTCCCAGTTCTCAGCTCCCACTCCTGGTTTCTCTAGAACTTCCTTATGTTGTAGCAAACAAGATTTCCACCCTCCTGGGCCTCTCTGGTCTCCTGAAGAGGATCTCTGGTCTCCTGAGTCCCACCCTTTTCCTACCCCTTTAGAGGCAGGATCTACATCAAGTCTGGAGGCAGAAGGACCAGGACCGCCCTGGGAAGTGGACTTGCCCATATGAATGGAATCCTACAATGCTGTGTGCACTCTCCCTGCCTGTTTCCCCGGGGGTCAGGATTCCTGGATGCTGGCCCTTCCAACACACTATGCCCTATCTGTCCCCTTCTGCAGACCAGAGTCTCAGCCCACCCCTCTCTGGGCTATTCTATGATGAGCCTCCTTCCCTTCATGGTTGAGCACCCCAGACGCCTTGCTCTCTACATTCATGGAGATGGGTGTCAGCTCTTCCCACACTTGAGGTACCACTGTGTCCTCTGTATAGGATTCCCCTGGCCCCATACCCTGAGATGACACCCAGTCCTCACAGAAGTGCAGTTCACTCCCCTAGACATAACAGGATGGCAGAGGAAGGCAGTAATGGGGAGTTTTATCTTCCCATCTTTTGTAACACCAGCAACGAGGATTTTTTTTTTCTACGTCACTCTTCAGTCTTTACATAAAGTTCCACATGATAAATTCCCAGCTGAGTTCAATTCCAGGAAAAGTTTTGTTCTGAGAATTAATTTGTATGGTTTCTGTTGTCCAAAATCCCAAACTATGCAACCCAGTGTATTTTTGTTTGTCCCTAAGCTGCCAGAAAACTTACAGCCAAATGCGTTATCCAAGTGTTGTAATCTGCTAAATGCAGCCCACTCCGAAGGTCCACATTCCTTTTGCTTTGCTTTGTTTTCTCCCGAGCATTTCTGTACATACTTGCTTTTAGTCTAAGTTATCACACTCTGCCCAAACCAATGATCAGGTCCTGCTTCTTGATCCTGGCATCCTTTCAGCTTCTCCTGCTCCTCAGTAATTCTGGCCTGGGTGTTGCAAAAAGTCTTGGTCTCTTCCTCCTCCTTCAGGCCTCCTCAACCAACAACCAGACGGAGCGCATCACTCTTGCTTCAGTGCATACTCCTGCCTCCTTCTGGCGGATCCTTCCTTCCCTGTGCCTCTGCCCTGACAGCCCCCGCCTCACCTCTCCCCAGCACGCACTCACATGCTGCAACCCGCAGCCACACTGAATTCCCCTCACTGGCCTCTCCTAGACCCTCTTGGTGACTTTGCACATTCTGTTCTTTCAGCCTGAAACAACCTTCCCTGCTGTTTCCTTGGTGAGGCAGTTTTTAGGGCTTAGCCCAAGCATCACCTAATCTGTGGGGCTTCTCTGCAGCGGCTCCTCTCTGGGCTGCCCTAGCTCTACACCATGCAACCCTCACAGCCAGGCTGGGCCAGGACTGGTTTTACTTTTTTGTTTGACTACCCAGCTAGGATGGTGTTCCTGGAAGGAAGGGGGACGTCTCATTCCTCGCTGTGCCACTGATGTCTAGCATGCATGCCTAGCAACACAGAGCTGTTTAAGGGGATGAATAGAATACTTGACACACGATTTTATTAATCTTCCAGAATGAAAGGACTGGAGGCCAGGGACAATGGCTCATGCCTGTAATCCCAGCACTTTGAGAGGCCGAGGCGGGCAGATCACCTGGGGTCAGGAGTTCGAGACCACCCTGGCCAACATGGTGCAACCCCATCTCTACTAAAAATACAAAAATTAGCTGGACGTGGTGGTGGGCGCCTGTAATCCCAGCTACTCAAGAAGCTGAGACAGGAGAATTGCTTGAACCCAGGGGGCGGAGGTTGCAGCGGGCTGAGACCGGGCCACTGCACTCCAGCCTGGGTGACAGAGCAAGACTCTGACTCAAAAAAATAAAAATAAAAAACAAACAAAAGGACTGGAGGCCAGCCTCCTGCCAGCCTTTTCATTACCAGGCCTCAGAAACCATCTCTGACACACACACACACTCACTCACACATACTTCCTCTCGGAGCTCTTCTCCCTCCCACACTGCCCACCCAAAGACTTTCTACTCCACTCTTTTGGTATCTGATATTTGATGATGTAAGGAGAAGGGATTTCTTTCTCTTCTTTTATGTGGTAACCGCAGAGGGTGTAAGAGTTTACTAACAAGATTACTGTAGCACGCCTATTACAACTCTGTTACCCCCAGCCCATTACTGTCCGATGTCATTTGGAACCTTGGGGAAGTCACATTCCTGAATCGCATCTGAACAGCAGCTGGAAGTCAGCACCAGCTGGTTAAGGCAGGGTCACTGCACTTCCCTTGCCCAATTTACGCCCCTGGAGAGCCCTGACCAGCTTCCTACTTCCTGTCCCAGGCCCCCCATAACAAGATTCCACGGCTGAGGTCTGGCTCTGCTCCGTGGTCTCACCCAGCTCTCTGTGACCCTCCTAATACGACTGTGTCCAGACTTCCCCTGGGCTCCATCTGCTCCCAACTCCACCCTTGGGGACAAAGTGGAAGAAGTAAGACCATTCAATCATCTTTACCTTCTTGCTTTCCCAAGACTGCAAATGCTGACCGCTGTGAGGGAGGCCCAGCTGCTCAGCCGCCTCGATGCCCTGCGCTTGCACGCGCACGCACACACACACACTCGCACACACACACAGACACACAAGCGCGCACACACATACTCGCGCGCACACACACACAGACCTGCGCGCACACAGACAAGCGCGCGCACACACACTCACACAGACACAAACACGCGCAGACACACGCGCACACACACTCGCACTCGCGCCCCGAGGGACCCAGCACAACGCAGGGCGGGGGTCTGCAGGCTTTCTGCAGGTCCCCGAGGCGCGCGGGACGGCGGCGTCCGTGCTCAGCCCTGGGAGTCAGCCAGAGCCCGGGAGGGACGCCTGGATCGCGCTCTGCACAAGTCCCGGGACCAGGCGGGAACTCAGACTCCCGTCTGCAGAGCCACTTCCCCCGTCAGGGCTCGGGTCGCGCGAGCCGTTTCCTCCCTCCCCCGCGCGTCCCCTCCTCCGTCCCCTTTCCCTCCCCAGCTCGACCCTGCACCCCGTGACCCGGCCCGGCCCTACCTTCCCGCGGGCGGCGGCTCCGCGGGCTCTGGGGCGCATCTGGGGGGCTCCGAGGCGGGCCAGGACGGCNGCTCCCGTGGGGTCCCCGCCGCCCCCGGCCCCAGCGGCTCGCTTCCCTCGGCCGGCCCAGCGCAGGCTCGCCCGCGGCCCCTGCCTTCTCTTCCCGCGGCTCCGCGACGATCTGCGCGACGCGCGCCCCCTCCTCCCGACCCATCCCGCCCGGCCCAGTGAGCTAATCCGCAGCTGGCGGGCGCCCGGCCGGTTGCCACGGCAACCCCTCTCCCAGGGCCCGGCCCCGCGCGGAGCAGCGGTAAACAGGACCTTCTGCCGGACTCGCCCCCTAGCCTCTGGGGTAGGGGAGAGGTGGCTTAACCCTTCCTGGGAGCACGCCCGCCGCGCGCCGGCTCTCTTCCTCCCAGGCCCGGGCGGATTCGCTAGGTGCTCCCGGCCCGGGGCTGAGAGCTGGACGTCCAAGCCAAGGGAACGGCGGCCACATGTCCGGCCCCGCTCACTCCAGGCGGTTAACACACTCTCGGCACTGGGCCCGGGTCGGGGGCACCCCGGGCAGTAAGTCAGGCACCGCCCTTGCCCCAGGCAGCTTGCCGTCGGGCAGGGGTAATGACAGTCATGAGACGGGCGATGAGGGTGATGGAGGCCGGGGAGGGCCCAGGGCCAAGCGCCCTGCAGAAGGTCTCCCAGACCGGGCGGGAAGGGAGGAGGTCAGGAAAAGCTTCCAAGAGAAGTGACTTCATAGACCCGCTGCCCGCACTCACGCAGGACACCGTCAAGGAACACAGACTGCAGGATGCGGGCTGCCAAGCAGAAGTCTGCAGGGAAATGCCGTGCGCTGCGGGGAAGGCGGTCTGGAATACGGGCTGGGGCCTTTGAGGAAGTTCCCTGGAGCTTTGACCGGTCCGGGAACACTGAATAGTATTTGCATAGGTGGAAGAAAGTGGGGGAAAGGAAAGGGTTCTGAGTGGAGAGAAGAGCACCAGCGGAGGCCGGAAGCGGAGGCTAGGCATTTCAGAAACAGCCGAGTGAGGACCAGTGGGGAATCCGGTCTGATGGGTAGGCTTGGCCAGATTTCAAGTAGGGGAAGGAACGTTTTTGAGCAGAGGAGTGCCCTGATGACAGTGAGGGGGGCCTGGCGGGGTGATTTTCGCGCGGTGGGAGCAGGTTTCAGGTCCATCTCCACACCAGAGGAAGGCCATCCTCGTCTTTAGCTAGGTGACTTCCAGAAGGACTGGGAGCCATGGTCCTGCGGGACAGCAAAGAGGCCTAAAGTTCAGGCAAGTGGGAAAGAGAGAAGAGAGGCTTAGCCGTACAAATCCACAGAAGGAGTGTGCGCGCGAGAGAAAGGCAGAAGGGAGACAGTGAAAAATAAGAGATGGGTGTAATGACGTAATACTGCCCAGGCAGTGCCTATAGACTGGGCGCCTGAGATTTGAGGGACTTGTTCAAAGTCACAGGAAAAAAAGCTGTTTTCTTCTCAACTGAGGGTTTTATGTATTCTGGGAACTCTTTGAAGCTTTTCCAGGGCTTACGAAGTTCCTTAAACTCCTCATGACATACCCATTTTAACTAAGCATAGTCAACTTTTAGAGCCCACATTTGCAAAGTGCAAGCTTTTTTTTTTAGTGTAAGCATTTGAATTATTGTTTTGTTTGTTGAAGCATTATTCAGTAAGTTTTTCACTTTCTAAATAAAGATCAGAGGCTTGGCTTTTTTTTTTTTTTTTTTTTTTTGAGACAGAGTCTTGCTCTGTCGCCCAGGCTGGAGTGCAGTGGCGTGATCTCAGCTCATTGCAAGCTCTGCCTCCCAGGTTCACGCCATTCTCCTGCCTCAGCTTCCCAGGCTTGGCTTGTTTTTTATTGATTGATTGATTGAGGCAATCTCAGTCTCTCACCCACTGTGGAGTGCAGTGGTGCGATCATAGCTCACTGCAGCCTCGAACTCCTGGGCTCAAGCAATCTTCCACCTCAGCCTCCCAGTTAGCTAGGACTACAGATGTATGCCCTCATCCTCGGCTTTTTATTTTTTGTAGGTCTTGCTATGTTGCCCAGGCTAATCTTGAACTCCTGGCCTCAAGTGATCCTCATGACTTGGCCTCCCAAAGTGTTGGTATTATAGATGTGAGCCATCATGCCTGGCCAAGACTTGGCTTCTTGAAGGTTAATTATTCCCAGGGCTGCCAAAACATATAAGAAAGCAAACTGGTGCGATCTTGGCTCACTGCAACCTCCGCTTCCTGGGTTCAAGCGATTCTTTTGCCTCAGCCTCCTGAGTAGCTGGGATTACAGGTGTCTGCCACCATGCCCAGCTAATTTTCTTGTATTTTTAGTAGTAACAGGGTTTCACCATCTTGGCTAGGCTGGTCTTAAAAATTCCTGACCTCATGATCCACCTGCCTTGGCCTCCCAAAGTGCTGGGATTATAGGCGTGAGCCACCGCGCCTGGCCTTTTTTTTTTTTTTTTTTTTTGAGACAGATTCTCACTCTGTCACCTAGGCTAGAGTACAGTGGTGTAGTCTTGGCTCACTGAAGCCTCTGCCTCCCGAGTTCAAGTGATTCTTCTGCCTCAGCCTCCCATGTGGCTGGGATTACAGGCGTCCGCCACCATGCCCAGCTAATTTTTGTATTTTTAGTAGAAACAGGGTTTCACCATGTTGGCCAGGCTGGTCTTGAACTCTTGACCTCCAGTGATCCTCCCAGAGTGCTGAGATTATATTATATAGGTGTGAGCCACTGTGCCTAGCCTTCCACTCCCTCATCTTTGACTTCCGGACACTAACTTGTTTTAGGAAAATAACTCCTGCCTTAGTTCCTTGGGTCTGAGCCTGATGAACTTTGTGTATTTTCAACCCTGTCTGCCTCTCATAGCCCCCAGCCCTCCAACTTCTCAGAGCTGCTCCCATTGCTGGGTCATCCTGTGGTTCTGACCATGACAGGGGTCCTACATATGGCCCCCTCCCTCCTTCCCCATGTGGCCCTGCCCCTGCTGGCTCCCTGGAGAAGGGAGACAAGGTAGCCCATGATAGCCCTCCAAGGCTGGTGCTACACGTTGGAGCCTGGAGGGGCCTCTCAGTCATCTCCTCTTCTCCTGTTCCTGGTGCTGACAACTCCAACAGTATATTCGTCCTCTGCCCTCCTTCTCTGTCCACAGCTTCTCTTCATGTTGGAGAATGAAGCTTAGGGTAGGAGATCATGACTGGCCTCAAGTTGGGAAAAGTGAGGGTGAGAGGAAAGGGTCAAGTTGATTTCTCTTTTGAGTATTTAATCTTGCTTCTTTATATTTTATTTTATTTTAATTATTATTATTATTTTGAGACAGAGTCTTGCTCTGTCGCCCAGGCTGGAGTGCAGTGGTGCAATCTCAGCTCATTGTAACCTCTGCCTCCCAGGTTCAAGTGATTCTCCTGCCTCAGTCTCCCAAGTAGCTGTTATTGCAGGTGTGCACCACAACACCCGGCTAATTTTTGTATTTTTAGTAGAGATGGGGTTTTGCCATGTTGACCAGGCTGGTCTCAAACTCCTGACCTCAGGTGATCCCCTCACCTCGGCCTCCCAAAGTGCCGGGATTACCAGCATGAGTCACCGTGCCCAGTCTTTTTTATTTTATTTTAAAATTTATTTTAATTTGTTTATATTGAGACAGGGTCTTGCTATGTTGCCCAGGCTGGCCTTGAACTCCCCACTTCCGCCTCCTGAATAGTAACCTTGTTTCCTCCACGCAGAGCAACCCTGGGCCACTACCCAGGAGGAAGAACATTTCTTCCTTCCTCTCCTCCTTTTCCTCCAGCGTCCTGCTGAGGAGCCCAGGCCTTGGTTGGAGAGGCACATTCAGCTTTGCAGCAGGTTGCTCAGCCTCTAAATCCCAGCTTTTTAAACCTTCATCTGTAGGGTGGAAATGGCAATGGCTGTGACCTCCTAAGAACACTGTTGTGAGGTTTTAGTATGGTGCCTGGTCCATGGGAGGACTCACAGGTACTGTCCTGTTGGTTATTATTTTCCTAATCTCCTTTTTTCCCCCACCATGAACATAGAGCGTCAAGGTTGAAGAATGGCAGGCAGGCAGTTTTCCTTCTCCTGCATCAGTGCTCAATTCCCCCTCCCTCCCCACCCCTTGTAGGTCCAGGACCATCTACCAGCACGCACAGGCAACAGAGCTGGCTTTATCTCAGCCATAAGCCAAGGGAGTAGTGCATTCAACGGGCCCGCGTCTCTGTCCCTTGCTCCGACAGTGTTTGGATGGAACAGACCCTCTCTTCCAGGTTCTGACTCTTCCAGGTTCTTACCTCCAATAAAAATAAAAATAAAGAAACCAGGCCGGACGCAGTGGCCTATAGCTGTAATCCCAGCACATTGGGAGGCCGAGGAGGGCAGGTCACCTGAGGTCAGGAATTCAAGACCAGCCTGGCCAACGTGGTAAAACCCTGCCTCTACCAAAAATACAAAAATTAGCCAGGCACGGTGGCAGGTACCTGTAATCCCAGGTACTCTGGAGGCTGACGCAGGAGAATCAATCGCTTGAACCTAGGAGGGCAGGCAGGTGGTGACAAGACATAAGAAAGATCCTGCCAGCCAAGAGGCCAAGAAGGAATGGATCACAGTGACCCAAGTAGGGGAGCCAGATCTCAAGGGGATGGGTTGAGTCAGGGATGCCCCAAGGAACTGCACTGCCTGTACCTTCCAGAGGAGGGAGCCACAGTGAGGACATGGATTGGATCTTGATCCAGAACTCTCCCTCCAGAGGAGCTGGCTCTGGGCAGAGCTGATGCTCACAGGCTTCATGGGGTAACAAAAAGAACATGGGTTGAGCCAGACAGGTCTGGGTCTGTGGGACCTCAGATAAAGCACATAACCCGTTGGGGCTTGGTTTTCCCATCCATGAAATGGCAGGAGTGATGCTTCCTTGTTCAGAGTTGCAGGGCGGACCTAATTCTATGACTGGTCAAAGTGCCTGGGACAAAAATGATGCTCTGTCAACATTTACATCCAAAAGGAATCTCAGTGGAAATGAAAACATTTGAGAGAGTGTCCGAAGGCTCTTTCTCAGGCTCTGTCCCCTGCCTTGATGGGTGGGGCCAGCCCTGTCATATCCCTCGGTACTTCCCATTTCCCGTGGTTTCTTTCTTTTTTTCTTTTGAGACGGAGCCTTGCTCCTGTTTCCCAGGCTGGAGTGCAGTGGTGTGATCTTGGCTGACTGCATAGGTGCATAGGTGAAAGGTATACACATGGGAGGCTGGGGCGGGAGGATCACTTGAGCCCGGGAGTCCTGGGTTGTGATGCACTTTGCCAATCCAGTGTCTGCATTAAATTCAGCATCAATATGGTGACCTCCTGGGAGCTAGGGATCGCCAGGTTGCCTAAGGAGGGGTTAATCAGCCCAGGTCAGAAATGGAACAGGTCAAAACTCGCGTGCTAATCTGTAGGGGGATCACACCTGTGGATAGCCACTGCACTCCAGCCTGGGCAACATAGTCAGAATCCATCTGTAGAAAAAAAACCGGGAATAATTAGGCTGGGTTTAGTGGCTCATGCTTGTAATCTCAATCTCAGCACTTTGGGAGACTGAGGCAGGTGAATCACTTGAGCCCATAAGTTCAAGACCAGCCTGACAACATGGTGAAACCATCTCTACTAAAGATACCAAAAAATTAGCCAGGCGTGGTGGCGCACGCAATCTCAGCTACTCAGGAGGCTGAGGCATGCGAATCACTTGAACCTGGGAGGCAGATGTTGCAGTGAGCAGAGATTGCGCCACTGCACTCTGGCCTGGGCGACAGAGCAAGACCTTGTCTCAAAAAAAAAAAAAAAAAAAAAAAAAAAAAAAAAATAATAATTGAATTATATTTAAAAAGAAAATAAAAAAGCTATACACACAGTAGATGATTAATGGACAAGAGGTTTATTGATTGATCATCTGGAGAGCTGGTGTAGGGAGAAGAATCACATGTCTGTGCTTAGACAAGTTTGGATAAGGTAGAGCAAGGAAGGAGCTTATCTTAAGGGCTGGGAAAAGTCTACAGCCTCACCCTGACACAGCCTTGGCCAAGCCTCTCCCATATCCCTCCCATCCATAGACCAAAGCCCTGCAGGCTCAGAGCCCACCGAGCCATCTTAGAGAGGCTCTAAGTCAGGGCTGACAGATGTCAGGTTTCCCCTTCTAGTCTCTTGCTGGCACCTGATGCCTTTCCTCCACAGAAGGCCACCTCCCTCCTGCTCTCATTCTGTCTCTAACCCCATCCTCAGCCCATTCTCCCACCTAGACACAGCTGGGTGCCAGTTCCTTGCAGTCCCTGCTGGCTGCCTTTCTCCGAGGAAACAAAACCAAGCCAAGCATCCTACCCAAACCTCAAAACCAGGCTTGGTTTGTTATTGGTCCCAATCAGATGCAATCCAGGAGGTGTGGGATGGGAGTGGGAGGGATGGGGGAGAGCGGAGGCCACCCAGGAGTGTGTAGAGCCCAGACTGAAGCCCCAGGGCTCTTTCATCCTCCCTGGCTGCAAAGGGCTGGTCTTTGGCAGAGATGCCTCTGTGCCCTCTGTCCTCCCAGGATGCTCTCACACCTACCGCTTTCCCTGGGACTGTAAGATGGGCAGCTGTTGAGGCCCACTAGCGGTGCTGTGGGGCAGATGGTCTTTGTTTTTACCATGGATGGCTGACCTTTCCCGGCTTACCACGGGGAATCTGGGAGAATCTCTGCATTGGCAGATAGCATCTCAATATATCGTTTTGAGATAAGAACCATTTCTGTTTCATTTCATGACCCCAATTTATTTTGGACTGTCTTTTTTCTCACACAAAGAATTAAAGTGTTTGTAACTTTATAAAGACTGGCATGTTTATGACAAAAAGCAAAGAACAAAGGTGTGAACTTTCCAGGTCCTTCACCACTAAGCAATGTCTCAAATATGAAGCCTGCCACGCCACGTCCCCTCTATACTTAGATTCTTTCTGCTCCTTTTGGACGATGTATTTGAACAGTAAAAAAAAGGAACAAGAATGTGGTGATTTGGATTTAGAGGCATGGCTTTCTGTGTTTAAGCTGTTGTTGCTCTTTGTGGTCACTGTGATTTCAGAATACAGGAGGACAGTCAGGCCAGTGAATCCAACTCTTTTGCATGGACTTCTGTGCACGGGATGCAAGGCACCTACCTCTTGCTTCTGAGAGCCTTCCCTGCCTATTTTCTGGCCCAACGAGGCAATCTCTTCAGAGTCAGGAGAAGGAGTGAGGTAATACTCTTCATTAAAGATTTTATTTTATTTTATTTTAAACAGGGTCTCACTCTCTCACCAGGCTGGAGTGCAGTGGCGTGATCTCGGCTCACTGCAACCTCTGAGTCCCTGGTTCAAGGGATTCTCCTGCCTCAGCCTCCCGAGTAGCTGGGATTACAGGCACGCGCCACCATGCCCGGCTAATTTTGTATTTTAGTAGAGAGAGGGTTTCACCATGTTGGCCAGGATGGTCTTGATCTCCTGACCTCGTGATCCGCCTGCCTTGGCCTCCCAAAGTGCTGGGATTACAGGTGTGAGCCACTGCGCCCAGCCCTCATTAAAGATTTTAATCATGCTGGACACAGTGGCTCATGCCTGTAATCTCAGCACTTTAGGAGGCCGAGGCAGCATGATCACTTGAGGCCAGGGGCTCAAGACCAGCATGGGCAACATAGTGAGATCCATTTCCACAAAAATTAAAACATTAGCTGGCTGTGGTGGCACACACCTGGGAGGTTGAGGCTACAGTGAGCTGTGATCTCACCACTGCACTCCAGCCTGGGCAACAGAACAGGACTCTGTCTCACCTGTCTACAAACAAAAACAACAACAAGAAAAGAGAAAATATTTTATTTTATTTATTTATTTTTTTTGAGACAGAGTCTCACTCTGTCACCCAGGCTGGAGTGCAATGGTGTGATCTCGGCTCACTGCAACCTCTGCCTTCCAGGTTCAAGCAATTCTCCTGCTTCAGCCTCCCTAGTAGCTGGGATTACAGGTGCATACCACCACGCCCAGCTAATTTTTGTATTTTTAGTAGATATGAGGTTTCACCATGTTGGCCAGGCTGGTCTTGATCTCCTGACCTCAGGTTTTTTTTTTTTTTGTTTTTTTGGTTTTTTTTTGAGATGTAGTCTTGCTCTGTTGCCCAGGCTGGAGTGCAGTGGCATGATTTGGCTCACTGCAACCTCCGCCTCCTGGGTTCAAGCAATTCTCCTGCCTCAGCTTCCCAAGTAACTGGGACTACAAGCATGCGCCACCGTGCCCAACTAATTTTTGTATTTTTAGTAGAGACAGGGTTTCACCATGTTAGCCAGGGTGGTCTCGAACTCCTGACCTCGTGATCCACCCGCCTCGGGCTCCCAAAGTGCTGGGATTATAGGTGTGAGCCACTGCGCCCGGCCAAGAAGAAAATATTTTAATCACACCAGGTTATGAGCTAGGCATTACATCCATGTCCTCATTCCTCATTGCCAGATCACCCTCTCTCTACCAAGATCCACCCCAGGCCCAAAGTCAGCCTTCAGACCTCCAAATGACTGTACAGCACTGCACTGCCTCTCAGAGGCCACACCTTGCTTGAGAGAACATATTCTGAAAGCTCTAATATCTGTCCCCTTCCTACGTCTCTCAGATTAAGTCAAATCAAAATAAAAAAGATTGGCTAAAGACAAGCCAGGTGATATACTACTGCTCTTGCTGGGAGTGTGACTTTGGGTGAGTCAACTTCCCTCTCTGGGTGTCAGATTCCTGCTGTCAGATTCCTGGGGAGATCACAGGGGCTGTCTGGTCCCTCCCAGCCCCAGCCTTCTCATGTAGGCAAAAAAGCGCAGGAGCAGTGGTCTGTTCTCATTCTCACTCAACGTTTTCCTGAATATGTGCTGGGCAGTGTTAATGCATTACAGAGATTACCTAGTAGGTAGGTTCTAATATTAGCCTCTTCTAGAGATGAAGAAGCAACCAAAAAGGGGTTGGCTGTCTTGCCCAAGGCCACTGCCAGGGAGTACTGGGGCTGAGATGAGCCTAGGCAGTCTGAGCCCAGGACGGCACCATCTTGGCTTTGTGGCCAGGACAAGCTTTAGAACAGAGAAGTTAACAGGGCTCGGTGGGGAATGGTGGCTCGCTCCTGTAATCCCAGCACTTTGGGAGACTGAGGAGAGCAGATCACCTGAGATCAGGAGTTCGAGACCAGCCTGGCCAACATGGCGAAACCCCATCCCTACCAAAAATACAAAAATTAGCTGGGTATGGTGGCGTGTATCTGTAATCCCAGCTACTCAGGAGACTGAGACAGGAGAATCGCTTGAATTCAGGAGGCGGAGGTTGCAGTGAGCCAAGATCGCACCACTGCACTCCAGCCTGGCTGACAGAGCAAGACTCTGTCTCAAAAATAAAATAAAGAAGTTAACAGGGCCCAGGGGCAACAGAGTTGCACACAGCATGGTGGGAGCATACCTTGTCAGAACAGGAAGTGGCCTCAGAGATGAGCAACTCAAGCCCTCCAGGCAGGAGGGGAGGGGACTTGCCTCGGCCACACAGGGTTAGCACATGCACTGCACGTGGGTAGCAGTAGTGCCAGTTCCATGGCCCCGGGAGAAAGGTGTCTGGAGCAAGCCACCTAGAAAACCAGAAGGCAGAAACTAGAGGAGAGATTCTCGTGATAAGGAGTAATAGAGACAATTCAACTGAAGAGTGAAAAAGAGAAAGCGAGAAGGCTGTGGTCTCACCAGGAAGGGATGGGTCATTGCCACAGGGCACACGCACACAACGGCCTCCTCCTTTCCCTGCTTCTTTCAGTATTATTTCTGATATTTTCTCCTCTGCCAGCTTGGGGAGTAGATATGGGTGGCCCAGGGCCAAAATCCACATGCCAGGGCCCGACTCTCTTAGGAAGGAATTGCAGGCCAGAGACACCAAGCAGGACCTGGAAAGGGGGAGGGCCAGTGCTCCTCACACTTTTTTTTTTTTTAAACAGGGTTTCCCTCTTATTGCCCAGGCTGGAGAGCAATGGTGCGATCTCAGCTCACTACAACCTTCACCTCCCCAGTTCAAGCAATTCCCTTGCCTCAGCCTCCCGAGTAGCTGAGACTACAGGCGCCCACCACCACGCCTGGGTAATTTTGTATAGTTTTAGTAGAGAGGGGATTTCACCACGTTGGCCAGGCTGGTCTCGAACTCCTGACCTTAGGTGATCCACTTGTCTCAGCCTCCCAAAGTGCTGGGATTACAGGCATGAGCCACCACACCTGGCCTTTCTCACACTTTTTATCTGCCTGATAATCCCATTGGGTTTACAAGAAAAAAAGAAAAGAAAAGGACAGATTCTAGCCTTCCCTGAGTGATCCTGATGCAAGGGGTCTGGGATGCAGCCCAGGCATGTGCAGTTTTACAAGCACTCCAGGTGTGTGTTTGCTTGTAGAGACAGAGTCTCTTATGTTGTCTCACTCTGTTGCCCAGGCTGATCTTGAACTCCTAGTTTTGAGAGATCTTCCTGCTCTGTCTGGCCTCCCAACGTTCTAGGATTATAGGTGTGTGAGCCACTGTGCCCAGCCGCCCAGGTGTTTTTGGTGGAGGTGGCTCAAGTCCCCACCAAAGACACACTGGTTTAGAGCCTGCTCAGGGGGGAACAAAGAAGTGGAAGCTGCAGCAGGTAAGTGCAGGGCGTTCCTTTCTTTTGTATTCAGTTCTAAAGAAAGTGTGGGTGTGGCCGGGCACGGTGGCTCAAGCCTGTAATCCCAGCACTTTGGGAGGCCGAGACGGGCGGATCACGCGGTCAGGAGATCGAGACCATCCTGGCTAATACGGTGAAACCCCGTCTCTACTAAAACTACAAAACTAGCTGGGCGAGGTGGTGGGCGCCTGTAGTCCCAGCTACTCGGGAGGCTGAGGCAGGAGAATGGCGTAAACCCAGGAGGCGGAGCTTGCAGTGAGCTGAGGTCCGGCCACTGCACTCCAGCCTGGGCGACAGAGCCAGACTCCGTCTCAAAAAAAAAAAAAAAAAAAAAGAAAAGAAAGTGTGGGTGTGCGGTGGGAAGAGGGGTAAGGAGGTCAGGGGGTGCTGAAAGGGTCTCTGCAGAGAACTGTCCACAAGGACCTAAGACCAGTGATTCCCAAGCAGGGACAACTTTGCTGCTTTGTTTGCTTCTCCAGGGGACATTTGGTAATTTTTCTTTCTTTTTTTTTTTTTTTTTTTT
>NW_016809984.1:213151-232143 GCF_001698545.2 Rhinopithecus bieti
TTTTTTTTTTTTTTTAAAGAAACAAGGTCTTACTCTGTCCCCCAGGCAGGAGTGCAGTGGCACAATCATAGCTCACTGTAACCCTGAACACCTAGGCTCAAGCCATCCTCCCACCTAAGCCTCCTGAGTAGCTAGGACTACGGGTGTGCCCCATTGCCATGCCTAGGTTTTTTTTTTTGTTTTTTGTTTTGTTTTTTGTATTTTTTTGTAGAGACAGAGTCTTGCTATATTGCCCCAGCTGGTCTGAAACTCCTGTGCTCAATCAGTCCTCCCACTTTGGTCTCCCAATGTGCTGAGAATACAGGTGTGGGCCACCATGCTGGCTGACATTTGGCAATGTTTGAAGACATTTTATTGTCATGATTGGGAAAGGGAAGTGCTATGGTCTGAACGTCCGCCTCCAAAATTCAGATGTTGAAATCCTAACCCCCAAAGTGATGAGAGGTGAGTGGAGCCCTCATGAATGGGTTTAGTGCCCTCATCAAAGAGGCTCAGAGAACGCTCTCATCCTCTCCCACTCCTTCCGCCACGGACACAGTGAGAAGGCAGCAGTCTGCAGCCCAGAAGCAGGCCCTCCCCAGAACTCAACCATGCTGCACCTGGATCCTGGACTTCTCAGCCTCCAGGACTGTAAGAAATAAATATTTGCTGTTTCTAAACCACACAGTTCATGGTATTTTGTTATATAGCACCTCAAACGGACTAAGACAGGGAGTGTTTCTGGTATCAAGTGGGTAGAGGCCAGACATGCTGCTAAACATCCTCCAAAGCACGGGACAGCCTCCCTCTCCACACACAACGAAGAATCGTCCTGTCCGGAATGCCTAAAATGCAGAGGCCGGGACGCCCAGAGCCAGCCCCATTCCCCACCTCCACCCTCTTCCCCTTGAACTAGTACTTGCCCTGCATCACATCTGCTGGGTAGCAATGTTAAGTGCGAGCTGCTAAACCCGGTCATGTGGTTCACGTGGAAAGAGAAGCACAGCCAGATGGGCCTTTGCCGAGTTCCCCTTCTCTTGCCTCCCGCCTGGGTCTGGGAACCTCCGGGAAGCGTGTGTTACTCTTCCCGAGTGAATGGTGCCACCTAGTGGGAATAGAGTTAACAACACCAGCAGAAGCATTTCATACACCTGGAAACCTAAAAATTAGCTGGCTTTCCACTGTTGAGAAGATTCAATGGGAATCAACGAAAGCCACCCAAATGAGGAAGGCAGAGGCTATTTATTTAGTGCTTTCCAAGGCCAGACAGTCAGCCACCATCGCTTGCATTTGGCAGGGAGTCAAATATAACTGGAGACTCAAATGCTAGTGGGAAAGGCTTCTATAGGATAAAAGGAAAGATTTCAGGTGGGCTCTAACTGGAAGATGTTGGCAGGGGGGAGGTGCAGGCAGCAGCATCTTATGTGATGGGTTTGGAGAGGATGTTTGGCTTTCTTGGAGTGGTCCTGAGTTGGAAGTGTCAGTGAAAATTAGGGCAGCAGGCAGTCATTGAGCAAGTCCTGACGTTCTGGGCCTTTTGCCATAGAAGGTTGGCTTGGCTTCCTGCCCCGGTTGCTGCAGAGGTTGCGGGTCACGGCCTCTGAATATGCAAAGGGTCAGTGACCACATATGACACTAGACATCCAAATGCATAGTTATATCTGGTCATTGTCCCTTTGCATATTCAGTCTCTTAATTCATTAAACATTCATTTTTTTTTTTTTTTTTTGAGGCGGAGTCTTGCCTCTGTCGCCCAGACTGGAGTGCAGTGGTGCAATCTCGGCTCACTGCAAGCTCCGCCTCCCGGGTTCACGCCATCTCCTGCCTCAGCCTCCCAAGGTAGCTGGGACTACAGGCGCCCGCCACCTCGCCCCGGCTAGTTTTTTGTATTTTTAGTAGAAGACCGGGGTTCACCATGTTTAGCCAGGATGGTCTCGATCTCTGACCTCGTGATCCGCCCGTCCTCGGCCTCCCAAAGTGCTGGGATTACAGGCTTGAGCCACCCGCCCGGCCCATTAAACATTCTAAATATATCCATCCTCCTGTTACTAATCCTGAAACGGATTGCATAAAAGTTACCCATGTGAGCACAGGTTGACTCCAAGCCAGCATCTGGGATTTTCATGGGTTGCCTCTGATAAACTTTGATTTAGGGTTCATATGTGATAGAACTGTTTTTTATTGTTTTACTGCCCCATGGTGGCTTCATATGCATGACATAATTTCCTAACTGACATGGGCCTCAGTACTAATCTCAAAACTTCACTCTGTGTGGGACTGACTATAGGCTCCTACATGATACACTTTTAGCACTACCACCACCACCACCAGTCATTTGGTGGTGGTGATGGTGGTGAGGTGATGGTGGTGGATGGTAACAGTGGTGGTAATGATGGTGGTGATGATTATGGTGGGCCTATTGCTGCAGAGATTGTAGGTCGCCACCATCACTGTCACCATTACCACCACCACTGTCATTATGATCATCACCACTTTTGGCACCACCACCACCAGTCACCACCACACCATCACCAGCACATGTCACCACCACTACTAAATCAATGCCACCAACCCATTGCCACTGTCAACCATCACTGTGCACCATCATCACCATCACCACCAACCAACTGTCACCACCGCTACCACTATTATCACCATCACCACCACCAACATCAACAATACCACCATCATTACCAACATCAATGCCATCACCATTACCGTCATCACTGTCACCACCATCACTGCCACCATCATCCACCATCACCACCACCACTGTCCCACCGCTACCACTATTATCACATCAACACCACCACCATCAACATACCACTATCATTACCATATCAATGCCATCACTATTATCATCACCACTGTCATCACTGTCACCACCATCCACGTCACCATCAACCATCACCACCACTGTCACCAAACGCTACCACTATTATCGCCATCAACACCACCACTATCACAATGCCCACTATCATTTACCAATATCAATGCCATCACCATTACCGTCACCACTGTCATTACTGTCACCACCATCACTGTCACCACCATCACCATCACCACCACTGTCACCACCGCTACCACTATTATCGCCATCAACACCACCACCATCAACAATACCACTATCATTACCAATATCAATGCCATCACAATTACTGTCACTACTGTCATCACTGTCCACCACCCATCACTGTCACCATCACCATACACCACTGTCACCACCGCTTACCACTATTATCGCCATCACACCACCACACATCACATGCCCCTATCATTACCATATCAATGCCATCACCATTACCAGTCACCACTGTCATCACTGTCACCACCATCACTGTCACCACCTCACCATCACTACCACCACTGTCACCACCACTACCCACTATTATCACATCAATACACAACATCAACAATATCACCATCCATTACCAATATCAGTGCCATTACCGTCACTGTCACCACCATCACTGTCACCACCATCATCCCCATCCCCACCACTACCACTGTCACCACCACCACCACCAACATAACCACCACGGCCATCACCAACATCAATACCACCACCATCACCATTGTCACCACCATCACCACCACCACTGTTACTATCCACCACCATTACCTTCACCACCACCACCACCATCTTCACCACCACTATTGTCACCACCACCACCACCACCATATTCACCACTACGACTATCTAAAAGGTCAATGGTTCTCAAAATGTTTTCCCCAAACCAACAGCATCAGCATCACATAGTAACTATTAGAAATGCACATTCTTGGGCCTCACCCCAGACCTACAAAAATCAGCAATGGGGTGGGGGCAGCACTCCAACTAATTCTGATGGATGCTAAAGTTTGAGGGCCACCATTCTAGATAAATTTCTAGGATGCCCACAAGGGCCTTATTTTAAGTCAGACCTTCCACAATGTATCCTTTAAATTTGTGAAAATTTGCCTGTCTTATGAAGTAGTCAGAGAAACAGGACAACCTTTATCTAGATAATATTGAGGCAGAAATTCAAGCAAAAATAAATACCGCATTTATTCACTCCAAGAAAAGTAAGGGTTAAGTGAGAAACATAAGTTTTCCTCTACTGCAAGCAAGGCTATAGACAGGTTGTAGTGACCTAGCCTGCAAAAATAAGCTCCAGGCACCCCCAAGCAAGGTTAAAAGAAAAAAAAAAATTCCTTTGCTGTCTATCCTGTACTGAACTATTAGTTATGACTATGTTTGCCAATGCTTATATTTAGTAAATTTTTTTTTTTTTTTTTTGAGACAGAGACTCACTCTGTCGTCCAGGCTGGAGTGCAGTGGTGCAATCTTGGCTCACTGCAAGCTCCGCCTCCCGGGTTCACGCCTTTCTCCTGCCTCGGCCTCTTGAGTAGCTGGGACTACAGGCACCCGCCACCACGCCCAGCTAATTTTTTTGTATTTTTAGTAGAGACGGGGTTTCACTGTGTTAGTCAGGACGGTCTCGATCTCCTGACCTCGTGATCCCCCCACCTCAGCCTCCCAAAGTGCTGGGATTACAGGCGTGAGCCACTGCACCCAGCCAGTTTATTTAGTAAAATTTGTAAGTTCCTGTTTTTCTTTTGATGCAGCTGCAAGGCCAACTAGCTATACAAGGCCACAAGTTATGCCAAGTCAATAGTTGTGCCATAAATTCATGAGCTTGTCACTGTATAATTTACTACCTTTGTTTTGCTCTTGTGTACTAGCTGATATAAGCTAAACTCTGTCTTTGTTTGGGGCTCAGCTTTTTGGATGTGAATCCACTGAGCTGGTGTGCAGCTTAAAATAAATATCCTCCTATATTCACCCATAGTTGTCTCTCTAGTCCTCTGCATTCCACAACATTTCTTGGTGAGTCAGCCAGGAGGAGTGGAGACGGCAGATCTACTGTCTCCTTTGCCTATGGGGCTGGAGCTGTGGGCCAGGGGAGACCTGTGATCCCAGGTGCCACCAGGAAAACTTCAGCCTGGAGGGGAAATTAGCTCTCCTGTGACCCGGCACCCCTACCCAGCAGTGCAACGGAACCTGAGAGGGGCTACAGGACAATTTCAGAAACAGCAAGCTTCAGAAACTGCGGTAAGGTATTGGGGCCCAAGGCAGGACCCGTCCCATAAGGATGGAAGGGGCGCCTGATCACTTCCCAGGGTGTAACTGGTAGTCTGACCCACAGGGGTTAGGGGTGGCAAGAATGGCTCACCAATTTGGATGAAACTCACGCTCCAACCGACACAGGACGTGAGAGTGGCTCGCTAAGTTGGTTAGGAAAAGGAAACGGGAGGCGGCGAGAGTGGCTCACCACCCCAATTAGGAACACAGGAACTGGGAACAGGGAGGTGTGTGAAAGTGTGTGAGAGACGGTTCTGGGAGAAACCAATGTGGGGAGTGACGTGGGGAGTCACAGATCTCTTAGCGTGAACTGTGTGCTCCAAGCGAAGTATGGGGCCAACCTGGACTAGTGGCGAACTACATATGGCTAGCAGGAGCTGCCCCACAGCTCAGAGTTGTGGTGGGAATAAGAACCTCTCCAAAGGCAGGTGGTGTCTGAAAACTCCTGTAACAGGAGAAGGTCTGGTTGGTCTGAGGCAAAAGGAAGAATGAGTATGCTGCATCGTAAAGGGAGGATATAGGAGGAAAGTCATCAAAACCCACTCCATTGGAGTACATCTTACAAAACTCTAAGAAACGTTTTGCAGGGGATTATGGAGTTAAGCTGACCCCCCAAAGGCTGAGAACTCTCTGTGAATTAGAATGGCCTTCTTTTGGAGTTGGATGGCCGGCTGAAGGAATTATAGACAGGGAAATAATTGGCCATGTATTTAGGGTGGTAACAGGGGTCGGAGGACAGGCTGGACATCAAGATCAATTTCCTTACATTAACTCATGGTTAAATATAGTACAAACAAGACCAGCCTGGATCCAGCCCTGTTTAGCAGCTCATTACAAAACACCTGTGGCGCAAGCTGAGCCAGAAGTGAAAGTAAGAGCAACTTCGCCAGCAGATACAGAGTTAAAGGAGAAGTCCCAGAGGGAGCAAGAAAGGCCAGTTCTGCAGGAGCCACCAGAGGGAATAGAGATTCCTCCTCCATATGTCTGAGCCTACCCACCTTTACTGAGGTCAACAGCCCCCCAGGAACCAAATTCAGGAGCTAGCACACCCCAAGTTTCACCCCAAAGGGAAGAATCAGAGCCTCAGGAGACCAGGGAAGGAAATCAAGATAGTCAAGCAGGACGTCTCAGATCTGGCCCTGCTCGAGCTTGCAAATACCTCTCAGAGAGACAGGAGGACCCATTTATTATGATGACCAAGGCTAAGTCCAAGGGGGGCAGAAGACTTTCATCTATCAGCCCTTTTCAACCACTAATCTCTTAAACTGGAAACACCATACTCCCTCCTATACAGAGAAGCCCCAAGCTCTTATAGATCTGATGCAGTCCATCTTTCTGACACACAATCCAACCTGGCCAGACTGCAGGCAGCTTCTTCTCACACTGTTTAACGCTGAGGACCACAGGAAAGTAACCCAGGCAGCTCTCCGCTGGCTAGAAGCCCACGCACCAGCAGACACAGTGAATACTCAGGCATACGCTCAGGGCCAGTTCCCAGACCAAGATCCCAGCTGGGACCCAGAAGATGCAACCCAGTTTCAGTGTTTGCAGAGGTACCGAAAGACACTTCTGAAAGGGCTAAGGGATGGTGGAAAAAAGGCAGTCAGTAAGAAAAGATCTCAGGGGTGCTTCAGGGAAGTGATGAGAGCCCTAGCCAGTTTTATGAAAGACTCTGAGATATATGGGCTTTCCACCCCATTTGACCCTGAGGCTGTTGAAAATCAGTGTATGGTAAATACATCATTTGTAGGACAGGCCCAGGGTGATATAAAGCGAAAGCTTCAGAAACTGGAAGGTTTCGCAGGCATGAATGCCACCCAGCTTATAGAAGTAGCCACCAAAGGCTCACGCCTGTAATCCCAGCACTTTGGGAGGCTGAGGCAGGCGAATCACGAGGTCAGGAGATCGAGACCATCCTGGTTAACATGGTGAAACCCTGTCTCTAATAAAAATACAAAAAAATCAGCCAGGTGTGGTGGCGGGCACCTGTAGTCCCAGCTACTCGGGAGGCTGAGGCGGGAGAACAGCGTGAACCCGGGAGGCGGAGCTTGCAGTGAGCCAAGATCGCACCACTGCACTCCAGCCTGGGCGAGAGAGTGAGACTCTGTCTCAACAAAAAAAAAAAAAAAAAAAAAAGGAGGAGCCACCAAAGTGTATGTTAACTGTAACCAGGAGGCAAAGAAGGAAGCAGATCGGAGGCTTAAAAAGAAAGCCGATCTGTTAGCAGCAGCCCTCATGGAGAAAGAGACTAGCAATGTGAGAGGATGAGGATGTGGATATGGATGTGGAAGAGGCCAAGACAAGGATTTGAGAGCTGACCAAAGTTAGAGAAGTATCAATATGCACAATGCAAAAAGAAAGCGCACTGGAAGGATAAATGTCCATAAGGCAATGAGAGAAATGACCAAGGCCGTGAGACAAAGAGGCCACCAGCCAGGGGCTGCCACACCATAGTGCAACCAGATACTGATCTGATCGGGCTGGCAGGGGCTGAATGATATGAGGACTAGGACAGACCACACTCCTTCTCATTGGGCCTTCAGGAGCCTATGGTCACATTAAAAGTTGGAAGCCAATTGATGGACTTTATGGTAGATACTGAACACTCTGTAGTAACTCAACCCATAGGGCCACTAAAAACTATACAACTATTGTAGGGGCTACTGGAGTCTCAGAGAGGAGGCCATTCTGCTGGCCAAGGAGGTGTGTTATAGGAGGATGAGAAGTCCAGCATAAATTCCTATACCTCCCAAATTGTCCAGTTCCCTTGTTAGGGTGAGACCTACTCCAAAAACTGCAAACACAGGTTACTTTGGCCCACAGGGAGGTATGACTTTAAATCTGACTCACCCAGAGGCCTTGGTGTTAACCCTTTCCGTCCTGCAGGCTGAGTGGAGACTTTATAAAAAGAAATTGCAGGCACCATTGCAACCTCATACACAAGAGGAAGAAAAATTACTATTTCAGTTAGTTAAAGAAATTCCTGGAGTATGGGCTAAGGACAACCCACCTGGGTTAGCTGTAAATCATGCACCAGTAGTAGTAGAATTAAAACCAGGAGCAACTCCTGCTCAGGTTCATCAGTACCCAGTTACCCAAAAGGCTGTATGGGGCATCTGTAAACACTTAGAGTGGCTCTATAAACATGGGATTTTAGTCCAATGCCAGTCGCCCGGGAATGCCCTACTTTGGCCAGTACGAAAGCCACTGCCGGGACCAGGGTCTGATGAATATAGACCAATGCAGGACTTACGTGCCGTAAATTGGGCCACGGTAACCATCCATCCAGCGGTATCAAACCTGTATACTTTAATGGAACTCATTTCAGCAAGTGCTACCTGGTTTACAGTCTTAGACTTAAAGGATGCTTTCTTGCATGAAAAGCATACTGATGGCATGGTACCAGTGAGTCAGCCTATCTTTGCATTTCAGTGGTACGAAGAAGCTACACAGCTCACCTGGACTAGGCTCCCACAAGGGCTTAAAAACTCTCCCACAATCTTTGGGGAAGCATTGGCCTCAGACCTCAAGGCCTATACCCTGCCAATGATAACTGCGCCTTGTTACAGTGAGTAGACGACCTTCTTTTGGTGGCCCCAATCCAAGAGGACTGTTATCAGGGAAAACGAGACCTCCTCCATCTCCTATGAAAAGCAACCATCTCCTATGAAACGTACCTAAAAAGAAAGCTCAAATTTGGCCGGGCACAGTGGCTCATGCCTGTAATCCCAGCACTTTGGGAGGCTGAGGTGGGTGGATCACAAGGTCAGGAGTTCAAGACCAGCCTGGCCAACATGGTGAAATCCCCATCTCTACTAAACATACACAAAATTAGCCAAGTGTGGTGGCAGGCGCCTGTAATCCCAGCTACTCAGGAGGCTGAGGGAGGAGAATTGCCTGAACTCGGAAGGCGGAGGTTGCAGTGAGCTGAGATCACGCCACAGCACTCCAGCCTGGGCGACAGAGTGAGACTCCATCTCAAAACAAAACAAAACAAAACAAAACAAAACAAAACAAAACAAAAAAGCCCAAATCTGCCATGCAGAGGTTAAATATCTAGGTTTCATAGTGAGCCATGGGGAATGCCGGCTTGGCAATGAGCAGAAGCAAGCCATTTGTGCACTTCCAACCCTGACCACCTGATGTCAAATAAGAGAATTTTTAGGGGCGGCAGGATTCTGCTGCATCTGGATTCCAAATTTTTCACTGATGTCTAAGCCGTTATATGAAGCCACAAAGTGGGGAAAAAAGAGCCCTTCCTTTGGGAAACTAATCAGGAAATAGCATTCAAACAGATCAAGGAAGCTTTAACTCGGTCCCCAGCCTTGGGACTACCAGACATAACTAAGCCTTTCTGTCTGTATGTTCATGAACAAAAGGGAATGGCTATAGGAGTTCTGACTCAAGTTATAGGATCATGGCATCGCCCAGTGGCATATTTATCCAAACAACTGGACTCTGTGGTGCTAGCATGGCCTCCTTGCTTTAAAGCATTAGCTGCCACCATCTTGTTGGTACAAGAGGCTAGTAAATTAACTCTGGGACAGCAGCTAACCATCTGGGTGCTGCACTCAATTATAACTTTGACAGATCAAAGAAGACACCATTGGTTGTCAAACCTGAGGATGACTCAGTACCAAGGGCTTCTATGTGACAACACGTACATTATTTTAGAAACAGTGAACACCTTAAACCCAGCTACTCTGCTCCCAGTTGAACCAGGAGCTCCCCTCCATGATTGTGTCAAAACAGTAGATGAGGTATTCTCTAGTTGAAAAGATCTTATGGACCAACCCCTCAGAGACCCAGATGTTGAGTACTTCACGGATGGAAGCAGTTTTGTGCTAGAAGCGGTTTGACATGCCGGGTATGCAGTGGTAATGTTAGACTCAGTAGTAGAAGCTCAGTCTCTGCCTGCTGGAACATCAGCTTAAAAGGCAGAATTAATAACCCTGACAAGAGCACTGTTGCTGGCAAAAGACAAAAAGGTCAATATTGGCAGAGCACAGTGGCTCACGCCTGTAATCCCAGTACTTTGGGAGGCCGAGGTGGGCGGATCACGAGGTCAGGAGTTCGAGACCAGCCTGGCCAATGTGGCGAAAACTCATCTCTACTAAAAATACAAAAAATGAGCTGGGTATGGTGGCGGATGCCTGCAATCCCAGCTACTTGGGAGGCTGAGGCAGGGGAATCTCTTGAACCTAGGAGGTGGAGGTTGCAGTGAGCCGAGATCACGTCACTGCACTCCAGCCTGGGCGATAAGAATGAAACTCCATCTCAAAAAAAAAAAAAAAGTCAATATTCATACTGATTCTAAATATGCTTTTACTACATTGCATGTACATGGAGCCATGTACAAAAAGAGAGGACTTTTAACAGCTGGAGGCAAAGAAATAAAGTACGAGGAAAAAATTCTACAGCTCTTAGAGGCTGCATGGGCTCCAGAAAAAGTAACTGTAATGCACTGCAGAGGGCACCAAAAGGCAGGGACGCCAGAAGCCAAAGGAAACAAAAGGCAAGGCGGAGGGGCAAAGCAGGCAGCAATGATTATGCCACATTTTAAAGAGAAAGCCTTAGCTATGCCTCTCCTCCCAGAACCTCCTTTCCAAGAGGACCCACGTTATACTCCAAATGAAAGAGCCTGGTTTGCCCAGGAAGCGGGAAAATATATTAAAGGAGGGTGGTGAAAATTCTTCAGTGGAAAGTCAGTCATTTTGGAGATGTTAGCTCATAAGTTTGTGAAACAAATTCATCAAGGAACTCATATGAAAAAAACGGCACTAAAAATGTTATTAAAATGTCATTTCTATGTGCCACGGCTCTCTGCCATCACTCGAGCCATCTGTAAACAATGTTTAACCTGTGCCCACATGGCCCCCAGGAATTCAGGAAATAGGAGCCATGCCTTGTAAAAACTTACTTATAGACTTTACCAAACTGCCCCATGCCGGAGGCTATCGGTATATGCTAGTGCTTATTTGCACCTTTCCAGGATGGGTTGAGGCTTTCCCCACCAGGACAGAAAAACCACGAGAAGTGACTAAAGTACTGTTAAAAGACATTATCAGTCAAGTACGGTGGCTCACGCCTGTAATCCCAGCACTTTGGGAGGCCGAGACGGGTGGATCACAAGGTCAGGAGATTGAGACCATCCTGGCTAACACGGTGAAACCCTGTCTCTACTAAAAATACAAAAAAATTAGCCAGGCGTGTTGTCAGGTGCTTGTAGTCCCAGCTACTCGGGAGGCTGAGACAGGAGAATGGTGTGAACCTGAGAGGCGGAGCTTTCAGTGAGCTGAGATCACGCCACTGTACTCCAGCCTGGGCGACAGAGAGAGACTCCGTCTCAGAAAAAAACAGACATTATCTCCAGGTTTGGACTGCCTCTAACTTTAGGATCAGACAATGGGCCGGCATTTGTAGCCGAAATAATGCAAGATTTAGTAAGACTGTTAAAAATAAAATGGAAGTTACACACAGCCTATCGGCTACAAAGTTCAGGAAAAGTAAAATGCGTGAACCGGACACTCAAGCAGGTACTGAAGAGGTATTGCCAAGAAACTCATCTGAGATGGGATCAGGTCTTGCCTATGGTCGTCCTCTGAGTCAGGTGCACCCTACCAAACAAACTGGGTATTTACACTATGAAATTTTGTTCGGTTGACCTCCCCCAGTCACAAGTCAAATACAAGGTAATCTTCAGGAACTAGGGAAATTAACTTTAAGAAAGCAAATGCAGGCGTTAGAAATAGCCATGCAAGAGGTCCATGGCTGGCTACGAGAAAGAATGCCTATAAGGCTGGCAGACCCAGTATACCCCTTTAAACCTGGAGACTCTGTTTGGGTTAAAAAGTGGAATCCAACTTCTCTAGGACCCAAATGGCATGGGCTGTATACTGTAATCTTGTCCACTCCCACTGCTGTTAAAGTTGCAGGTGTTGTACCTTGGATCCACCACAGTTGGCTAAAACCAGCAGCTCAGGACAAGTGGACCAGTCAGCAGGACCCAGATCATCCAACCCGGCTGATCCTGAGATGAGACCATGCTGCTGCTAAAGATGACTGCCCTGCTGTGGTCACTCCGGAAGCTGACTAGTCTATGCACGGCCGAAGCTTGAGGACTCATCAAGCAAGTAAATGTGGTTAGAAACCTTAGAACTAATAGCTTTCCTTGTAATACTAACTGTTTTCCTATTGTTCTGTCGCTCTGCTCAATCTCCTCCCCCAGGTAAAGACCTCTTCTGTCCTTGCTGAATATAAATATTCTGTACATTGTTTTGCTGTTGTTACCCCACCTTAACCATGGTAGAAGAAGCACCTATAGAAGGGTGTCCCCACTGTACACATACTACCTGGTCAGGAAACAGTGTAACTAAAACTCTATTGTACCACACTTATTATGAACTCGCTTAGGAACTTCTACTTATAATCAGACCACCTAATCAATTTGTGACCTAGGAAATAACCAATCTAGGTATGTTATGACCCCAAGTTTTCACCTGGTAAATGGTTTGAAATCCATGCAGCGTCAAAGGATGGTCCTCTCTTAAACCAAACCAAGGTCTCTCTCTTTTACCTAGGGCCTATTTCTCTCTATTTGGATGCTTGTCAGGTAGCATACCTAGACTCACCCGTCTGTGGTAACCTACCTTTAAAAAGATACTATACAAATGACAACAAATATGTATGCATGTCACCTTGTCCCCTGCCTGAAAAGATTGTTGGTATTGCATATCATGGCGCCCTAGCACACAACAAAGGCCAATTATGCTAACCGAAATGCTGGTAAAACCAGATTGTAAAACAAAAACCTGTAATCCTGTAAATTTCACCATTCTAAGGCCAGACCTACCTATATGTCTGCAGGTTACCCCACATATGTCTACATAGACACCTACCCAGCAACCTACCTACATGTCTGCAGGTTACCCCACACATGTCTACACACACATACCCAGCAACTTACCTACATGTTATCAACACAGAAACCCAGACCCGTCCGGCCCAGCAACAGTTCTGAGTCTTTAAATCATTCTAGAAGCATATAGACCAAAAGTTACCAGAGCCTTGTCCTTTAGCCAAAAACCTGTTTGCTCAGCTGGCTGAAAACATTGCTGGCAGCCTAGGCATTTCCTCATGTTATGTTTGTGGAGGAACTGACATGGGAGACCAATGGCCTTAGGAAGCACAAAAGTTAATGCCACAAAATAATTTTACTCTGACCCTGAACTGACGCCCATAAGTTCAACTGTCTGGATCCTAAAAACTTCTATTATTGAAAGATACTGTGTCACTCACTGGGGAAAGGCTTTTACAGACCTGGTAGGAGAACTAACCTGCTTAGAACAGCAATATTATAATGAAACACTAAGGAAAACTTTGTGGCGGGGCAAAGATAACTCCAAATCCCCTCATCCAAATCCATTCATTCATTTCTCTTCTCTAAACCACACCTAGTATCAGCCTAAAGCTCCAAATGCCTAGCAAGTACCTTCTGGTCTCTACTGGCTCTGTGGGCCAAGGGCCTACCGACAGTTGCCAGCCAAATGGACAGGGGTTTGTGTACTTGGAACAATTAGGCCATCTTTCTTCTTACTCCCACTGCAACAAGGAAGAACTTTAGGGTATCGTGTCTATAATAATAAAAAAAAAAAACCCACAAAAGAAATATAGACATAAAAAAGATATAAAATATAACATTAAAAGACACAGATTGGCCCCCTGAAAGCATAATTCAATACTATGGGCCAGCTAGGCACAAGATGGGTCATGGGGATACCGCACCCCGATTTACATGCTTAGCTGCATCATAAGGTTGCAAGCAGTACTTAAAATCATCACTAATGAAACAGCAAATGCACTGGATTTACTGCCCAGCAAGCCACAAAAATAAAAAATGCTATCTACCAAAATAGATTAGCTTTAAACTACCTCCTAGCCCAGGAAGAAGTATGTAAAAGTTTAATCTAACTAATTACTGCCTAAAATTAATAACTGTGGGAAAGCTATTATGAAAATAACTGCAAAAATAAAAAAATTGGCCCATGTTCCAGTCCAAACTTGGAAGGGGTGGACTTCTAATTCCCTCTTTGGAGGTTGGTTTTCCTCCTTCAGTGGATTCAAAACCTTAATAGGAGTAGTTCTAGCCCTACTAGGAATTTGGTTAATACTCTCTTGCCTCTTACCCCTCCTTATTAAAAGCATCCAATCAACTATAAAAAGCAATCGTAACTAGGCAAACTACCAGTCAGCTAATGGCTCTGTGAATATCAGCCTGTGCCTAAAAAAGAAGAGCTGCTCTTTCATAAAAAAATCAAAGAATAGGGATGCTTTCTATTAAAATCTTGTTTATAAAAAGCATCAAAGGGGGAAACCGAGGCAGAAATTTAAGGAAAAATAAATACCGCATTTATTCACTCCAAGAAAAGTAAGGGTTAAGTGAGAAACACAAGTTTTCCTCTACTGCAAACAAGGCTATAGACAGGTTGTGGTGACTAGCCTGCAAAAATAAGCTCGAGACACCCTGAGCAAGGTTAAAAGAAAAAACAAAAATTCCTTTACTGTCTCTCCTGTACTGAACTATTAGTTATGACTATGTTTGCCAATGCTTATATTTAGTAAAATTTATAAGCTCCTGTTTTTCTTTCAACGCAACTGGAAGGCCACTAGCTATACACGGCCATAAGTTATGCCAAGTCAATAGTTATGCCATAAATTACGTGACTTGTCACTTTATAATTTACTGCCTTTGTTTTGCTCTTGTATACTAGCCTGTATAAGCTAAACTCTGTCTTTGTTTGGGGCTCAACTTCTTAAATGTGAATCCACTGAGCTAGTGCTCACCTTAAAATAAATATCCTCCTATATTTACCCATACTTGTCTCTCTAGTCCTCTGCATCCCCCAACAATATAAGTGACAACATTTGCTACCGTTTATTGAATCATGGTGCTAAGCACATCACAGACAGCTGGCTTACTCCTTACCACAGCCTCCAGTGGTTACAGATGGGGAACAGAGGCTCAGAGAGGTTAAGTAACTAGGAATTGAGGCCATACCTATTTAGCTCCATAATTTGCCGTTCTTAACTACTGTTAAATGTACTAATTCCCAGAATTGATCAAGACCATCCTGGCTAACATGGTGAAACCCCATCTGTACTAAAAATGCAAAAAATTAGCCAGGCATGGTGGCGGGCACCTGTGTCCCAGCTACTCAGGAGGCTGAGGCAGGAGAATGGCATGAACCTGGTAGGTGGAGCTTGCGGTGAGCCGAGATCACGCCACAGGCGAGCCGAGATCACGCCACGGCACTCCAGCCTGGGTGACAGAGCAAGACTCCTTCTCAAACAAAAAACAAAAAACAAAAAACCCCCAAAAAACAAACAAACAAAAAATGTACTAACTCCCAGAATCATAAATGCACATCTGGAGGACTTGTAGAGCTTTTTTTTTTGGCGGGGGGGGGGGGGGATAGAGTTTCGCTCTTGTTACCCAGGCTGGAGTGCAATGGCATGATCTCAGCTCGCTGCAACCTTCGCCTCTTGGGTTCAAGCAATTCTCCTGCCTCAGCCTCCTGAGTAGCTGGGATTACAGGCATACATCACCACGCCCAGCTAATTTTGTATTTTTAGTGGAGGTGGGGTTTCTCCTGTTGGTCAGGCTGGTCCTGAACTCCCGACCTCAGGTGATCCACCTGCCTTGGCCTCCCAAAGTGCTGGGATTACAGGCGTGAGCCACTGCACCCAGCCTGAGCCATGGTGCCCAGCCCCTGAGCCACTGAGCCCAGCCTGGAGCTTTTAGTTGAATTTGGATAGCTTTCATTAAACTCCCCCCAACGTTTTGCTTAAGGAGAAACAAAGGTCCAGAGAGACATACCTGGAATCATATTGTTTTGTTGCTGTTATTGTTGTTTTTGTGCTTTGAAGAGAACAGTACTAGAATCATATTGTTACCTCCTAATAAAGGGGCTAGAACCTAGGGCCCCTGGTTTCAAATTAAGTCCTCAATTAACCCCTTGGTGAATCAGAGACACACAAGAATATTCTATACATCTTTTTTTTTTTTTTTTTTTTTTTTTTTTTTTTTTGTCCTAAATAGTGGGTAAATAAATCAGGAGGAAGTTAGGGAAGGGGTCAATTAATGACTGGCGCTATTGCAAACTAGTGGTGGTAGGTTTGACTTCTGGAGAGTGGATTGTTAGTTATCAAGGCAAGAGGAGCCATTGGTCATCCCCCCATTCCTGTCTGTAGCAACAGCCTAGGTCCCACAGTTTGGGACCTCCTTAAGGAATGGCCGTCACACTTCCAGCAGTGGGAACCGGGGACATAGGCCTGTTTTCGCTTCTCTATTTTTTTTTTTTTGAGACGGAGTCTCGCACTGTTGCTCAGGCTGGAGTGCAGTGGTGCCATGGCGCCTCACTGCAACCTCCGCCTCTTGGGTTCACGCCATTCTCCTGTCTCAGCCTCCCGAGTAGCTGGGACTACAGGCGCCTGCCACCAAGCCCGGCTAATTTTGTGTGTTTTTAGTAGAGACGGGGTTTCACCGTGTTAGCCAGGATGGTCTGCATCTCCAGACCTCGTGATCCGCACGCCTCCGCCTCCCAAAGTGCTGGGATTACAGGCGTGAGCCACCGCGCCCGGCCCCTTGCTTCTCTTTCCTTAGTGCCCCTTCCCCTTATGATGCCCACAGACCCACCATTGGGCAGATTTCTGTGGAAGCCTGTCACTCACATGGGGATAAAGCCTGTCTGTATGTAGAGGTGACTGTGGTCCCTCAAGGCAGGCAGCTGCAAAAATCTCAAAGGACAGAGAAGATGGTTGTAGAAGCAGTACCATGGGACCCTTCGAGGTCTCTGCGGGCTGATTTCCAAGCTCCACCCCTCTCCCCTTGGTCACAGGGCCACCTGACTTCCCTTTGGTTCTTCAAGGTTACACAACATCCCCGCCTCCCAAACCTCACACCAAACTCCCTCCTATGTTTAGGGCTTTATTTGACCCCCTCCTCTAAGGCCTTATCTGGCCTTCCCTTCCTCTCCAGGGTAGCCACATGCTATGTGTGCCCCTGGTAATTTTTTTATTTCATGGTTTTTTTTTTTGTTTTTGTTGTTTGTTTTTTTCAGAGTCACCCTCTGTCGCCCAGGCTGGAGTGCAGTGGTGCGATCCCGGCACCACTGTAACCTCCGCCTCCTGGATTCAAACCGTTCTTCTGCCTCAGCCTGCTGAGTAAGCTGGGACTACAGGCGTGCACCACCACACCCAGCTGATTTTTGTATTTTTAGTAGAGATGGGGTTTTACCACATTGGCCAGGCTGGTCTTAAATGCCTGACCTCAAGTGATCCCCCCGCCTTGGCCTCCCAAAATGCTGGGATTACAGGCGTGAGCCACCGCGCCCTGTCATTTCTTGCACGGCTTTGCCACACTTTGAAATTGCACATTTTGATTTGTTATCGAGGGTGTTTTTTTTTTAAAAATCGAAATTGCACATTTATGTGTTCCCATGTTGGGTCCCCCATCATTACCTATTCAGCCAGTAAGGGCAGGATATTTGTGTCCACTTTCCCAGGGTCCAGCACATTACCTAACTTGATCAGTACATATTATTGAGGCTCGACAAATATGAGATTGGGCTCAATAAATATTTACTGGGCTCAATGAGTATTGTTGAATGAATGAATACGGCCTTTCTGGAGCCTTTCCCCAAGGTCCAACACAATTGCTAAATTAATGCAGCCGAGGACGCAGCATCCAATTCCCCCATCCAACACCGCCCCCCAAACCCCCGCTGAAAAGCGGACCTGTGTTCAGAACCTGCCTTCATACTTTTCAGCCGGCTCTTTGGAATAATGAAAGATAGAAGAAGTCAGTGGGGAGACAGACGTGGGGAGGGGGACATAGAGGATGCCTTTGCGTTTTATTACCAGGGACCCAGGACTCAAGCGCAGGGCGGTCTTGGCCTGGGGTCGCCGTCCTCTTTAAGGGGCGGGTCCGGGGCGCTCCCGGAAGACCCTGGCTGCCCAGGCCTCTGTCACCGACCCTCTGCTCCCTGCGACCCTCACCGCCCAGCACCCAGCCCTCTGCCCCCACAGGCCACCCTGTAACAGCCCAGCGGGTTCACCTTGCTCGCTGCCTAGACAGAGCCGATTTATCAAGACAGGGGAATTGCAATAGAGAAGGAGTAATTCACACAGATCCGGCTGCACAGGAGACTGGAGTTTTATTCTTACTCAAGTCAGTCTCCCCGAGCATTCGGGGAGCAGAGTTTTTAAGGACAACTTGGTGGGTGGGGAAGGCCAATGAGTGGAGAGTGCTGACTGGTTGGGTCAGAGATGAAATCTTAGGGAATTGAAGCTGTCCTCTTGCGCTAAGTTAGTTCCCGAGTGGGGGCCCAAGATCAGATGACCCGGTTTATCTATCTGGGAGGTGTCATTGATCCATCAAGGGCAGGGTCTGCAAAATATCTTGAGCGCTGATCTTATGAGCAGTTTAGGGAGGGTCAGAATCTTGCAGCCTCCAGCTGCCGGACTCCTAAACCATACTTTCTAATCTTGTGGTTAATTTGTTAGTCCTACAAAGACAGTCTATTCCCCAGGCAAGAAGGAGGTTTGTTTTAAGAAAGGGCTGTTATAGTCTTTGTTTTAAACTATAAAGTATAAACTAAGTTCCTCCCAAAGTTAGTTCAGCCTACGCCCAGGAATGAACAAGGACAGCTTGGAGGTTAGAAGGAAGATGGAGTTGGTTAGGTCAGCTCTCTTTCATTATCTGTTGTAATTTTGCAATGGCGGTTTCAACCCAGTGGCCGAACCCGTCCCACCCGTCTCCCGCGCCCCTCCCCTCCACCACAGCCCTCGGTGCCTCAGTTCCCTTCACCTGCACCCCGCCCCGCCCCCG
>NW_016809984.1:234468-243882 GCF_001698545.2 Rhinopithecus bieti
GGGCGCGGGCCTCCGGCCTGAGGCCCGGCGAGGTGCGGGCGGGAGCGGGGCGCGGAGCCGGCTCGGATGGGCAGCTCCGCCCGCGGGTGCAGGGCCGGGCTTCGGCTTCACCGCAGCCTCGCCTGAGCGGGCGCCCCTGAAGTGGAGGGCGGGCTGCTTGGGCCGCGGGCCTCGGGAGGATGGTGGCGCCCTGGCGCGTCTCCGTCAGGGTTTGCCTGTCGCACCTGAGGTGCTTCGAGCTCAGACAGGGACTCAACCTCCTGAGGCCCTCCGAGTGCCCTCGCGATGCCAGGCTCTGCTGGCTTCTGCTGGGTACTTTGCCCAAGGTCGTCTCCGTGTGCGGGGACGTGGGTGAGGGGGCCACTGACGTCGTGGGTCGGCAAAGGGTCCGCTGCAGCGCAGCGGCCGGCGCGGGGCTCGCTGAGAGCCTCCCCCGAGCAGGACCTCTGGGCGGCGTCTTCCTGCATCTCCGCCTCTGGCTTCGCGCCGGCGCTCTGTTGGTGAAATTCTTCCCCCTCCTTCTCCTCTACCCCCTCACCTACCTGGCTCCCAGCATCTCCACCCTCTGGCTCCACCTGCTTCTGAAAGCCACCGAGACCTCAGGCCCAACCTACATCAAACTGGGCCAGTGGGCCAGCACCCGGCGCGATCTATTTTCCGAGGCTTTCTGTGCCCAGTTTTCCAAGCTGCATGTCCGAGTGACCCCCCACCCGTGGGCTCACACCGACCGCTTCCTTCGGCAGGCTTTTGGGGAGGACTGGGGGAGCATCCTCTCTTTTGAGAACCGGGAACCTGTGGGCTCAGGCTGCGTGGCCCAGGTGTACAAAGCATACGCCAACATTGCCTTCCTGGAGACTGACAGCGTCCGGAGACTTGGCAGGGCCTCCTGTCTGCCCACCCTCCCAGATGCTGGGGCAGTCGGGGGCCTGAGAGAGCTCTTTGGATACCTTGTAAATGGCCGGAAACCTCCAGGAAATCTCGCAGACCAGTCGTTTCTAGAAAGGCTGCTCCTCCCTAAAGCTGACCTGGTTGGATCAAATGCAGGGGTGTCTCAGGCTCAGGTCCCTGGCCACCAACTTGAGCCAGGTCACCTCATCCCGGTGGCAGTGAAAGTAAGTGCTCTGAGAGCTCACAGCTCACCTCTCCACTGAGCTTTCCCAGATCAGAAACACCTGCCATGCAAATGGCCCCCACGTTTATTTCTTTTTGCCTTACCAATATCTGAGAGCTTATTTCATGCAAGCTGTTTCATTTATTGGCTTGAAGTGGCGCTGTGAATAATCAGATACAGGAAAATGAACTGGGTCTGGAGTGAACTAGCTGCTTGGAAGTCAGGACCACATTCTCTTTCCTTTGATGAGAAGCCACCTGGCTCTTCCTTGGATGGTGGGACCCAGCCCTGGCTGGGTAAAATGTGTCCAGCAGATTTCTCCTCCTGTCTCATGGTTCCTCTTTCCGACAGGTGTTACACCCTGGCCTACTTGCTCAGGTGCATATGGACCTGCTGCTAATGAAGATTGGCAGCCGAGTCCTCGGACTTTTGCCAGGCATCAAGTGGCTTAGCTTGCCTGAGATTGTGGAGGAATTTGAGAAGCTGATGGTCCAACAGGTGAGTTCTCCTCCCCTCAGCTGTAAATAGCACCTAACATAGTTCTTGCCATTAGCTGCTGCTTAGTAAATGAATGAATAATTTTCTGGTATGTCATAGCTCATATGATGTGTTAGAGCTGGTAACACTAGCTGATAAAACAGAGAACACCCAAATCTCAGTGGCTTAATGCAACGAGTTAATTTTTTGCTCATATCAAAGTTCTAGCCGAGAGTAGTGGCTCATGCGTGTAATCCTAGCACTTTGGGAGGCTGAGGCGGGTTGATCACTTGAGGCCAGGAGTTCGAGATCAACCTGGCCAATATGGTGTAACACTGTCTCTACTAAAAATACAAAAACTAGCTGGGCGTGGTGGTGCATGCCTGTAATCCCAGCTACTCAGGAGACTGAGGCATGAGAATTGCTTGAACCTGAGACGGAGGTTGCAGGGAGCTGAGATCACGCCACTGCACTTCCAGCCTGGGCAACAGAGGGAGACTCCATCTCAAAAGAAAAATAAAAACAAAAAACAAAGTTCTATGCAGGTGAACTGAGGCAGAGAAAGGGAGCTCTTTATTTTATTATTTTAAAAATAGAGACAGGGTCTTGCCATGTTGCCCAGACTGATCTCGAACTCCTGGGCTCAAGCCATTCTCCCTCCTCCGCCTTCCAAAGTGCTGAGATAACAGACCTAAGCCACCGTGCCCGGTCAAGAGAGGAATCTCTACTCCCTAGTTTCAGGGGACTCAATTTCTTCCCAAGTTTGGCACTGCCTCCTTCAACATGTGTCATCTGGGGTTAGTGTGGATTGAAGGGAGAGGCCATGCAGGGTCACATAAGAGATTTTGTGGCCAGGCCTGGAAGTGGCAAACATCGCTTCTTCCCTGTTCACTGATCAGAGCTTTAACCGCATGGGCCCAGTGTAACTGTGAGCTTGGGAAACACAGTCTTCCTTTGTGCCAGGGAGGAAAAGGAAATGATTCTGGTAGAGAGCATCTAGCATTATTTCTGCCATAATCACTGACTCCAGAGTGAGAAAATAATTAGCAAAGTCACACACTGTGCCTTTGTTCTGCTTTGATTCCAGGGCAAATTGAGTCAACAAGGGCCTCCTTCATGCTCAGGGCCCTTGGGACATTTGTATAAGGATACAGACTTAGCAAACACACTGAGGGTCAGGGCTCCACATAGGCACCTGTTGGCTCCTTGTTGGGTAGTGCAGAAATTGGCAGGTTTTCAGAAGCAACCTGCCAAGTCTTTGTTTAGAGCCTCTGAGTTAAGATTTCAAGTCCTAGGGATTCATTCTAATGTTTAGAAAGTCTCAGTCTGTTCGGACAGAATGCCATAAACTGAGTAGCTTACAAACAACAGAAATGTATTTCTCGAGGTTCTAGAGGCTGAAAATTCTAGATCAAAGCATCTGCAGATTGGTGTCTGGTGAGGCCTCACTTTCTGGTTCATAATTGGCACCTTCTGTGTCATCACACGGTGGAAGGGGTAAGGGGTCTGTCTTGGGTCCCTTGTGTAAAGGCGCTAATCCATTCATGCAGGGTCTGCTCTCATGACCTAATCACCTCCTAAAGGCCCCATCTCCTAATACCATCACCTTAGGGCTTAGCATTTCAACACAGGAATTTTGGGAGGACACAAACATTCATAGCTACAGAGCAATGTAATTTGATAATAAAAGCAAATTAAAACAGAGAAAATGGCATCAATTCCAACAACCATCTCTGCATTAATTCCTCTCAGTCCTCCCACTCATTGGAGTTTTAGCTCCCCTTGCAGAAGTCTGACAGACATCATGTGGTTCCATCACTTCAAACTCACGTCTCTGAATTACACCCCATTTGCCTTAAAAATCAGCTCTTCCTACTAAGCCTCTCTCCATCTCTCAGTAGTCCCATCACGTTCCCAGGCTGGAAACCTTAGAGTTGTGGGTCTGGATATAGTGTGTGAGTGTCTCTCCATTCATTTATAAGTTTATGTAATAGTGACTAAAATCTCTGTTAGGGCTTGGTGCGGTGGCTCATGCCTGTAATCTCAGGACTTTGGGAGGCTGAGGTGGCTGGATTGCTTGAGGTTAGGAGTTTGAGACCAGTTTGGGCAACATGGTGAAACCTCATCTCTACCAAAAATACAAAAAATTAGCCAGGCGGCGCTTGCCTGTAGCCCAGCTACTCGGGAGGCTGAGGTGGGAGAATCGCTTGAATCTGGGAGGCAGAGTTTGCAGTGAACCATGACCACGCCACTGCACTCCAGCCTGGGTGACAGAGTGAGACCCCATCTAAAAAAAAACAAAAAACAAACTCTGTTAGAAGCTGGTAAACAAAGAAAACAAGTGAGCTTTCCTATCCTTAAGAAAGACAGTCAGGGCCAGGCACAGTGGCTCACACCTGTAATCCTAGCACTTTGGGAGGCAGTGGCAGGTGGATCACTTGAAGTCAGGAGTTCAAGACCAGCCTGGCCAACATGACGAAACACTGTCTCTACTAAAAACACAAAAATTAGCTGGGCATGGTGGCACACACCTGTAATCCCAGCTACTCGAGAGGCTGAGGCAGGAGAATCACTTGAACCCAGGAGGCGGAGGTTGCAGTGAGCCAAGATCACGCTTTGCACTCCAGGCTGGGCAACAGAGCAAGACTCCTTCTAAAAAAAAAAAAAGAAAGACAATTAGCCCTCTGTCCATGGGTTGTGTATCCCTGGATTCAATAAAAAAATGTAGTTAGGTATATGATAGTTGCATCTGTATTGAACATGTACAGACTTTTTTTTCTTGCATTATTCCCTTAATGCAGTTTAACAATGATTTACAGAGCGTTTAGATTGTGTTAGGTATTATAAATAATCTAGAGATTATGTAAAGTGTGTGGGAGGGTATGCATAGGTTATATGCAAATACTATGCAATTTTAAGTCAGGGATTGAGCCATCTGCTATCTGAGGGAGGCCCTGGAAGCAATGAACCTGAGCCTGGCTGAACCTGAGCATGGTTCAGCAGGGCTCAGAGGAGGATGTGGTTGGTGTCCTTGGCTTGAGCTGCGTATTGAAAGGTGACTCATGTTTGCAGTTGGACCAAGTTGGGGAATAACATTCCAATTAGAGGCAGTAAAGAAGCCAGAGGAGAGCTGGGGGTGTTAGCCACTCTGGGATGTCGAGCACTCTGTGGAGTTGGGTGAGGCCAGGTCTTGGGTGGTAAAAGGAAGGGGAAAGTGCCATGAGAGATAGACCTGGACAGAGAAGTAGGGGCTAAATCATGACCCACCTGGATGCCATTCTAAGGAGTGCAGACTTCACCATGCAGGTGATGGATTGGAGAGGAAGGATGGGTCAAGGAGCACACCCGAGGCACCTCTGTTTGTGCTCAGGTGATGGGACCTGAGGGCATGTGCCTTGGGAGTGGCATTGTGGGAGAGGGACTGATCTGAGGGCGGTGAGGTCTGTAGACTTGATGGCACTGGGCCATTGCTGTGCATGGAGGGGAAGAGAGAAGGCGTGATCTGGGGACTGAAAGGTGACTGAATGTGTGGGGATGGTGAAGGGAAATTCCATTGGGTCTCTGGGCTCCCACCGGGCCACATCCAGGTGTCGTTGGATATGTCACTCTGGAGGCTGCCATTGAGGTCTGACCTGGGGATCAAGGTGCTGTCAGACACCGGCTGAGGGCTTGGTAGATGTCAAGGGGGCACACGTGCTGACTTCAGTCAGGAGAAAGGACATCAGCTCCTGGGGGTACAGGAGACACGGCCAAGACAGGACAGTGAGAGGCAGCAGGGACGCCGGGAGAGTGAAGGGCAGGTGCCAGAGGAAGAGCCACCACGAACAGCCAGGTCAGCAGCAGCACCAGCCCCAGATGCCCACAGAGGTTGATGATAAACCTGGAACTGGTCCTTTCGGTCTGTTGAGTGGTGGTTGGGGAGAGTAGCAGTGGCAATGTTGATGCGGTGGGTGGAGAGCTGCTGTGAAATGGGGAGCCATGTGTGGAAGTGGCTACAGCATGCTGGCCCTCATGGAAAGAGAGGGCTGGGGGCTGGGCCTAGAGAAGCCAGATCCCAGGGAGACGGAGAAGGGACCCATGGGCTGGTGTGAGGCAGATGGGTGGTAAGGGTGAGAGTAGTGGAGAAGCAGTGCAGCCCAAAGCCCACCAGGGCACCTGCTGTCTGCAGCCTCCAGGAGTTCACACAGAGATCTGGGATTGTTGGGGCAGGCTGTAGCCCACGGATGTTGCCTCCTGAGTTTCTGGACAAGTCCTGTGGGGCAAGCTGGTGGGGAAGGTGCAGTGGATCTCATGACTTGCCAGCTCCTTGGCACTGCAGATGTCAGTGTGACTGTGCCCAGACTAGCCCTCATCCTTTCTGTTCATTTCTCTGTAGATTGACCTGCGTTACGAAGCTCAGAATCTAGAACACTTCCAGGTCAACTTCCAGAATGTGAAAGCCGTCAAGTTCCCCACCCCTCTGCGCCCCTTTGTCACCAGGGAAGTCTTGGTGGAAACGTATGAAGTAAGAGTGGTGGCTTTGCCGGGCCATACCTTTCGCTTGCCACTTGCAGTGGGGTTGTCTCCAGCCCACAGAAAGGCTTCAGTCTGGAGAGAGGATGGGATTTGTGTGGTAAAATTGTGAGGAGCTGGGATGTGTTGGCCTCGGGGGGAGGTAGTGTTGTAGTGAGGTAGCTGAGAGCACTGGGTGTGGCCCGACCTCCTAGATTTGAAAATCTACTCTCCCGTTTTATTAGCTAGTGACCTGCCTTAGAGGATTGTCTCAGGAGTAAATGACACACTGAATGCAAAATGGGGAGCTGGGCACAGAGAAAGTGCTGAACAACCTTGTGTCATCTCACTTGCCCTAGCTATCCTCTACTCTAGTTCAGCCTTCTCTCTGAAGCCCAGGCTAGAGTGCAGTGGCATAGTCTCAGCTCACTGCAACCTCCACTTCCCAGGTTCAAGTGATTCTCGTGCCTCAGCCTCCCAAGTAGCTGGGATTACAGGTGCGTGCCACCACACCTGGCTAATTTTTGTATTTTTTAGTAGAGATGGAGTTTTGCCACGTTGGCCAGGCTGGTCTCGAACTCCTGACCTCAAGTGATCTGCCCGCCTCGGCCTCCCAAAGTGCTGGGATTACAGGCATGAGCCACTGCACCCAGCCCAGCCTCCTCTTTATAGATGGTGATATGAGATTCAGGGAATCTCATGAACATGACGTGAACCACGCAGTGTTCCTAGCTGTGTGAACTTGAGCAAGCTGCTTAACTTCTCTGGGCTTTGATTCTTTTATTTGTTAATTAGGGATAACAAGATCTATCTCCATGGATTGTTTTGAAAATTTTTTATTTTTTTGAGACAAGGTTTGCTCTGTTGCCCAGGCTGTGGTACAGTGGCATGATCTTGGCTCACTGCAGCCTCCACCTCCTGGGCTCAGGTGATCCTTCCACCTCAGCCTCCCAAGTAGCTGGGACCATAGGCATGAGCCACCATGTCTGACTAACTTTTGTATCTTTTTGTAGAGCCTGGGTTTCACCCTGTTGCCTAGGCTGGTCTCAAACTCCCGAGTTCAAGCGATCCTCCTGCCTTGGTTTCCCAAAGTGCTAGGATTATAGGTGTTAGCCACCACACCTGGCTACTTTTTTTTTTTTTTTTTTTTTTGTAGAGATGGGGTCTCCTTATGTTGCCCAGATCCCTACTGGCTGATTCTTGCCCAGAAACCAATTCTCTGGTGCCCACCCCTATCTTTTCAGGACATCACATCTCTTATCTTCAGTAGCAGAGTTAATAGGTTTCCTTTCCAATAAACCTATGTGACTTGTCTTCCTTCTGATAGCTGTTATAGGAAGGAATGTAAAGAAGTTCAAATCAATGTGTCGATGACAGATTTTTGTTTTGTTTTGTTTGAGACAGAGTCCCTGTCACTCCGGCTAGAGTGCAGTGGCGCAATCTCAGCTCACTGAAGCTGTGACTTTCCGAGCGGAGGTGATTCTTCCACCTCAGCCTCTTGAGTAGCTAGGACCACAGTTGTGCACCACCACACATGGCTAATTTTTGTATTTTTTGTAGAGATGGGGTTTTACCATGTTGTCCAGGCTGGTCTTGAACCCCTGGGCTCAAGCGATCCACCCATGTTGGCCTCCCAAGGTGCTAGGATTACAGGTGTGAGCCACTGCACATGGCTGAATGACAGATGGGTTCTAGGAAAGGAAGAACTCTTTGGGTTACTTCCTAATCAGTGAGAAGTCAGTGCTATAGTGCCACGTGGGAGGAGGAGCTGGCATCACAAGCTGGCTGGGATTAAGCTGTTCTCTCTCTGGTCTTTCTGAAGGAGAGTGTGCCTGTGTCCAGTTACCAGCAGGCAGGAATTCCTGTGGACTTGAAGAAGAAGATCGCACGGCTGGGGATCAACATGCTCCTGAAGATGGTGAGCTCATGGTTGGAGCGGTCTCAGGCCCAGCATGTGTTCAGCTTGCAGATGGGGAGTGGGCTGGGACTCTGGCTATCTGGGTGGGAAGGAGAGCCAAGCAGCAAGCCACCAGGTTGAGAAAGTCTGGTCTAGAAAGAGTGGAGGCTAACATAAATGGCCATATGTCCATGGTGTCTGTGAAGCACTTTTTTTTTTTCCTTTTTTAAGATAGGGTCTCGTTCTGTTGCCCAGGCTGGAGTGCAGTGGCAAGATCTCCACGCACTACAGCCTCAACCTCTTGGGCTCAGGTGATCCTCCCTCCTCACTCCTCAGCCTCCTGAGTAGCTGGGACTACAAACATGAGCCACCAAGCCTGGCTAATTTTAAAAATTGTTTTGTAGGGGCAGGGTCTCACTATGTTGTCCAGGGGAGTCTTAAACTCCTGGGCTCAAGCGATTCTCCCACCTTGGCCTCCCTCCCAAAATGTTGGGATTACAGGCATGAGCCACTGTGCCCAGCCTCTTAAGTACTTTGTCAGTGGCTCAGGCTCTGTGTGCTGTGGGAAGAAGGGTGACCATGACCCAGTTCTGCCAGCATTGCCTGTAGTTTAGCGAACAGCTGAGACAATATCATATTTTAAATGCTGCTTTGCTCATTTGTTCAGCACATGTTTATTGAGCACCTGCTAGGTGCCAAGCACTGAATTAAGGGCTGGGATTACAGTAGTGAGCAAAATAGACACAATCACAATGCTCATGACATACTGTTCCTTGGGAAGACAGGCTACGACTAAGTCACTAATTTATAGGGATAGGTGCAGGGTGCCAAAGGGTCATTTTGGAGGGTTTTGTGCTAACCCAGGGATTCACTCAGGAAGTGGCTCCATCTCGGCCGCAGTGTGAAGGTCTAGGTGTCACTGCATAAGGACAGGCGGCAGGGAGTTGTCCAGAGAGAACAGCCTTTGCCGAGACCTGGGGTGAGCTACTGCATGATGCCTTTGGAGAGACGAAAACACTTAGTATGGCTTGGAAGAGAGTTTGAAGGAGGGGGCAGTGATTGCTGAGGCTGAGGAGGTGAAAGGGGCCTGATCACGAAGGGTCTAGTAAATATATGAAAGAGTTTGGACTTTAATCCAAGGGCAGATAAGTTCATTTTGAAGCTTTTTACCCTTAACTTTAAAAAATTGAATTCCAATAATATTTAAATAGAAGGTACTCAGATCTTAAATGATGCTTAGTGAATTTTTAAAAAGCATCCCAGTGCCCAGATTAGGACATAGGAGAGTTTTGGGTGGGTGCAGTGGCTCATGCCTGTAATCCCAGCACTTCAGGAGGCTGAGGCGGGGAGATTGCTTGAGCCCAGGGGTTTGAGACCAGCCTGAGCAACATTTCGAAACCCTGTCACTAGAAAAAAAAAAAAAAAAAAAAAAAAAAAA
>NW_016809984.1:244283-252529 GCF_001698545.2 Rhinopithecus bieti
CTAAAAAAAAAAAAATTAGCCGGGCGTGGTAGCAGCATGCCTTTAGTCCCAGCTGCTCGGGAGGCTGAGGTGCGATCACCTGAGCCCAGGAGGTGGAGGTTGTAGTGAGCCAAAATCATGCCACTGCACTCCAACCTCAGAGACACAGTGAGACTCTGTCTCAAAAAAAAAAAAAAAAAAAGGCTGGACATAGTGGCTCAAGCCTGTAATCCCAGCACTTTGGGAGGCTGAGGCAGGTGGATCACGAGGTCAGGAGATAGAGATCATCCTGGCCAACATGGTGAAACCCCGTCTCTACTAAAATACAAAAAATTAGCCAGGCGTGGTGGTGCACGCCTGTAGTCCCAGCTACTCGGGAGACTGAGGCAGGGGAATTGCTTGAACCCAGGAGGCAGAGACTGCAGTGAGCCGAGATCACGGCACTGCACTGCAGCCTGGCGACAGAGCTCCATCTAAAAAAACAAAACAAAACAAAAAACCATAAAAGACATAGGAGGTTTTATGCTGAGGAATGCCCTAATGTCACAACCTCATGTCCGCTTCATGGAGTTGGAGCGGGAGGGTGAGACGAGAGTCAGGGTAGCCAGAAGGTAGATTTTGATTCTTGGCATTTGAACATGTTCAAGTGTTTCCACCTCCTAAGAACTCTTGGTAGGTTTTATCTTTCCTGTATCTACCAGTGAGGATTCTGAAGGCCCCCCAGCTGAAGAAGGGCCTGGCTGCATCAGGAGGGCATTCTTTGTTTCACAAAGGCCAGAGCCGTGGTTTACAACAGGGTGGTTTTGTCTACCAGGGGACACCTGGCGATGTCTGGAGACATTCTTGGTTGTTATAGTTGGGGGTCGGGGGTGCTACTGGCACCTGTTGGGAAGAAGCCAGGAGCTTACCACCCCAGAGTGCAGGGACGGCCGTCCCCACCCCCAGCAATAGACTGAGAAACCCTGGGCTGGAGGGATGGAGAAACTTACAGGCACAGGGACAGGATTTGATGGTGCGTCCATGGGAAACCTATTTCCTTGTGAACTAAGAGGGGCCATTGTTCTCTGCTGAGAGTAGGATGCAGAGGGTTGTGGGAGAGGAGGTTTAAAGAGAATAGAGAGGTTTGAAACTGCTGCCCTGGAACTAGAAAGAGCTACTTGGAAAATGTGGATGGTCGTCAGGAGGGGCAAGCCATGTTGGTGTTGGAGAGGCACAGGGGTATTTTGCCTATCTGCAGTGTAGCCTGGGGGTTAGGAGCTGGAGCCCAGAGCAGGATTTGTTTTGAGTTCAAATCTCAGCTTCCAGCTTACTAGCTGGGGGCAGAGAGGAGTGTCTGGGGCAAGTTACTTAACCTTTGTCCTCAGGCTTCTTATCTTTCAAAAGAGGATAAGTGCCTTCCTCATAGGGTCCGCATGATGGTTAAAGGAGTGGAAATTCCTAAGAAGCCGCTGTGAGTCCTAAGCTACGCTAGTTATGGTGCCTTTATTGGTAGTAATTGTGACCCAGCATTGTTAGCAGCCCCCATGCAGGAGCAAAGGAAGGAGATCTTAGATTGTTGGGGGTCTGGTCTTTCTGGTGGTTGGGACGGAGGACAGTGGTTGAAGGGATGGATGACAGGAATGGGCGACAGGGTCGAGGTGGATAGGGAGGAAGAATACCTAGGTCTCAGAGACAAGGAATCATGGTAGCGAGGACCCAGGCATGTGGTGAGAGCTGGAGAATGAATTGAGGAGTCAGAGATGGAGCTGTGGGTGGTGGCACATTTGGAGTCCCTGCAGCAGGGGCGCTCAGAACTGGTGGAGTCCTGCAGGCTGACAGCACACACGCACGTGCAGAAGGCTGAGAGCCATTGCAGGGATAGGCTCAGGTGACTCCTGTCCAACCCCAACTCCACTCCATCCCAGGGCCTGTGAGATGGGGAGTCAGCAGCTCCCACCCCTCTGGCTCCTGGAGAAGCAGGATTGTTGAGGCACACCCAGGTTTCAATTCAGTAGTTGCAGTTAGAACCTAGTGGCAAGAGGACTTTGTCCACAGGAACAGGGCTCCAAGGGGCACAAGAGGGATGTAGCCAGGGGAGAAGCGGCACGAAGCAGCACCAGGAGAGGAGAGAGGATGAGAGGCCTCCAGTTTTGGGGTCAGGATCGGGGCATGAGACCCTGGGTGGAGCTGAAGGCAAGGTTCCAGAAGATTCAGAAACTTAAAAAAACAAACAAACAAACTGAATTACAGCAACATTCTATAAAGTGCATAGATCTTAAATTATGCTCAGTGAATTTTTAAAAGTATACCAGGCCAGGCCAGGCATGATGGCTCACTCCTATAATCCCAGCACTTTGGGAGGCTGAGGCGGGCAGATCACTTGGGGTCAGGAGTTGAGACCTGCCTGGCCAACGTGGTGAAACCCGTCTCTACTAAAACTACAAAAAATTAGCCAGGTGTGGTGGTGCCTGCCTGTAGTCCCAGCTACCTGGGAGGCTGAGGCAGGAGAATCGCTTGAACCCAAGAAGTGGAGGTTGCAGTGAGCCGAGATCAGACTATTATACTCTAGCCTGGGCAACAGAGTGAGACTCAGTCTCAGAAAGAAAAAAAAAAGTATGCCAGGGCCAAGATTAGTGACCTACTTAGGAGGCGCTAGCCTTGCTGGAGGCTCAGCCAAGCCTTTGGTGACCATGTCCTGCAGGTGTGCAGGTTCCAGCCCCCTAGGTCCCAGGATTTTCACATGGGTAGCAGCTTCCCTTATCCCTACCAAAGCTACAGTCAGGATTAGGACAGTCCCTTCATGGTCTGCCTCCATGAGGGATGGGGTCTATGGCCTGGATCTACAGGGAGGAGGGATCCACGGTGCTTGGGGCCCTGTGTCAGCTGGAAGCAGTCCCGAGAGCCCGTCCACCAGCAGCTGTTCTGCTCCTGCCTTGGTCTCTCCTCTCATCTCCTGTGGAAGGATTGCTGGGGTTTCTCTGACCTCCGAGATGACTGATTATTGGAGGCTGATTCCTGTTCCACAAGCCATGCCTGAATCCAACACAATCCCTGGGGGTTGCTGTCCAGTTTAGCAGGTTCAAAGCTGTGTCCTTCCTGCCCTTCCAATTCTGCATGCCAGTATGTCCTGAGAACTGTGTCCTCCTCCACAGAAGGGTTCTGTGTGCATGTGGCTGCTAGTGGCACTTGCTCTCACACCTCACTGATGTGGACAGGTTGAAGTAATGGAGGGAAAGTCTGATTTATGAGCTGTTTTTAAATAAATGCAGTTCTATGAGTTTTAAGAACATAGAGGTTTGGGGAAAATCTTTTTTTTTTTTTTGAGATGGAGTCTTGCTCAGTCGCCCAGGCTGGAGTGCAGTGGCGTGATCTTGGCTCACTGCAAGCTCTGCCTCCCGGGTTCACGCCATTCTCCTGCCTCAGCCTCCCGAGTAGCTGGGACCACAGGCACCCGCCACCGCGCCCGGCTAATTTTTTTTTGTATTTTTAGTAGAGATGGGGTTTCACCATGTTAGCCAGGATGGTCTCAATCTCCTGACCTCGTGATCTACCCACCTCAGCCTCCCAAAGTGCTGGGATTACAGGCATGAGCCACCGCGCCCGGCCGAAAGTCTTTAATAAGTAGCTAATTATTTTAGTTAGAATATTAATGATTCAACTCATAAGGTAAAAATAAGGCATTTCAAATGCAGTTTGGCCTTAGGCTTTTTATTTTATTTATTTTTATTATATATTTTTTGAGACGGAGTCTCGCTCTGTTGCCCGGACTGGAGTGCAGTGGCACGATCTCGGCTCACTCCAACTTCTGCCTCCCAGGTTCAAGCCATTCTCCTGCCCTGCCTCTACTTGGTAGCTGGGATTTACAGGCATGTGCCACCATGCCCAGCTAATTTTTGTATTTTTAGTAGAGGCGAGGTTTCACCTTGTTGGCCAGGCTGGTCTTTAACTCCTCACCTCAAGTGATCCACCCACCTCAGCCTCCCAAAGTGCTGGGATTACAGGCGTGAGCCACCACACCCGGCCTTATTTATTTATTTTTACAAGACAGGGTCTTGCTGTGTCACCCAGGCTGGAGTGCAGTGGCATGATCATAGCTCTCTGTAATCTTGAACTCCTGGGCTCAAGTGACCCTCCTTCATTGGCCCCCCAAAGTGCTGGGATTATAGGTGTAAAGCCACTGAGACCAGCCCGTTTATAATATAAAATGCTTTGAAAATAATTTTTCTTTTGAAAACTTTAACTTAGCTCATCCTGTACAAATTCTGAGTTGACATCTAAACAAGAAAGGTCTTTAGGAAGTGTACCTCTTTATGGCTGATAGATTGCTGGGAATTTATTGTCACCCAGCAACTTTCTTGCTGTGTGGCTTGGTGGTGCTGTAGGGGTGACTCACTCATGAGCAGTGTGATCTCCTTCCAGATATTTGTGGATAACTTTGTGCATGCAGACCTTCACCCTGGAAACATCCTGGTCCAGGGTGCCGACAGCTTGTCCTCGAGTCAGGAGGCGCAGCTGCAGCAGGCGGACATCTGTGACGCTCTGGTGGTGGCCGTGCCATCTTCCCTGTGCCCACTGCGACTGGTGCTGCTGGATGCTGGCATTGTGGCGGAGCTGCAGGCCTCCGACCTGAGGAATTTCCGGGCAGTTTTCATGGCTGTGGTAATGGGGCAGGTGAGACTCACTGGGACCACAGAAGTTGGGGTGAATTTTTTTAAATTAAAAAAGTTGGTGAGGCATGGTGGCTCAGACCTGTAATCCCAGCACTTTGGAAGCCTGAGGCGGGAGGATTGCTTGAGCTCAGGAGTTCAAGGCCAGCCTGAGCAACATAGTGAGACCCTGTCTCTATAAAAAATAAGAAAATAGGCCGGGCACAGTGGCTCATGCCTGTAATCTCAGCACTTTGGGAGGCCAGGGCGGGTGGATCACCTGAGGTCAGGAGTTCGAGACCAGCCTGGCCAACATGGTCTCTACAAAAATACAAAATTAGCCGGGCATGGTGGCGTGCGCCTGTAATCCCAGCTACTTAGGAGGCTGAGGCAGGAGAATCGCTTGAACTCCAGGGCGCAGAGGTTGCAGTGAGCTGAGATCCGGCCACTGCACTCCAGCCTGGGTGAAAGAGCAAGACTCCATTTCAAAAAAAAAAAGAAAAAGCCAGGCTTGGTGGTGGGCGCCTGTGGTCCCAGCTACTTGGGAGGCTGAGGTGGGAGAATCAATCGCTTGAGCTCAGGAGTTCGAGGCTGTGGTGAACTAGGATTGCACTGCTCTCCAGCCAGGGTGACAGAGAGAGACCTTGTTTTTATTTTAAAGTTTCAAAAAATTAATGGAGATGGGGTCTTGCTATATTGCGCAGGCTGCCTTGGGCTCAAGCCATCCTCCCATCTCAGCCTCCTGAGTAGCTAGGACTATAGGCTGGGTGGAGGGCAAATCTTTTTACTCTGGGGAATGCCTCTGTCTCTGTGTTTTTTTTTTTTTTTTTGAGACAGAGTCTCGCTCTGTCACCCAGGCTGGAGTGCTGTGGCGTGATCTCGGCTCACTGCAACCTTTACTTCCTGGATTCAAGCAATTCTCCTGCCATGCCTCCTGAGTAGCAGGGATTACAGGCACATGCCACCATGCCTGGCTACTTTTTGTATTTTTAGTAGAGATGGGGTTTCACCATGTTGGCCAGGCTGATCTCGAACTCCTGACCTCAGGTGATCTGCCTGCCTCAGCTTCCCAAAGTGCTGGGATTACAGGTGTGAGCCACTGCACCTGGCCGGAATGTCACTGTCTTGACACAGGACAGGTCTCATTAGCCCAGTCATTCTTATCAATGGTCACACTTGCCAGCCTGCCGGAAACGAGTGGAGGGAGGCAGGAGGACAGGAGGCTAGGCTGCCCTTACGGGGCTTTCTGTTAGCAGGTGTTGGGTGTGAATCAGGCCAGTTCTGAGTGGCAAATGGTTTGGGACCATGGGAATAAACAAGTGCTGTTTCGTGTTAGTAATTTCTGGTCCTTCTCCAGCAAACATCCAGCTGGTCACCAGGAACGCTGGCTTCTTGACCAGATTATGGCTGCCCTTGGTGTATGCTACCTGCTTCAAGGTGGCAGGCTGGTGAGATGCAACAGCATAGAGAACACAGCCTCTACGTGGGGCACAGCATGCTGGCACGTCCGATGTGGGGACCTGAGTAGTTTTTGCAGCCTCCCCTGTAATTCTGAGGGGCTGCAGTGGTTGAGAATGATTATTTAGAGAAAAGGCATTCGGCAAGGCCTCTGCAGAGTCAAGTGAAAGCACTGCATCGAGGGTGACTATGAGGAGACGCTCTGGCCGGCTGGCAAAGAATTCTTCAGCAAGAAAAATGCTGGAAAAAAGATAACTTTTTTTTAAAAAAAATTAATTAATTAATTACTTTTTTGAGATGGAATCTCACTCTGTCGCCCGGACTGGAGTGCAGTGGCACAATCTCAGCTCACTGCAACCTCTACCTCCCAGGTTCAAGTAATTCTCCTGCCTCCCAGGTAGCTGGGATTACAGGCGTCTACCACCACGCCCGGCTAACTTTTGTATTTTTAGCAGAGATGGGGTTTCACCATGTTGGTCAGGCTGGCCTTGAACTCCTGACTGCAGGTGATCCACCTGCCTCGGCCTCCCAAAATGCTGGGATTAAAACAGCAAAATGCAGGGCAGTCCCTGCCTCTGAGAGGGCAAATCCAAAGCTGGGGCCTGAAGTTGGTTTGAAAGTGTCCCCTGGGCCAAGGTTAAGCACTGAGGTGCAGTGCAGCAGGGGTGGGGGCATTCCTCCCTGTGGGTTTGGGCAAAGGGAAAAAGTCACAGCCCGAGGAGGAAGAGCCAAAAGCAAGATGCCAGAAAAGTCAGGGTGGAGCTGCTGAGATGAGAAAGACGCCTGGGCACCGCATCCAGGTTTATGCCCGCTCCACTCCAAGACCCTTTTCTGTTGCATCTTTCAGGGCCAGAGAGTGGCTGAGCTGATCCTGCATCATGCCCGGGCCAGCGAGTGCAGGGACGTGGAGGGGTTCAAAACCGAGATGGCCACGCTGGTGACCCAGGCCAGGAAGAACACCATCACCCTGGAGAAGGTGGGCAGGTCACTTGCGGAACAGGGGCCGGGGTGTCCATACCTGGCCTGGGGCAGAGCAGATCCTGGGTCTAAGGGAGACCTCTTTATGAGGGGTGTGAGTGTTAAAGCAAAAAAAGAACCACCTCACATCTTCCAGGCATGCGGAGGCCCGGTGAAGTTCCTGGTGCTCAAGGGGGCCTCCTTGTGCAGTGCCACTTAGGAGGCTGCAGCTCCTTCCTCATCCAGGGTCGCTGTTCATTTGGGGACAGCCAAGCACACAGGGAGGGAGGACTGTGGTCTCCAAGCAGCCAAATGATGTGCCCAATGCACATGTCCCTTATTTAAACCCAAGCCAGAGCCTGCTTTGTATTTTACACACAGTTCTAGCAAATGTGACTGTTTTATCCCCAAGTTCATGGCCACATTAACAGGAATGGGTCAGACAAGGAGTAGCCACCGGCACGCTGGCCCTGCTGATCTAGTCTATCCAGGTGTGATTATTTTTTTAAATTTTTTTGAGACGGAGTCTTGCTGTGTCACCCAAGTTGGAGTGTAGTGGTGCAATCTCGGCTCACTGCAACCTCCACCTCCCGGGTTCAAGCAAATTCTCCTGCCTCTGGCTCCTGAGTAGCTGGGATTACAGGCATCCGCCACCACGTCCGGCTAATTTTTATATTTTTAGTAGAAATGGGGTTTCACCATGTTGGCCAGGCTGGTCTCGAACTCCTGACCTCAAGTGATCCGCCCGCTTTGGCCTCCCAAAGTGCTAGGATTACAGGCAGGTGTGATTTTTGTGGTTGCTTCAGGGATGGGGTGGGTGGGGCTCAAAGGCTTGTCCTCCAAAGGCTCTGTGACCGAGTCTTGAGGTGGGAGTTGGGCTTGTGCTGGAGGAGTCCTTTCCAAGTTTGTCAGATGGTCCCTTTTGCGCTCACTGGTGTATGTGTGCCCTGGCGGGGGAGTGGGGTGGGATCCTGGGGCTGAGAGTGTGTGGGTGGTAGGAAATAATTGGTTCTGGAAGCCTCTGTGGTCTGCATTAGCCTTTATTTTGTTTTTCCAGCTTCATGTGTCCAGCCTTCTCTCCAGTGTCTTTAAGTTGCTGATGACTCACAAGGTGAGGGCCAGTCAGAGGGGAGGTCTCTGGGGAAGGTGGGATGGGGCAGGGCGGGATGGGAGGACACAGGGTGGTGGGAGGTGCTTCTATTATATGTTTTTTTTTTTTTTTTTTTT
>NW_016809984.1:252880-288874 GCF_001698545.2 Rhinopithecus bieti
TTTTTTTTTTTTTTTTTTTTTTTTTTTTTTGAGACACAGTCTCACTCTGTTGCCCAGGCTGGAGTGCAGTGGCACAATCTCGGCTGACTGCAGCCTCTGCTTCCTGGGTTCCAGTGAGTCTCTTGTCTCAGTCTCCTGAGTAGCTGGGATTACAGGCACGCACCTCCATGCCTGGCTAATTTTTGTATTTTTAGTAGAGATGGGATTTCACCATGTTGGCCAGGCTGGTCTCGAACTCCTGACCTCAGGTGATCCACCCTTCTCAGCCTCCCAAAGTGTTGGGATTACAGGCATGAGCCACTGCGCCCGGCCTATTATATATTTTGAAGGCATTTTTAGTAACAAGCCATTTGTAACAAGTGCTTTGTAGCACAGTTAGTCTGTGTATCTGTCAAGTCAGTGCAGTCTAAGTATCTGTGACATTTAAATGTAGAAAAGTGTATTTTAAAATGTAGAAACAGCCTCTACCTCTGGCTTTTCATGTCTTTCCCTCCTTGGTTCACATTCTTGATGCTTGTGTTAATGTAAGTCATGCTTAGCTCTTTCCTGGTGGAATGAAGTCCTGGGGTCCAGGGTCCACTCGAGAGGGTCATGCCTCGTGTTCTGGTGCTTTCAGAGACCCTAGCGGGACTGTTATGGCCCCTGCCTGGCTGCTGCAGTCCATTAGAGGGAGCTGGCCTCATGGTTCATCTTAGCCTGTGCGCTGCCTCTGTTGCCTTGTCATGGAGCCTAGTCTCGGGCACTCTTTAAGGCTGCTGGCCAGGGGCAAGCAGTGTTGAAGGTGGAGAAGGGAGGACCTTGTCGGAAGATGGCCTTTTCCATTGCATCTGTTGAGGGTCTACAATCTAAGAAGGAAACATTACGTGGAAATGGCAGCAGCTGGCAAGAATAATAACATAGAAGTAAGAGCCAGAAAGGAGCTTCCTGTCTGCTCTGACCCCTTCATCCTGTAGTGGGTATGCTGGAGGACAGGCGGGCAGCTCATCTGGTCGACCTCACAGCAGAGCCAGGGTTTGTCATAGGACCCAGGACCCAGGCCAGGTGCTGGCTCTGCTGCTCCCACAGTGCTCTGCAATAGCCATGCGCTTGGGACTCAACTGAGATACAGACCGAAGGGTCCCTCAGCCTGATGGGAGCAGTTAGGGCCCCCAGGAGTGATGGGAGCAGTTAGGGCTGCCACTGGTGTGTGTGTGAAGCTCACCATCTGGGAGAGGCCAGGTGCTTTCCACACACCTCAGCTCAATGTCAGGACAGTCCCACAGGCGGGTAGGAGCCCCACTGTTTTGTCCCCATCAGGAGATGGAGGACAGAGGTTAAGTAATTATCCATGTCCTGTGCATGGTGAAGCCACAGTCTGGACCCCTGTCTCTAACTCCAGAGCTTGGGTTGGCTTTGTTGGTGGGGTTTTTTGTTTTAGTTTTGGTGAAAACTTTTCATGCTTTCTAAAACTTTGGCAAAGTTCTGTTGTAAAAACAGCTTAAGTGTTGCCTTAGTCTTAGGGGAGAGCCTCAACCGTTGCTAGCGAGTAGCTCAGAGAGGAACAGGAATGGATGTGCACTCTTGGGAGCTGAGAGCACGGGGCCTGGAGCAGGCGGAAAGGCTTCCGTCAGCCCCTTCGCCCAGCAGTGCTGACCTGTGCCAGCAGTTCTCAGCCCGCAGAGGCCATGGTGATTGTACTTACAGTGCTGTGCTGTGGCCCCCTCTGCTTGCCCTGTGGTACCTCGCTTAGCTATATGACATCTATTAGTATCCAGTTTATCCCCTCAGTGTTCCAAGAGGCAGGCACCAAAGCTGAGAGGCCCAGCAGCTCACTTGTGGCCATGTGGGCCGAGCCCCCACCTGCTGCTGGGTCCTCCTGCCTCCGTGGGTCACTCTGAACATCTGCTCCCCACATAGTTTGGGGCATGGTGGGTGAGGGGCCTTGAGTGTTTGCTGCTGCTATTCCTAGGATGGAAGAGCAGACAGAGGGTCTAGGGCAGCTACTGCATTCTAAGCACTTCACTAGGCACTTAAGTTTGAAAACATTTACAAATTTTTCATTGTGATGAAAAACACAAAAAATTTACCCCCCAACCCTCTCCAGATGCATAGTATAGCATTGTGCAAATTGACTAGCTCCCCATTCCCCTCTCCACCCAGCCCTGGGAACCACCATGCTGTTTTATGTTTCCATGATTTTGGCTACTCTAGATATTTCATATAAACGGAATTATACAGTATATTGTCCTTTTGTGATTGGCTTGTTTTACTCAATATAGTGTCCCCAGGTTTCATCCATGTTGTAACATGTGACAGGATTTCCTTTTGAGACAGGGTCTCACTCTTTCGCCCAGGCTGGAGTGCAGTGGTGCAATCTTGGCTCACTGCAACCTCTGCTTCCCGGATTCAAACGATTCTCGTGCCTTAGCCTCCCAAGTAACTGGGATTACAGGCACCCGCCACCATGCCCAGCTAATTTTTGTATTTTTAGTAGAGATGGGGTTTTGCCATGTTGGCCAGGCTGGTCTCGAACTCCTGAACTCAGGTGACCCGCCCGCCTCAGCCTCCCGAAGTGCTGGGATTACAGGTGTGAGCCGCCGCGCCCGGCCTGTTACTCTGTTGATGTTCACTGGGTTGTTTCCACTTCTCGGTTATAGTGAATAATGCTGCAGTGAACATGAACGTGTAAATACCTTTCCAAGATCCTACTTTCAAATTTTAGAAAAGTTTTAAAAATGTTTAATGTAGCCAGTAAGGTCTATAAATTGTATTCTGGCTTTCCAATTTTTAAACATATACCCCAAAATGGGTTTTCTGGATCCTATGGTATGTTTTTAGTTTTTGAGGGACTTCCATAGGAGCTGTACCATTTTATATGCCCACCAACAGTACAGAAGGGGTCGTTTTTCTCATCCTCACCAACAGTTGTCATTTTGTTTTGTTTTTTGTGGCCATCCTAATGGTGTGAGGTGATGTCTCATTGTGGTTTTGATTGCATTTCTCTACTGATTCATGATGTTGAACATCTTTTCATATGCCAGTTGGCCATTTATATATCTTCCTTAGAAGAAATATCTATTCAGGTAGCACTTAATTTTTAAAAATAAAGTATTTGACAGTAACATAGAGGTAAAGGAATCCAATCCACACCAAGAACCCACTACCCAGCTTCAGAATGAAAGCATTCCCAGAGGTGTTGGAGCCCTGGGTTCCCACCTGGACCGGAGCCTGTGTGGCCAGTCTGCCAGGCTGGAACTCCACAAGCTGCTCCTGGGCTTCACATATTGCTGCTTCTAGATCAGCCCAACCCCTGACAACCTTCCAGCCCTTAATGGAGACAAATACTTTTTAATTTCTAACAAAGAATATTTCCCATGATTCAACCTTCCATTTCCTGACCTTCTGTCCACTTAAAAAGCAGATTCCTGTTCTTCTAGGTTTAAATCTGGCTCTATTCCTCCTCACTTAGTGGCCTTGAGCAAGTCATTGAACCTCTCTGAGCCACAGCTTCTTTCTCTATAGAATGGGGATAATGATGATACTTTTGAAGAACAGTTGAATAATCCATGTCAATTGCTATTGCTACTAATCTGGCTCCAAAGGGATAGCTGTACCCTGTTTGAGCAGTCAATTGTGTATTGTCTCTTATTATTATTATTATTTTTTGAGATGCAGTTTCACTCTGTTGCCCAGACTGGAGTGCAGTGGTGCAATCTCGGCTCACTGCAAGCTCCACCTCCTGGGTTCACGCCATTCTCCTGCCTCAGCTTCCCGAGTAGCTGGGACCACAGGTGCCTGCCACCATGCCCAGCTAATTTTTTTGTATTTTTAGTAGAGACAGGGTTTCACTGTGTTAGCCAGGATGGTCTTGATCTCCTGACCTCGTGATCCACTCACCTCGGCCTCCCAAAGTGCTGGGATCACAGGCATGAGCCACCGCGCCTAGCCTGTGTGTTGTCTCTTAAAAAGGCTATTGTAGACCAGCTGACGTGGCTCCTGCCTGTAATCTCAGCACTTGGGGCGGCCAAGGTGGGAGGATTCCTTGGGGCTAGGAGTTCGAAATCAGCCTCGTCAACATTGCAAGACCCTCTGTTTACAAAAGAGTCCCAGTCTCAGGAGGCTGAGGCAGAAGGATCCATTAAGTCCAGGGGCTCAAGGCTGCAGTGAGCTGTGATCTTGCCAATGCACTCCAGCCTAGGTGACAGTGAGACCCTGTCTATAAAATACATATATACCTACATACATACAGGTTACCATAGGTTTTGAAGAATGACCTGTATTTAAATGTACAGAGTCTGGGATATGTGTGAAAGATTTATTTGGTCATTCATTCATACGCACAAATGGACACAAACCTAGAAAAGTATATTCCGCACCCCTAGATTTTTCCTTAGTGTTTCCAGTAGATGGGAGGCTGGGCGAGTAGATGAGATGGTTGGGGAGATGATGCCGTAGAGAAGAGAATGTCAGGTAGATGGTAAACATCCCGTGGGCAGGTCTGAGGGAGGCTGAGAGTGGACAGCAAGGTGATTATCCAGGACACATGTCCCTGTATCAGTAGGTTCCGAGATGAACTGTTCTGTTTTTCTGTTCCAGGTAAAGCTTGAGAGCAACTTTGCCTCCATTGTATTTGCCATCATGGTGTTGGAGGGGCTTGGCCGCTCGCTGGACCCCAAACTGGACATCCTGGAGGCAGCGAGGCCCTTCCTCCTCACAGGCCCAGTGTGCCCCCCGTGATGGGGCAGTGGCCTGTGTGGGCCCTTGTCAAGAGCTGGAGGCTACTTCCAAGAGCCTCTCCTATGGCAGCTGGGATGTTTTAAAATTGGGACACCAATTTCAAATGTGACCCTCCAGGGGTAGAAGGCACATCATGGCTTCCTCCGCTTGGTTTGAGGGTCTGTTCAAAAGCTTTGGGCCAATTAGGGAGTAAAAGGAGGGAAGGGGCCTATCCATTCCATTGTGGAAGCTGGGCCAGGTGCCAGGGACACTCTCCTTCAGGGAAAATGTTCTGTGTAGGCGGACGAATAAATTTATTTTGTTTTCCTGTTTTTCTCTTTTCTTGACCCGCTGTACTCCCTGGTCAGGTGGGTCCTGCTGGTAGTTCCCAGACTTTGATATTCAGGTTAGAAAATGCCATCAAGTCCTATTGATCCATAGTGCGCGCGCGCACACACACACCCCCACCCCCACCCACACACACACACAATTTATGTATAAATTTCCTGCAGGTGCTACCTGCCAGCATAAATATACACTTAGGGCAAATTTCATTGTACTTCAAATTATCTTGCTAACTTTTATTATGAGGTAAAACAAAACTGATGAAAGTGGCTGACATACTGGGCACATGAGCAGAACAGTTTGGCTACTTCCTTAACATGGTCCCGGGTTCACACGCTAGTCTGGAACTACAGTTTCTCTGCCACAGTGTCTGCGCCTGTCCACTTGCAGGCATTAATTTTGGTGAATAGGAACAGAGTTAATATAACCAGTATGTCCTCTTCTCCATGGCAGTGCCCGGGGACATACCTGCAGTGACCACTGCCTGCCCCTCTCCACCAGGCCCAACCATGGGCTTTCTTCTCAGAGCTGAGCTGATGTGGCCGGCTGGCAGACTAGGAGGGGCCTGGGGGTCAGCCTGGAGGGGGGATATTTGTAAAGCTTAATATCTCTCTCTCTTTTTTTTTTTAGGTAAAATCACATTTTATCCCTGCACCTTCATAGATTATATTGCTCGTCTTAGAAACCACTAGGCAGCGAATGGAGTCAAGCCCTTGTGCTCTCCAAAAGCCCTGCCCTGACCACAGGACTAGTTTCTTCCATTTTTTCCTTCTCCAGGATAAAGTTCCTCATTCCTGTCTTTCAGGGAGCAGTATGGTTTAGGTGGACAGAGATTCCTTTGGTGCAGTTTTTTTCTAGGGAGGTGATGTTATTTTTTCCTTCCCAGGTCTTGGGGCGTTCAAGGCAGGCAGAGAGGGGTTGGGATAGCTCCAGATGGCTGGGAGAGAGCACACCAGCTGGTCACACAGCTCCTTGTGCCAGTGCACATTCAGGTACAGTGTGGAGGCGGGAGGGGGACAAAAAGACAGCAGTCTCCTCCCCGAGCCTATGGCAACACAGCCTTAAAGCCAGTGAATCGAATCAAGCCATTTGTGGCCTGTATTATCTATTGCTGTGTACGAACCATCCCAAAATATAGTGGCTTAAAACAACAGCATTTATTGTCTCCCAGTTTCTGTGGGTCAGAAATCTGGGTGCAGCTGGGTCCTCTGGCTCAGGGTCTTTCCTAAGGCGGCTGCATCTCCAGGCTTCACTGGGTGGATCTGATGCCAGGTGAGCTTGGGGGGTGTTGGGCCCAGGGCCTCAGTTCCTAGGAGCTGTTACAGCAGCAATAGAAAAGGGGCACATGGGCCAGCGCAGTGGCTTATGCCTGTTATCCAGCACTTTGGGAGGTTGAGGCAGGCAGATTACCTGAGGTCAGGAGTTTGAGACCAGCCTGGCCAACATGGTGAAACCCTGTCTCTACTAAAAATACAAAAATTAGCCGGGTGTGGTGGCGGGTGCCTGTAGTCCCAGCTAATCGGGAGGCTGAGGCAGGAGAATCGCTTGGACCCGGGAGGCGGAGGTCGCAGTGAGCCCAGATCGTACTACTGAATCCAGCCTGGGCAACAGAGTGAGACTTGGTCTCAACAAAACCTATAGGGAGGGGGAAATCAAGTGAACCTTTCAGAGTAGGGAATTAAGTTAACATAAAATTTTGTGAACAACTTTTTTTCCTCATCTCTTTGTTTTCTACTTCCAGCTCCAGAGTAGCTTCTTGATTTGGGCTTACTTAGATGCTGTATGTTAGGTCACCTAGAGTCTGTCCTCACAGTTAGTTAAAATTTGAATGGGAATCTTATTTGCATTTAGAAGCTGAGTGCTCGGTGGTAGCGCTTGGCATCCCTTCCCTCACTTTCTGAAATACATCCGTTCAAATAGGGTGTTCATCTGATAACCAGAAGAGGGCCACGATGCGGCCTGCAAAACGCAGAAAGGGATATTTGCCCTTAGAGTTCTTAGCGAATATCTGGAAAACAAATAAGTATGCTTCAGTATTAAAGCCACACTATTCCATGTCGACTGGAAAGTCAACTTTCATCCAGAAGATAGCGGATGATCTCCTCTAATTTATACACCGTTCCGGGAGCGGTGGCTGACGTCTGTAACCCCAGCACTTTGGGAGGCTGAGGCGGGCAAATCACCTAAGCTCAGGAGTTCGAGACCAGCCTGGCAAACATGGTGAAAACGCGTCTCTACTAAAAATACAAAAATTAGCCTGGCGCAGTGGCGCGCGCCTGTAATCCCAGCTACTCGGGAAGCTGAGGCAAGGGAATCGCTTGAACCTGGGAGGCAGAGGTTGCAGTGAGCCGAGATGGTGTCATTGCATTCCAGCCTGGGCGACAGAGGAAGGCCTTGTCTCCAAAAAAAAAAAAAAAAAAAAAAAATTATACACCACTCAGTTTTAGGAGGGGCAGGAGAACAGGGGGAGAGCCCTACAGGATCAGAGGGGCAACCAACAAGCTGTTTCAGGAGGCACGGGGCAGCTCAGCAACCATAAGCTATGCGTGGGCTTTGCTCTCAGGAGAGAGGCTTCCTGCAGCTAAAGGACCCACAGCTAATTTGGGTCGGGAGCAACTGCCGGCTCCCCCACTCCTGGAGATGGGCGACTCCGTGACGTCACGGAAGGCGGGGCGCCGAGGAAGTGAAGTAGGCTGGGGCGAGGCGGCTGGGGACTGCGGGACTGACGCAGGCGAGTATGTACGCCCTGACTCGGCTGGCGTCTTTCGCTCGCGTTGGAGGCCGCCTTTTCAGAAGCGGCCGCGCACGGACGGCTGGAGATGGTGGAGTCCGTCAGTGAGTGTCCGGCTGGGGATGGGGGCCTCGCCGGCCTGTAGCGGACAGCGCGGGTCCCTGGGACGCTCTCACCTTGACTGGGGCGCCTGGAGAGGCCGCATCCTGAGGCATGCTGGGACATGTAGTCCGCCCGTCCCCTGACGCCGCGGCTCGGGGAGAGGGACCCAACTGGGCGGAGGGAGACAGGGAGAAACTTCGTTAGCCAGATGGGACACCGTGTGCGGGGCTGTCCTGTTCGTAGGGGCTACCTGCCCTCGGGAGACGCACGCGTGAATGCAGAGCGGCTGAGCTAGTGGGCGCCGGCGCGGGCTGTCCAGGCGGAGGCAGCAGCCTGCGCGGCGTTTGTGGACGCTGCTGGAGCGAGGCGGAGGGCGGCGGCGGTGACGCCTAGGGAGGGCGCGGTCCAGGGTCCTGGTACCTGGCTGCGGAATTTAGGGTAGAGTCGGTTGGGCAGCCTTTAATCAGAGACGTCACGTGACGGCTTTTTAATGCTGAAGCATCACTCCGACTGCAGGGAGTGGAGGCGACCGCCCAGAGAGACCGCTGTCGCTGTCGGGTGAGAGGAAGAAAGCCGGAAGCCCACGCTGGGGCAGCTGTGGCGTTTAGGAGAGTGACGGGCAGAGCCGCCCGCGAGGTGGCCCGAGACGCTGACCGGAGGGCTGAGGGCCGGGGGTCGAGGCCGGGAGCAGCTGCCGAAGCCGAGTTGGTGGTGTGCAGAGATTCCGTAAGAGCAGGGCTGGAAAAGAGTAATGGATGATTTCGGATCCCTTAGATCATCAGCTACACTTTACCAAGAGGCATTGTGGGGTCGTGATTCCAAGCGGGGTTCTGGCCCCACAGTGGCTGGGTTCAAATCCCACCTCTGCCACACTCCAGCAGCGGAACCTTGGAAGAGTTTCTTATTCTCTTAATGCCTCAGTTTCTCACCCATTTAGCGTCCATTTGTAAGGAACTAAATGAGTCACTGTTGTCTAAAGCGTGTTTTGTTTTGTGTGTATGTGTGTGTGTGTTTTAAGAGATGGAGTCTAACTCTGTCGCGCAGGCTGGAGTGCAGTGGCGCGATCCCAGCTCACTGCAGTCTGTAACTCCTGGGCTCAGGTGATCCTCCAGCCTTGGCCTCCCAAAGTGTTGGGAATACAGGCGTGAGCCACTGCGCCTGGCCTCACTAAAGTGTTTAAAACAATTGCTGGTGCCTGCCAAGGACCATACAAGTATTCTTTAACTATTTTTGTTATTAAGGAACTGAGGTCCAGGAAATGAAAGGAGTGACTTGCGTGAAGTCCCACATGGATTAAGAAACTGGAGCTGGGGCAGGTGTGGGGTGGGCAGAAGGCAAAGCCCTCTGAGACTTGGGCAAAGAGAGTGATGGAGAGTCACGAGCGACGGCCCTTGGTCCTGCGTGAGGAGATGGGGGGATGCTGCTCCTCCCTGAGGTATTGGCTTGTTCGTAGCACACGCTGATTTCAGAGGGTGATAATTAAGTGCGTACGTATTTATGGAGCGTCTTCTCTATGCCCGCTCCTGTGTAGGTGCTGAGGATATAGCAGAATACGCGAGAGAGAATGAAGCGTACATTCTGGACAGGAGAGACACAAGTAGAAAAGAAGGACGTTTTTAGGTACTATCAAGGATTACGAAGAGAAGAATACAGCTGGGGATTAATGTGGAGAATGCGTGGTGTGAAAGTAGAAGGGATATTGTATTTGGGGATGGCGTGGGGATGCCTGGGAGTGTGGTTTGAAGCGGGACCTGAGGGATGAGAAGTCAGCCATGCAGAGACCTCAAGGGAAGAGCCCGGTGGACATAAGAGGGCAGAGGAGGCATCAGGTGGAGAGGCCGGAGCCCGCAGGGTTGGCAGGAGGCCAGGCTGGAGTGGAGCGCAGGCGAAGAGTGGGAGACACCAGGTCACAGGGACAAGTGTGGGGTCAGATTAGAGAGGGCTTTGGAGGACTCGGGATTTTATTCTAAGAATCACGGGGAGCCATTGGAGTTTTAAAGCAGGAAAGTAATGTGGTCTGATTTATGTGTTAAAAATGTAACTTTGGCCAGGCGCGGTGGCTCACGCCTGTAATCCCAGCACTTTGGGGAGGCTGAGGCAGGCAGATCACCTGAGGTCAGGAGTTCCAGACCAGCCTGGCCAACACAGTGAAACCCCATCTCTACTAAAAACACAAAAATTAGCTGGGCATGATGGTGCGCGCCTGTAATCCCAGCTACTGCGGAGGCTGAGGCAGGAGAATTGCTTGAGCCCAGGAGGCGGAGGTTGCAGTGAGCCGAGATCGCGCCACTGCACTCCAGCTTGGGTGACAGAGTGAGACCCCATCTCAAAAAAATAAAAATAAAAAAGTAACTAACAGTTATGGTGCATTTTTGTTTTTAAACTTGACTCTCAAACATTCGAAGTTGGAACAGCCATTATTTCCTTGGATGTTGTTTTTTCTCTGTTCTCTTTCCTTCTTACAGGACTTGCGCATAGTGTCTTACTCCCTTACGGTTTTTGATCTTGAACTTGTTTTCCCTGGAACTTCTTTGAGATCTTGCTTCTCAGTCTCTTGAGGGCGCTGCCCCAATTCAAGCTCACATGAAATTCTTGGCTTGGGGTTTTTGGTCTACACAGGCCCAACGCAGGTAGTGTGAATTTGGGTGCAAATCTGCCTGAGGACTGGCTTCTGAGAACAAATTCGTGTTCCCTTGTCCATGGAAGGTTTATTTCTTCTTCACCCTTTTACCATATGGGGCCGCAGCTTTATTCAGCGATCTCGTCATTAGCCCTCCCACCTTGGGTGGGCTCCAGGCTGCGTCTCTTGTCCCCACACCTCATGTAGCTATGCTGGGGGAGGTTCAAGGGCTCCCGGTGAAGGCAGCGTCAGTGATTGCTTAGCTTCCGGGCCTTGTTTTTACTTGGATTTTGCCCTTGGTGGATTCCTTCCTTTTGTGCCTGGTCAGTGATGTTTGTAAAAATCTTAAAAATCTCATCTAGAAGCGCAGTTGTTTAATTTGGAGAGTTGTTCAGGGTATCCAGTTTGCCACAGTGCAGTCCACAACCTGGTTTGGAACATAACATCGTGAAGTAGGTGTTGAGTCTCTACATTCCTTAGTCACGGCAGCCGTTGTCATTGTTCCTGTGGTATAATTGCAGTCTTTCAAATCTTTGTTCCAAAAGGTTTCCACCTTGCAGTGCCTACTTCAGGTTGTAATTAAAACAACATGTCACTCTAGCAATAACGAAGCGTGGGGAGCTGCTAAGATGGGTTTGAACTATAATGCTGGCATCGGCATTACCCAAGTCTTTTTTTTTTTTTTGGAGACTGAGTTTCGCTCTTGTTGCCCAGGCTGGAGTGCAATGGCGCGATCTCGGCTCACTGCAATCTCTGCCTCCCAGGTTCAGGTGATTCTCCTGCTTCAGCCTCCTGAGTAGCTGGGACCACAGGCATGTGCCACCACGCCCGGGTAATTTTGTATTTTTAGTAGAGATGGGGTTTCTCCATGTTGGTCAGGCTGGTCTTGAACTCCCGACCTCAGGTGATCCACCTGCCTTGGTGTCCCAAAGTGCTGGGATTTCAGGCGTGAGCCACCGGGCCCGGCCTTCAAATCTTGTTTTAATCAGTTTTACTGCTGGGCACTTATACCTACATTGTATCAAAAAGCTATCAAAGAATAAGGATCTTGTTGGCCAGACACAGTGGCTCACGTCTGTAATCCCAGCACTTTATCCCCAGGGACCTTTTGGGAAGGGCCAAGGGGCAGGCGGATCACTGAGTTCAGGGTTCGAGGATCAAAGGCCCCTGGGGGGGCCAAAACCATAAAAGGAATCCCTGTCTCTATTAAAAATACAAAAATTACCTGGGCATGGTGGCGCACGCCTGTAATCCCAGCTACTTGGGAGGCTGACGCAGGAGAATTGGTTGAACTGGGAGGCAGAGTGCGACTCTGTCTCAAAAAAAAAAAAAAAAAAAAAGGCTCATGTTACACCACATTGAATGATCCTGCATGGTTTATTTACATAATGTAATATCTTGAATAAATAATATGGTATATGAGGACATTATGGAAACAGTATGCTATGTCATTCAAGTTGTAAAGTGGCGATATTTGGTAGGACCTTTTAAACATACTTAAAAGTACATATATACACACATCTGCAAAAAATAAACATCACCTTATTCATAACTAGTTATCAGTACTCTACATAGAGGCTTCCAAATAAAAGTGCTAAATTTTGGATGACTATTTAGAAAAAAAAATGGAATTTATCATTTCAATGTGGTAACGTTGGTTTTATGCTGGTTGGAATTCTAGTTAAAAGTTATGTCTTTGATTAATAAAAGGAGAAAATTGTTAATGGTATGTGTTTGTGGGCAAGAGCTTGGGCGTTGCCATCACATAGCACCTCATTGGTAAATCATTAATAATTACAGGCCCTATCGTAAGGTTACGAAAATTAAGTGAGTTAAAACTTATAAAATGCTTAGTGTGGTATCTGGCACATGGTAAACACTCGATAACTGCCAGTTATCTTTTAGAGTGGGAGAGGATAAAAACAGTCTACCAGCCTGGCAACATAGGGAAACCCTGTCTCTACAAAAAATATAAAAATTAGCCAGGTCTGGGGGTGTACACTTGTATGTAGTCCCAGCTACTTGGGAGGGAGGCTGAGGCAGGAGGACTGCTTGAGCCCAGGAGGTGCTCAGTCAGCAGAAGGATCGCTTGAGCTAAGGTCACACCAGTGCACTCTAGCCTGGGCGACAGAGCCTATCTTTAAAAAAACAAAACAGCCGGGAGCGTGGCTCACGCTTGTATTGTAATCCCAGCACTTTGGGAGGCCAAGGTGGGTGGATCACCTGAGGTCAGGAGTTCGAGACCAGTCTGGCCAACATGGTAAAACCCCGTCTCTACTAAAAAACGAAAATTAGCTGGGCATGGAGGCGTACACCTGTAGTCCCAGCTATGTGGGAGGCTGAGGCGGGAGGATTGCTTGAACCCGGGAGGCGGAGGTTGCAGTGAGCCAAGATTGTTCCACGGCACTTCAGCCTGGGTGACAGAGGGAGAGTCTGTCAAACAAACAAACAAAACCAACAGTCCTAGCTACCATGTATCAAGAACCACTGCCATGTTACTGTTCACGAATCTGTGCATGATGAAGACAAGAAATTTCAGTGCACTTTTTGTACAGGTACTAATTTCTGTGCTGCACAAAAGAGAATATGGTTTATAAGCTGATTCCTACCTAGATGAAATTGGTAAACATATTTTATATAGGAATTCTTTAAAATTTTTTTTATCCACTTCTGTGTATTAGCGTATGTATGGCTGCTGAATAGGTTTTAGGAATAGCCCCAGTAGGTGCAAATAATTTAAATTAGATGCAACGTATAGTATTTATACTCCAACTGAATCCATTGACTATAACTCTTATGGACTCTGTGCCACAACTTGTCAAAAGTCTAAATGAAGTAAAAAGAAACACGTAATCAAACTTACTGTTTAAAGTTCTTTGTTCAGAGCCGTTAGCATATTTAATAGGGTTTGCGAGTCCTCTTTCCCATGTGGTTGCCTTTTAATAAAGATTGTGATAGGCAGAGGACATAATTTGCCTCTCAGATAGATAGCTAAACAAAATTAACTTATTTTTCTGAGTAAGTTAGTGACCTACTAACAAGTTCACAGTCTCTTAACTGAAACCTTTGGGGCTGGAACCCCAGAATCAACACATTCAAATTTCTAGTGCAAAAGAATGAATCTTCACTAATTGAAAACCAAAATGAGCCTCTTGTCAGTTTTGGTCAGTTTTTGCTGCTACACATGAAGCAAGCTTAGTAAAAAATGAGTATTTCAAGGGATTGTGAACTGTCTGTATTTCATTGGAGATGAGAAACATTAGCTTTGGTTCTAGGAGGTAACTCAGAGGAGTTCTGGATGACTTCATGCTTTGAGAACATGGCGCGCTGTTAGCCTTGTTGTTTTGTTTTGCAGTGCCGGTGGGGGTGTGCACATTGAGCCCCGGTATAGACAGTTCCCCCAGCTGACCAGATCCCAGGTGTTCCAGGGCGAGTTCTTAAGTGGATTCATGTGGTTCTGGATCCTCTGGCGCTTTTGGCATGACTCAGAAGAGGTGCTGGTAAGTGCAGGAGAAGAGCTCTGGTCGTTTTTTGGGTAGGGGGAGGGAGGATGTATTAATAGCTTAACTGGTTTATTTTTCTGTTGTAGACCATTTCTTTTTTTTTTTGAGACGGAGTCTCGCTCTGTCACCCAGGCTGGAGTGCAGTGGCTGGATCTCAGCTCACTGCAAGCTGCGCCTCCTGGGTTTACGCCATTCTCCTGCCTCAGCCTCCCGAGTAGCTGGGACTACAGGCGCCTGCCACCTCGCCCGGCTAGTTTTTTGTATTTTTTAGTAGAGACGGGGTTTCACCGTGTTAGCCAGGATGGTCTCGATCTCCTGACCTCGTGATCCGCCCGTCTCGGCCTCCCAAAGTGCTGGGATTACAGGCTTGAGCCACTGCGCCCGGCCTGTTGTAGACCATTTCTCTGTCTGGACATAGCCCTTTGCCACCACGTTGTCCATATGTATATGTGAGAATCCTATTATTGAATGAAACATGTTATCTTCTCACCTTTTTTTTACACGAGGATGTATAGTTAGGTGGTCCGTTTCTTAAGGTTTCTGTTAGGTTGCCATCCTAGGGAGACTAGAAGCTAACTTTTTTTTTGAGACAGTTTCACTCTGTCACCAGGCTGGAGTGCAGTGGCACGATCTCGGCTCGCTGCAGCCTCTGCCTCCTGGGTTCAAGTGACTCTGGTACCTCAGTCCCTTGAGTAGCTGGGACTACAGTTGTGTACCACCACACCGGCTAATTTTTTTTGTTATTAGTAGAGACAGGGTTTCACCATGTTGGCCAGGCTGCTGTCAAACTCCTGACCTCAAGTGATCCACCTGCCTCGGCCTCCCAAAGTGTTGGGATCACAGGCGTGAGCCACCGCCCCTGGCCAGAAATGAATTCTTTTAACTTCTGAACTAGCGGTTCATTGGTAGGTTAGGTTTCACACTTAGATTCCGTTAAATGACGAATGTCTTCTAGTCTGTCCAGAGGCCCAGGGCAGCCAGGTTTGGGTGGGATGGATATGAGTGAATTTTTGTCTTGAGAAGGGAAGTTAGTTTTAGTGATTTTCTAACATATCGTTAACCTCAACTGAGGTTTTACCACATTGGCAGATTGTTCTTTAGGAAATGACACCTTTAAGACATTGAAATCTGTGCTTGTTGATCCAGAATACTTTGAATTTTAGTAAATTTGGGTTTGTTTCCAGGATAGGAAAAAAATCTTAAGTATGTAAGTTTTAGAAGCATCAAGTGGCTTCATATCCCATTTCTCTTAGAACTTCTCTGTGCTGTTGTCCTTCAGTAAGGAGCTGCCTGGGTGTCTGTGAACGGGCAGCACATTTAATATTTGAGGTGCCCCTGCCTCACTGTCGGTCAGTTGTCCGGAGTGGGTATAGTGTATATAGCTGTGAGGTCTGAGATGATGATGATGCAGCCAGATAAGCCCTTAGATCAGGATTGAAGATGAGGAAGCCCGCCTGAGGCGTCTCCCGAGGCTTCTCCATTTCACAGCAGTAATGTTAGGAGAGGTGGAAACATATTTTGCCAGGACTGCCAGGATGTCAGGAACCTTTGAGACCTGTTGCGTCCACTTCCCCCATCCTCCCTCCATCACAAACACGTACCAATGGCTTAGGCTGGTACCTCCAAATGGGGAAACTTTTAAAATTCAGGCCAGAGCCCATATAATGAACAAACTAAAGAACAGGTGGGCCATTGAATAATTGAAGTAGAATTTGTTCCTGTGGTCAGGGGCTGAGCCATATTGGTTTTTTTTTCTTTCCAAGATTTATTTCACAATTTAATTAGTTGCATGGAATGTAAATTCTTGACTTTTCTTTCTTTTAAATGGTTGTCACCAGGGTCACTTTCCGTATCCTGATCCTTTCCAGTGGACAGATGAAGAACTAGGTATCCCTCCTGATGATGCAGACTGAAGATGTAGACTCAGACTCACTCTGTACAAGTGGGTGTGCTCCAGATTTCTTTGTCATATTTACCTTTTTTCATAAACATTAGTTTTTACTGTATGCCTATGATGGACTTGAAAAAACTGCATATTCTAACAGCATGAAGCAGAATTAACCAAATCCTGTATCTGCTTTTTGTTTTTTTTGTTTGTTTGTTTGTTTTGTTTTTTTTTTTGGAGACAGAGTTGCTCTGTCGCCCAGGCTGTAGTGCAGTGGCATGATCTTGGCTCACTGCAACCTCTGCCTTCCACGTTCAAGTGATTAGCTGGGATTACAGGCACACGCCACCACACCCAGCTAATTTTTGTATTTTTAGTAGAGACAGGGTTTTGCCACATTGGCCAGGCTGGTCTCGAACTCCTGACCTCAAGTGATCTGCCCGCCTCAGACTCCCAAAGTGCTGGGATTACAGGTGTGAGCCACTGTGCCTGGCCACGTATCTGATTTCTGTCTTAAGTTTTCACATTTGCTTTGGTCTCTTCTTCTTTTCATTGTATGTTTTATTTTATTTACGTTTTTTATTTCGTAGAGACCAGGGTGTCACTATGTTGCCCAGGCTGGTCTCGAACTCCTGGGCTCAGATGATTCTCTTGCCTCGGTCTCCCAAAGTGCTGGGATTATAGGCGTGTGCCACCACACCTGGCCCATTGTATAATAAAAAATTTTTTTTTCTAAGTTAGGTTATAATTTTAGGGTTTCATTTATCTATCCACTGATCAACGATATATTAAGGCCAGTTCTGTGCCAAGCACAGGCCTACAGTGGTGAACAGGACAGATGGAGCCTACAGTATGTAGCTGCAAAACTACAGTGTCCTGCTTTCAACATTTAAATAGATCCAGCATATGGGAATATTACTATATAGAACTATATGAAAATTAACTCTTTAAACAGTAAAGGGTTATGGCTTTTTCATTTTCCAGGTCAGGAAGTCAAGAGTTTTTCTTTAAGAAGGGAGGTACTAAGAAGCTTCCCTTTCCCCATAGGCCCCTAGGGGTTAAGATGTTCTTATTTAACATGCTTTTATTTTAATTATATTTATTTTTTAAATTAAATTACATTTATTTATTTTTTTATTTTATTTTGAGATGGGGTCTCATTCTGTCATCCAGGCTAGAGTGCAGCGGTGTGATCATGGCTCACTGTAACCTCAACCTCCTGAGCTCAAGTGATTCTCCCGCCTCAGCCTTCTTAGTAGCTGGGACTACCACTCTTGGCTAATTTTTGCGTATTTTATAGAGATGAGGTTTCGCCATGTTGTCCAGGCTGATCTCAAACTCCTGGACTCAAGTGATCCACCTGCCTCAGCCTCCCAGTGAGTTGGGATTACAGGTGTGAGCCACTGTGCCTGGCCAACAAGTTTGTTTTAATGACTGGACTGTAAACCCTGAAGGGTGATTTTGCTTCTCTCCTCTACAAGGCTATCACATGATCAGTGCTCAACAAAGACTTGAATAATTGAATAAATGAATTATGGATTTGAATTAGTGAATATAAAAGTACTTAAAGCTTTCTACTTTTGTTTTCCTGCAGGAGCCGGGTGAGAATTTCGAGGATTATCGACTTCATATTTAAAGTTACAAATTAAAGTGGCTTGGTCAAGAATGAGAATGGCGTTATGGATCTTTTTTTGGGGAGGTGGGGTGGTGGGAGCGGGGTGGGGGACAAGTCTCACTCTGTCATGCTGGAGTTCAGTGGTGCGATCTCGGCTCACTGCAGCCTCCACCTCCTGGGTTCAAGCAATTATCCTGTCTCAGCCTCCCAAGTAGCTGAGACTACAGGCGCCTGCCACCACGGCCGGCTAATTTGTGTGTGTGTGTGTGTGTTTTTTTTTTTTTTTTTTGAGACGGAGTCTAGCTCTATGGCCCAGGCTGGAGTGCAGTGGCGCGATCTCGGCTCACTGCAAGCTCCGCCTCCCGGGTTCACTCCATTCTCCTGCCTCAGCCTCCTGAGTAGCTGGGACTACAGGTGCCCGCCACCACGCCTGGCTAATTTTTTGCTATTTTTACTAGAGATGGGGTTTCACCGAGTTAGCCAGGCTGGTCTTGAACTCCTGAACTCAAGTGATCTGCCTGCCTCGGCCTCCCAAAGTGCTGGGACTGCAGGCGTGAGCCACTGCGCCTGGCCTAATTTTTGTATTTTTAGTAGAGATGGGGTTTCACCATACTGGTCAGGCTGGTGTCAAACTCCTGACCTCAGGTGATTGACCTGCCTCGGCCTCCCAAAGTGCTGGGATTACAAGTGTGAGCCACCTCGCCTGGCCTGGATCTGTCTGATAATGGCAACTACCCGTTATGGATTATTATTTTTTCCAACTCCTGCGCTAAGTGGTTTAGTGCCTTTCAGCTGATCCTCTTGGGCACCCCACTGACATAGATAGGCATTAGCTCCATTTATCAATAAAGACTGTGAGGCTCACAGAGATGAAGTTACTTGCTTAGTATCACACGCTGGTAGGCAGCAAGGTGAGGACTCCAGAGCTCACCCTTAGCTGCAGCGCTGTACCGCTGCCTCCTCAGCTGGTGTCTTAGCTGTGTGTCAGCAGTTCCTGTGAAAACTCTTGTCCTTTGTCCATTGCAGTGGATTCTTGCTCTGAGTGGACAAAGGTTAGAGGTCAATGCAGTCGATTTATGAAGTAGCTCCTGTGGACTGGGCAGTTGTGTTGAGGGGCCGTTGTGCAATTCTTAAGGCATACTTCTAACTAGGAGTTTTTAGGGCCAGAGGAATGGGAGACAAGGGTGAAGCAGGAGTTTTTACTTTTTCTAAAATTTGTTGCAAAGCACTTTCCAACTCTCTGAGACCGGACAGAATTCTCCTCTACCCACAGATCTAAATCTGTATCTGTATGTCTATTTTGTAGAGACAGGGTCTGTCTCGGTCGCCCCAGCTGGAGTGGAGTGGTGCGATCCTAGCTCACTGCAGCCTCAGACTTCTGGGCCCAAGTGATCTGCCTCAGCTTCCCCAGTAGCTGGGACTACAAGTGTGTGCCACCACACGTGGCTAATGTGTGTGTGTGTTGACAGAGAGTCTATGTTGCTTGAACTCGAGGCCTCAGGTGATCTTCCTGCCTTGGCTTCCCAAAGTGCTGAGATTACAGGTGTGAGCCACTGTGCGTGGACTCCCTTTTTTACAGTTTAGGTTTTTGACTACCCAGGCATTGAGAATCTGGTGCTAAAGAAGAAAAGGTTCTGTTCTCAGAGAACTTAAGATTTTAGAAAGGGTAGACGGATAGTCACTAACCCAAGTGAGATTTACCAAGTGCTGTGGAGGAAATGGCACTGGGTGAGGTGCTAGAGATGGGCGAAGAAGGCATCTTGAACTTCTGACTGGTCAGGGAAGGCATTTGAGCTGAAAATGGAACAAGTAGGAGTCGTCAGTTGTATGAGGGCAAAGAATGTTCTGGGAGTAAGGAACAGCAGGAATCACGGTCTCGCATGGGACCACAGTCACTCCTGTGTTTAAAGCACAGAAAGTCCAGGGCACCGCCAGCGGGTGAGGAGAGGATGGGACGAGATCTCGTGAGCAGATCAGGGTCACAGGTTTAGATTTTGGGTTGAATGCAGCAAGCAGCCTCTGGCAGGCTTTTTAAGCTGGGGTGTGGTATGATATGCTTTCCTAGTAGCCGGGTTTCCAGTCCCACTTTGGTTCTCTTTGGATGTCACAGAGCAGGCACCGTGGCAGGAAAAGCTGAAGCAAGTGGAACAGTTGCACCCTCCCCTGCTGACAGCTTCAGCAGTCTGTCCCTCTTGCAAGGGGTGCTGGGGACACTTCCCCAGTTTTGTGTTTACTCACCTGTGTGTGAGCTGCCAGAGCTGATGAAGCCATGTTTAAGGTCTTTACTTTAAAAACTATCCAATCTCTTTGTACTTTTTAGGTTTCATTTTTTCTTGTCCTCCACTCATCCCCACCCCACCCCTCATGACGTGCTCACTCCCCAATATCAATAAAGTTTTTTTTTGGAAAGAATATAATCTACAACAGTGAACTCAAGAGAATAATCTCATTAGCCCCATTCCTTAGAAATCAGTTGCTTGACTTAAAAGATAACTCTAAAAGAGCATTCTTTTGTTTAAAGAATAAGGAGGCCATATTGGAATCTTCTTTTCCACATGTGGGCCATGCAGGGAATTGTTCCAAGCCTTCTCAAAGGAAGGGACCTCCACCCGCTGTATAGCATATGGGAAAATACGTGGGAGGCGTCCCAGAAGGATTTTAGGTACAACATTTGATTGATGGCAATATACAGTTACAGGAAATAATAGTGAAAACTTACTATGGGTCAGGCACTGTTGTTAGCACTTACGTTTGTCAAATCCTCATGTTATTATTTCCACTTTATAGGTGAAGACGTTGAGCTATAGATGGGTTAGGTGCTTTGCCAAGCTCATACCTGAGATTCAGATCCTGCTGTCTTGTTCTAGGCGGAGTCAGATGATCCGAGTCAACACAGCATGGGGTCAGCCTTTTTGATCACAGTTTAAGAATTCATTTCATGTTACCTAGCGTATAAATAGGCTTGTGTACACACATATTAAACCAAAAGTTCACGAAACAGTATTTATCTGTTACGCACACTATTTTCACTTTATTCTACATACTAAAGAAAGAATGGTCAATTGAGACCTCCTAACTGATTTTACAGCCCACTAAATTGTCTCAATCTGACATTTGAAAAGCTGGCGTAATGCTTCCAGATCTCAGGCTGCTGGAGTCCGACTTGCTGGATCTGACTAGCAGTTCTACCATTTGCTTGCTGTGAGTTTGGGCAAATTAACTTTGATCTGTACCTTAATGTCCTAGTTTGTAGAATGGATTAAAAAGGTTAAATGAGTCAGGTGAAGCTCTTAGAACCAGGCCCGGCCTGAATGAAATACCCTCTACATGGAATCAGTTGTTATTTCTAGACCATTGGACCTAAGCTAAGCGTAGTGACCCTGGAATCCCAGTTTGATTTTTATAGAAAAAATTCCAGATAGGCCAGATCGTAAACATATTCCAACAGAGGCAGTGCCACCCTCCCCTCCGTCAAAAATTTGCCGAAGCAAAACAAACACATTTACGGTATCTGTTCCTCTCTTCCTGATGGGCAGCTATGAGTACATTCAAAGTAAGTTTTAGGGTATGGCCTAAAATGGCAACGGAGGTCAAGTGTTAAATTTAGCACTCACCTTTGTAACTTTGTTAGTTTCCCAGGGAAGCTTTAATGTAAAGACCACAATTAGCTGTCTAATAACACCTGAGACGAGAGGTGTTACAGAAGGAACAGCTGTTTATATGCATGTTACAGGAAGATACACAAGTCATCTTGGTTCCAATTGCCCCTAGAACTATTTTATAGAAGAGGTTGACCCTGTCACCTGCTGCAACCATTTCACCAGGAGCAATGGCAGGACACCACTGTGCAGTGTCAGGGGAGTGGAGCTCCCTGAGGTGGTGTGTGGACCTGCTTCAGCAGGTGCCTTTTGTTTACACTAGCAGTGTCTTCCCAGATTGGTGATGACAACAGTAGGGACAAGTGGAGCATGCCTAACACAACATCCATTTCTGGCTACGAACTCACTGTCATGGAGTCAATACTCATTTCTATCCAAATCTTGTTAACAGCCATCGTGTCAAAATTATATCTATGTAATATATACCCACATAAAATGCATGCTACAGATTTCGGGTCCTGGCTACATAAGCCTAGCAGAGTCATATCGTTCAGTGCTGCATATTCAGCAACTGATATGAGAGGAGTTGGACCAGTTTTTTTTTTCCCTCTGAGACAGGATCTTGCTCTGCTGCCCAGGCTGGAGTGCAGTGGTGCTATCACAGCTCACTGGAGCCTTGACCTCCCAGGCTGTCTTTTCCCACCTCAGCTGGGATCACAGGTGCGTGCCACCATGCCCAGCTAATTAAAATTTGTTTTTGGCCAGGCTGGTCTGGAACTCCTGGCCTCTAGTGATCCTCCCACTTTAGCCTCCCAAAGTGCTGGGATTGTAGGCATGAGCCACTGAACCCAACTCAGTGTTCTTTAAGAACACTTTTTGCCCTAACATTTTGAGTCTAAGAGAACTATAAAACTCTTTTAAAAGACAGTAGGTCTGATTGTCACAGCTCTTGATAAAATTTCAGAAGAGCTAGTGTGGTAGAGTTCTTTAAAATAGAACTTTTTAATAACCAAAGTGTCCATAGTTCTGGGCTAAATTTTAAGGAAAACCTCATATATATGGTATAATATGTTCTTAAAGCCACAACTACTCTGTTGTAATCATGCATGAAGGTTTAGAAAATGAATTTCTACAATGTTTATATTATAGAATTAGTTTTCAAGATGAGAAAACTGCAGTTCATAGGAAATTAAGTCTTGACATTTATTTTTATTTTTAGCGTGGGCATCTTGCCATATTGCCCTGGCTTGCCTCAAACTCCCGGGCTCAAGCAATCCTCCTGCCTTAACCTTTTCAGTCTTGATAGCATTTTATTGTTTGGGAGGAGGGGTGAAACCAGATTTCTCAGGCACAAACCCACTTGAGGCTTTTCTGTTCCTTCATACTATTCTCAGACATAAGGATTGCAGGTGAAGTGTTTTTTTTTTTTTTTTTTTTTGAGATGGAGTCTTGCTCTGTTGCCCAGGCTGGAGTGCAATGGCGTGATCTCGGCTCACTGCAACCTCCACCTCCCAGGTTCAAGCGATTCTCCTGCCTCAGCCTCCCGAGTAGCTGGGATTACAAGTGCTGGCCACCATGTCCGGCTTCTTTTTTTTGAGATGGAGTTTTGCTCTTGTTGCCCAGGCTGGAGTGCAATGGCATGATTTCGGTTGGCTCACCACAACCTCTGCCTCCTGGGTTCAAGTGATTCTCCTGCCTCAGCCTCCTGAGTAGCTGGAATTACTCAGGAATTACTCATGTGCCACCATGCCCGGATAATTTTGTATTTTTAGTAGAGACGGGGTTTCTCCATGTTGGTCAGGCTGGTCTCGAACTCCTGACCTCAGGTGATCCGTCCGCCTCGGCCTCCCAAAGTGCTGGGATTACAGGCGTGAGCCACCGTGCCTGGCCGCAGGTGAGTTTTAAAACTGTTTACTTCTTTTCTGGAAACTTTGCCCAGTAATTTGATATATTTTGTCTGAAGATACTCTAGGTGTTTTTCAGATTTCAGTGAATTTTATTTGGGGGAGGGTCATGAAATCAAATGCACAAAATCAACTCACTGAGGTAACCAGCATAAAAAAAATGAAGTAGAAAACATGAGTGCATAGTTTCTTTCTTTTTTTTTTTTTTTTTGAGAAGGAGTCTCGCTCTGTCTCCCGGGCTGGAGTGCAGTGGCCGGATCTCAGCTCACTGCAAGCTCCGCCTCCCGGGTTTACGCCATTCTCCTGCCTCAGCCTCCCGAGTAGCTGGGACTACAGGCACCCGCCACCTCGCCCGGCTAGTTTTTTGTATTTTTTAGTAGAGATGGGGTTTCACCGTGTTAGCCAGGATGGTCTCGATCTCCTGACCTCGTGATCCGCCCGTCTCGGCCTCCCAAAGTGCTGGGATTACAGGCTTGAGCCATCGCGCCCGGCCGCATAGTTTCAAGTAAATGTTAGTGTGCATGTGCTGTGTTGCTATGGAAAATGTAAGCTGTGTCAAAAGTTTGAAAAAATACAATTCTAAGGTGAGTTTCTGCAGATAAACTTTAAACATTACTAAAGTAGAGCACATACTCCAACGGAATCACATGGAGGAGAGCAGTCATTTGAACTAAAGACACATCAGGTTACAACATCTGAAATATTTAAGGGTCATCACCAACACCTGACAAGACTATTGCCACTACAAGTTGTATAGCATCTATAAAGTACCATGCATGAATCTTGACAACTTAACTTTCTACCCACTAAACAGTAACTGACATTATGTATGAAACAAAACGTACATTTCTCCGTCTCTCCATTGTCTAGAAAAACTGTTAAAACTGCTGACTACTTTTGTTACTGAATGTAATCGTGTTAGAAAAACAGTCTTGATGAAGACTTCTCCATGCAGTCAATCTTTATTATAGCAGGATTCGCATATTCACATCAAGTACATAGAACTTTTTTTGCCTTTTATATAATACAGAGTTTTTAAATAACTTTACACAGAAATAAATTTCTTCAATCTGAATTTCAGCTATCTTTTTTTATTCTCCATGCTTTCTATCCAAACTGAACAATATTTTCTGTTATACAAATTTACATGAGAAAACTCCGAAGTACAAATGAAGGGACCTGAGCAGGAAAGAGAACCAAAGGATCAGGAAGTGGGTATGGGGAGAATTAAAAAATACTAAAAGATTCCAGCGAACATTGAGAATAGGGGAAAAGAGGGAGACGTCATCCATTTGACTGAAAATAAATGTCTTTTTTTTATGAATTGAAAATAAGCTTTAAAATAGTTACTCCATTGTAATTTTGCAAAGCAGGTATAGAGAGGTCTGTGGACAATTAAAAGTCCCCATTTTTTCACTGGGCACACCCCAGACTCCATGAGAACCTTTTCAATGCTTGAGTGGAACTGAAGTGTACTAAACCCGAACCTTTGGCAGCAACAGAAAAGAGGAATGTGTGTGTGAGTTGCCATAAGGTTTGGAGTGGTGAAACAGGAACCGTGAATTCACTGCAGTTCAAACAGGAAGCATCTCCCTTTCCTCTCCCTTATAGGAGACATGTCCTCAAACCAAGGAATACGTGAAAAGGGGGGATTTCCTTTTCTTGGTCTAAACCAAAGAGCAATCACAACTACTGAATAAAATTCAGAGAGACACATGTTGATGAATGATCAAATTCAATCCCCTGATCAGCTGTATGATCCTATCTTAGGAAAAGCAGCAATTGCCGTGTTGAGGAAAGGATCAGATGTACAACCAACAAATGAGATTACCACAAATATATATCACTGTGATACAGTCCTCAAAAATCAGGCGATACCATGAAGGCCAAACTGAGTCTATACTATGTGGCATGGCCAAAGGAAACACGGAGGACCCATGGACGTACTTTAAAACGAAGGCGGAAGAAGGGGACAGCACAGAGACACACACCCCTGTATGTAAACTAACATAACATGAAGATAAATAAGACATAAAGGCTAGCCACTTATGTTGGTCATTAACATGAATAAAAAGGCATTATATGTTGATATAGCTGGTTTTAATCAGCTATGGAACATACACAAATGTATTAGGAAGGAATGATTCTTAACCGTTCACAGCTTAGAATAAAAAGCATACTTATTGCACTCTTACATTTGATTTCAGGTAATTACAGTTTATTTCCCACCCTCACGTTAATTGTTCCCTATCCTAGATTTACTGCCACCTCACTCCATTTTGGTCTCTGTTCTCTACATCTGTGCCTACTCTGTGAGCTTTGTTGTTTACTTCCAACTCATACTCCACCAAAACACACGTGGGTTCAAAAACTTAACACAAAAATGCAATGCAGTAATTTTCAAAACAAAACCAGGACTAAGCAACTTCATCAAAACCCCCAATCCCACCCCTGTAAACAGACCCTTCCTTTGTGGCATCTCTTCATAAATTTTCTGCCAACTCTCCTGCATATGTGCTGTACGTGAGAACCAGCGGTCATGATGCTGGAGAATGAACTCGGCCGGCCGGGAGAAGCAGACGGTTTGTACAAAACATTTTTTGATACTAACATGAAGAAACATATTTTAGTTGTTTTCAGACCACTTCCATCTACAGAATTCTTTTTAAAAAAATGCACCTCTAAAAAATGGATACACTGGCTTACATTGGCTGTGTCCTCATACACAACTGGTCAAGTCACTGTAATTATTCAAAACAGCTAAATAAACGTCAACATTTTAATAAAGCTGATTTAGTAATTCATAAAACCTAACAGTTGAAGTTGTGGATGTTAAATAAAAGTACTTTAATCACTCATTGAGTTGGGGACTAACTGCCCCATGCATTTTTTTTTTTTTTTTTTTTTTTTTTTTGAGACGGAGTCTCGCTCTGTCGCCCGGGCTGGAGTGCAGTGGCCGGATCTCAGCTCACTGCAAGCTCCGCCTCCCGGGTTTACGCCATTCTCCTGCCTCAGCCTCCTGAGTAGCTGGGACTACAGGCGCCCGCCACCTCGCCCGGCTAGATTTTGTATTTTTTTAGTAGAGACGGGGTTTCACAGTGTTAGCCAGGATGGTCTCGATCTCCTGACCTCGTGATCCGCCCGTCTCGGCCTCCCAAAGTGCTGGGATTACAGGCTTGAGCCACCGCGCCTGGCCTGCATTTTTTTTTTTAAAGCACTGTTACCTTAATTTAAGATTTTAGGTGTTGGGTTTCCATGACAGAATATTTTTAATAGAGAGTAATGGAAGCTATATAAACGTTCAACAATAAGGGAAGGATGTAAACATATTATGGCATGTCACCAATGTGAAATATTTAGTCACCCATTTTATCTCAAGAAATATATATAGAGTACTATGTACANTGTCCTTTTCTACCTTAAAATACCTGATAGGAACTGTTAATTACCCTTTCCACAATTAACAAAAATTAGAGTTGAATTTCAATTTAAATGTCTTTGCCTAAACAAAAGTGAAAATAGGTTATTTGAAAACAACAAAACAGAACTTACTGTCTAGTGTACTAATAAACATCTTACCAATATTTTTAATTTTATCAGAGCTAGCAACATGGACCACAGATACACTGGTGACTCCGCTCTCCTCTGGCCAAGCCACAAATCATCGCCTGGGGCAGACATGCTACAAACCTCCTCTGGGGTTCATCTACCAATGGGCATCAGTAATCCATCCCAGTACAACATTTCAAGGATGTGCTGGAGACAATACATGGACTTCCTCTTTCAATGGTGAGGAATGAAACAAGATACAAGAACCACACCATGGAATATGTTTTCTTTTACATCCAACGGCCAGGTCATAAAAGGACGCCTTGAGACCTCCACCCTGGCCCCGACAGTGCTTTGGGACAGGATGACTAACGCAGTCCAGCTTCATGTGCAAGCAAGTCCTGGGAAGAAATTTACATTTCAAACTCTGAAAAATCAGTGTCTAGGTTGGCAGCAGTACTCTGGAAACTGATAAAACCAAATTTGGTCCTGTATTTCAATTTCCCCTTCTAAGTTAATATATGATTGCTGCCCATCATACAGTACTTCAACCCTAAACTACAGCAATTTCTTGAAATTTCTGTCAACATTTCTGTTGTATAAAAGTTCCATGCTTTGAAGAGCTTATGGGAGTAGAAAAAGTTTCTCTAGAAATGTCACTGAACTATATTTTCAACCTAGTTGCTCTATGTGCTAAATATATCTGACTATACTAGGGATTATGTGCTTTAAAAAAATAATTTTGTTCACTGAAAATTTACCTGTGTGTTTTCTCATTGTTAAATGTGATTTTGGCTATAAACTCTTTAGTGCATTTACCTATGCAGTCTAAATTGCACTCTAAAAATTATTAACACAGCTGAGTTAAACCAGAGTGGCTGCTCTCTTCACAAATCACTGATTTCTGCTAAAATTTTAGCTTTTTTATTGCATCATGAAGGCACAGTAAGATCATTTGGCAAATTGTCAAGGTATTTTTCTAGAGCCTCACCTACACCATTTCGACACATGACCTGTAGGCTATTTGCTCTTCATACTCACAGTAAACCTTCCATCTCTGGCTATGGTGTTTATAGCCTAATGGTTGGAATCTGCTAGTCTCAAGGTGCTGGTATTCTAGCACTAACAATGCCAACTTGGACAAAGAAGACAATCTTGCAAAGAGAGTAACATTCTACCCTCTCAGCTGGGCAGTCTCTATGAATGCCTGTGCATGTGACAAAGCTGCAGCAAGCTCATTATGAGGACGTACTGTCTTGCCAAGCCTACTGAAAATTAAAATTACATCACTGTTAGTGAAGTGATACCACAGCTATTTAATTTCATGCAACTGACTCAAGGTTAAGATTCTGAAACGTACCCCTAAACCGGTTCTGGCACCACTTTCAACAACATTCAGATATTCTGAGCAACACATTTTTTTTACAGTATTACTGCTTAAATGTATAATGCCCTTTAGGACAAAATGAGAGTGCTCAAATACAAGTACACAAAAAAGTTAAAATCTTAAATCATCGTCATGTTCTACAGCTCCTGACTTTTCATATTTTAAAATAAATAACTATTCATTACCTCATTCTGAGGAGGTAGTTTTTGAAGAGGTCACCTGAACCCTGCAATGTGGTTTCAAACTAAAGCTAGAGATGAGGTTTGCAAGCGGCTGGCAGGTGGATGTACAGTGGGGACAGGTGAGATCTGAGGAGGGTGTGCAGCAGCTCGCACTCCACCTGATGAATACAAGGTAACATCCTGCGATGAAAGTGCTGTCACTGCACCAAACCAGAAGCTAGGAAATATTTACAAAGTTTCAGGTTGACAGTGCTGCAGTCTTGAATTATTTCTTTATATACTGCTCCTTCTTCTCCAACACCAACATAAATATAGCATATATCATTTGTATGGGATTTTATCTTCTAGAATGCCCCAGTATGCCCTACTAGATCTCAAATACAGTCAGGGGTGGGATATTCAGGAACCAGAATGTGACAGCTAGACACAATCTTCTTTTAAGGTGCACATTAACAACAAATGATCACATTGAATTTTCTATTCACAAATCCGTTTTATAAACTACTTTTTTTGGTCAATATTATTTCAGTGGCAAAAGTCTAGGTCCTAGACTCTAACGATGAAAAAAGTCCATCAGGAATACTACACAGTTACAAATAGTCCTCTATAGTTGCTCTCAAATTTTTCAGAAGGCTTTACCTCTCCCTACCAAAAATAAAACACACTACAGAAGGCACTGCAGCCACTTTACAGACCAGACTGTTACACCCTTACAAGATGATCAGTGACGCAGCCACATACTGTCTATACAATTACTCATAAAGTGCTTTTCACAAATAAGGACTTCTTCCTCATTTTTAGGAGCTCAGTAAGTCTATCTGTTGTCTAGGCATCAACAAATAAAGCAGATAAAACACAAATAAAACCTATTTTCATGTCATTTGTAAACTAGAGACAAAACCTATTTCGTAGAAAAAGGAAGAAAAGAGAAGTTTAAGTATTTTATTTTTAAAGGTCTCTATAAAAATCTCAATATACTGAGCCTGGCTCCTGGGCACAGCTTCATTTGAGATCAAGTCTGCTCCCCTGTTCAAATGAGATACCAGCCTATTCTAAAATGCAAGGGAAGAAAAAGTGTATCACCCTGAATGTTGTTTAGGAAACTGAAATGCTAAGCTTCCTCCCTAATGGTACTGCCCCTGCCCCGCGGAGGCAGTCCTGGATCCAGGCTGCACACGTTCTGCCTCCTTGGCAGGATATGAAACACATCCTCTTGTTCAAGCCCAGGTCTCTCTACCTGCAGAAACTTGAAGCCAATCTTGGTAAAGGGAACACAGCCACATTTAAAAAAAGCATCTAGAGATATATTTAAAAAGAAAAAAATAGCTAATGCTTTTCAAGAGAGGCAGTATTATGCACAATGTTCTTTAAATCAGCGTGAATTATTTTCACCTTTGCAGTTTCTGAATTTTGTAAGACACTGCCCTGTTGATGTAAAACTTAAAAACAATTTGCTTTTCAAACTGATGAATAACTTAAGGATCTTTTCCATTTTACTAGCACAATCTTTTACAAGACAATGAACATTTCAATAGGTTTTCTTCTGAATACATGTATGTTAGCAAAAATCTAATGGTAGTGAGCTTTTAGTAAGCTGAAATACAGAGAGCAGGGCCTGGAGTTACAATCTGAAAATTTTAAATAACAATTTATAATTCCTTGATTTATTCTGGGTCTCGTTTCTTTCAAGTCCTTGGCTATAGCTTGGTTGGTCTGATTTGATTTACGTTCCTAAATTCTGAGTCTAGATTCCTGATAAGGGAGGTTTTCCATTAATTTGCCATTAATACAACTGCTTTCTTTGCTATGACTGTGATTGATATTACCCTTTAATAAAGGCCAATGGAAGCTATAACTAGGTTATATTTTCCATTTGTGCAAAGATAAAGATTTAGGTTCTTAATGAACGCCAGCTCCTTCTATAAAAACCACCGATGACAGGTTTCCCACACCCTCCCTCAGTCCTAATATCCCTAAAATTGCTCTATTCTCTGTCTGGGAATTCAGCTGCCAAACTGCCCAACCTTTTGAAGACCAGGCTTGGGAAAAAAGGAAGGAGGAGAATGAATGGAGACGCCACCATTTTTATTTTGTTGCATATTCTAGATAAAAGACTAGAAAGAAGATGTGGGATGTAGTGTTAGGAATCAGTTGGAAGAAACAATGAGATTATTAGCAAAGATGTTAGTGTGGATCCAGCAAGTACCATTAATTGAAAAATTATAAATATTTGTCATTATGCTAAGATTCCTTATATTTAGGTAGAGAAAAGGATAATGATCTTTCTTAAAAGTTGTTTATATAACAAAAATACAATTTTCAGGATATATAATTCTGGTGGGAAGTATTTTTTTTCCAATTCAATTAAATCTGAAAATTTTCTTTTAATAAAATATAAAAGAAACTCAGAAATTAAAACCTGTACCTTATATTTAAATTATCTAAATTTCTCACATTCAAAACTGTTATTAAGCAGTTTTGTGGGGTTTTAGTTAGATACTGCCATGGCATTTTGTGCCTTGGACAAAGTAGCCGCATAAGTAGTTGGTGACTGGAAGAGCATAGGAGGAAGATATAAACTGTATTTCCTGAGAATTTGCTACATTGTGGAGGAAACAAAAATCCCCAAATACTTATCTTCATTGCTGGACCCAATGAGAAGGAAGGCAATGTGTGCCAGCACTATCTAGCCTGTTTGGTTAGGCAGATACCTCAGTGAGCAAGGAAACAAAAGGCCAGAGACCCCGGAGGTCAGGAAGAAGATGCAGCATGCCCTTTTCCTCCATACCAAGATGCATCTACTCCTCACTGCTCAGCCTCCATTTAAATAAAATAGTTTCCTTTTTATAAAATTTGTCAAGGCCTGAACACACACCACACAGAAAGGGCAAGCTGCATTTTTGTTCCATCCCTCAGAAATTAACTGGTGGTCACTAGAGGAAAAAGCTCCACAACAAAATTCCAGAACAGGAAAGAGAACGATGCTTGGTGATTGAAACTGCCCCATCAGATGATCAGCCACAAATTGATCTGGTGGTTAGAAGGGCAAAGTTGACTGGCAGACTTTCCATAGCAAATCTCCCAAGCTGTAGCAGCAGTTTCTTTCCATCATGCCTGACCATCAAAAGGTCAGAATTCAGGGTCTCTCCTCTTTCTTCCCGGGACTGGGCAGACTTGTACGCTTGTGGTATTTTTGTTGAAGAAACATTGGCAGCAGAGAATTCTGGTTCCTAAAACATTCTTTCCTCTTTTGTTGGATGGGAAATTCCATTCTGTTCCACATCAGCTTATGCATTGGAAATTTTGTATCTTTAAAAAAAAATTTGAGGAACAGAACTGTGTTTTGATGTTAACAAATTGTACGAACACAAGACTTAAGAAATAAGAGCAGATGCTGCCATGATGGTGGCTACTTGAAGGCTGCAAATTCTCCTGTAGAGGGAGGACAAGAGCTAATTTTAAAAAAGTCATCTCAAATAACCTAGAGACACAGAAAAAGCCTCATTTGAGCTTCACTGAAAAGTGACTAGTTATATATTTCAAGTCAAGCAACAGCATTGCTAATTTAAAAGCTAAAATGGCTGAAACCCATGGAAGAACACAACATATATAGTATGCAGAACATGGTTCAGCTATATCAATTAAATAGCAAGTCTGCAGAGAGTTTCCCAGTTGGGTTTTATGTATCATGGTTCTGATCAAGCTGAAAACAGTTCCAATGAACAAAATTTCTCAGAAACTGAATGTAAAGTAGCAATGTTAATTTGTAGAATACTTCCACCCCTGAATTATCAACTCATTTTCACCTATCATATTATTATAATGCCACTATTAGGAAAAAAGAGGCAGTAATTATCCTCATTTTGCGAAAGATACAATTAAGAGGTCAAATGATTTATTCACATCACACGTTTGACAGAGAGAGAAAATCCAGACCTCCCGTTTTCTATTTAATTTCACCTTCAAACTAACAAAAATTAAATATAGGCACATGTCACCGAACATAATTATCAGTATAAGGGATTCTTTATCACAAAGTACCTTTGTGATATCATGCTCCTATAGCTTAATGAATCTGGGGGCTTCATGCCATTATTTTTCTTTTCTTTCTTCTTTTTTTTTTTTTTTTTTTTTTTTTTTTGAGATGGAGTTTTGCTTTTGTCGCCCAGGCTGGAGTGCAATGGTGCGATCTCGGCTCACTGCAACCTCTGCCTCCTGGGTTCAAGTGATTCTCCTGCCTCAGCCTCCCAAGTAGCTGGGATTATAGGCACCCGCCACCAGGCCTGGCTAATTTTTGTATTTTTAGTAGAGATGGGGTTTCACCATGTTGGCCAGGCTGGGTCTCAAACTCTAGGTAATCTGCCTGCCTTGGCTTCCCAAAGTGTTGGGATTACAGGTGTGAGTTACTGCACCCGGCCGCCATTGTATTTCATTGACCATTTTGTCCATAGTTTCTACTTGTAACTAAAGGCCAGTTCCTGTTATACACACTATAGATAATTTCTAGGGATTAGTTAATAACTGACAATTATCAAAATTCAGTCAGCCATACCACTATTTTTCTTTTTTTTTTTGAGACGGAGTCTCACTCTGTCACCCAGGCTGGAGTGCAGTGGCGTGATCTCGGCTCACTGCAAGCTCCGCCTCCTGGGTTCACACCATTCTCCTGCCTCAGCCTCCCCACCAGCTGGGACTACAGGCACCCGCCACCACACCCGGCTAATTTTTTTGTATTTTAGTAGAGACGGGGGTTTCACCGTGTTAGCCAGGATGGTCTCGATCTCCCGACCTCGTGATCCGCCCGCCTCGGCCTCCCACAGTGCTGGGATTACAAGTGTGAGCCACCGCGCCTGGCCAGCCAGGCCACTATTTTTCAATAGCAGCTTCTGGTGAGGTTCCAAGCAATCACTTATATGAATATACCGTTTAAGTAATCCAGGAATAACCTATCTAATTTCTGATTGCTATCAGATTCCAACTGGTTGCTAGATAACGTTGGCACATCCCAACAAACAGATTGCTAATGACTGGATGACTGAATCCTTAGCTTTGTAAGCTGATGGTACTAGTGACTGACTGAGTGCCTGATGCCTCACTGAACACTTTGTACACATCTGCATCCAATCCTCATAATAACAGTGTGAGGCAGATGCTATTACCTATATTATATTGATGAGGAAGCCAGGGTTTAGAGTGGTCAAGCAACTTGCCTGAGATCATATGCAAAAAATTGCAGAGATGGAATGCAAACCTAGGTGCTGACTCCAAGACCCAGTAGTCCCTAAACAACTTTCAACAATTAACACTTTGTTTCCCAATCTGAATACCACTACTAATGAACTGTAGATAGTCATAGTACCTCTTTCTATGCATGGATGCCTTTTAACAAGCAATTAACTAAGGTATTGTGAGTCCAAAGATCAAGAAAGGGTAAAAGAATTATTGTCTCATATTTAAAGTTAAAAGGTTTGGGGAATCTGGCACTGATTTTTTTTTTTTTTTTTAAAGGCTAAATTAAATGACGAAGACCTTAGAGTAAAACATTTGGAGTATAATCATAGGAGGCTATTACGGTAACACACTCCAGAAATATACAAACATTCTTATTTTGTTGCTTACAGTTTGAGTACTTACAATTTTAAGGCTGCTATTTTTAGTGTTTTAATGTTTCTTTAAAGTGACTTGGCTGGGCGCGGTGGCTCAAGCCTGTAATCCCAGCACTTTGGGAGGCCGAGACGGGCGGATCACGAGGTCAGGAGATCGAGACCATCCTGGTCTACACGGTGAAACCCCATCTCTACTAAAAAAATACAAAAAACTAGCCGGGCGAGATGGCGGGCGCCTGTAGTCCCAGCTACTCGGGAGGCTGAGGCAGGAGAATGGCGTGAACCCAGGAGGCGGAGCTTGCAGTGAGCCGAGATCGTGCCACTGCACTCCAGCCTGGGCAACAGAGCGAGACTCTGTCTCAAAAAAAAAAATAATAATAATAATAATAAAGTGACTTGCAACATTCTTATGAGTAATCATGTATCTAGCCGAATCCAAATTTCATTAAGGTCAATGTAAACATAAGATTTACAGAAAAGAAATCTTTATAAAAATGCCTAGAATTAATCTACTAAATAAAAAAAATCAGAAAATGATAATATCTAAGCCAAATCTTAGTATACCACATTAAAAAATACTTTAAAAAATCTTCAGCTAAGGTTGGGCATGGTGGTTCACGCCTGTAATCCCAGCACTTCAGGAGGCCGAGGCAGGAGGACTGCTTGAGCCCAGGGCTTTGAGACCAGGTAGGGCAACATAGTGAGACCCTGTCTCTACAAAAAATAAATAAATAAATAAATAAATAAATAAATAAATATTTTAAAAAAATTAGTTGGATGTGGTGGCAAATGCATGTAGTCCCAGCTACCTAGGAGGCTGAAGTGGGAGGATCACTTGAGACCAGCAGGTTGAGGCTGCAGTGAGCCAGGATTATACCACTGCACTCCAGCCTGAGTAACGAAACCCTGTCTCAAAACAAAACAAAACACACACAAAACTTCAGATAATGTTTCCTATTCATTATAATAATTAGAAATTTCATTTTGTTGAAGTGTCATACTCCACAAACTTAAATATTAGTCTTAAAAATAAAAACCAGGCCGGCAAGGTTGCTCATGCCTGTAATCCCAGCACTTTGGGAGGCTGAGGTGGGTGGATCACCTGAGGTCAAGAGTTCAAGACCAGCCTGGCCAACATGGTGAAACTCTGTTTCTACTGGAAAAAAAAAAAAAAAAAAATTATAGTCAGGTGTGGTGCCACATACCTGTAATTCCAGCTACTCAGGAAGTTGAGGCAGGAGAATCACTTGAACCCGGGAGGCAGAGGCTGCAGTTAGCTGAGATCACACCACTGCACTCCAGTCTGGGCAACAGAATGAGACTCTGTCTCAAAACAAAACAAAATTACCAGGGCGTGGTGGTACTGCACCACTACACTCCAGACTGAATGACAGAGTGAGACTCTGTCTCCAAAAAAAAATTAAAACCAAACAACCGCACAAAGAACAAAGCAAACACTATCACTCTATCGAAAGTGTAGTGCTTCTAACAGAATGCAGTCCTTTTTATAGTCACACTTGGGATTGAGGGGAAAAAAAGAAAACAATCCATAGTTTAGGAATCAATAAAATAAGACTCTTAAAATGTTCCTAAAATCATGGAGAATTTAAGGAAAACATGGCAGTAACAGGTGATGAATCTGCTTTCAGAAAAAGTATCTTTTCTTAATGATTCCTTCTTGCCGATCTGGAAATCTCTACTATTCTACTTCCTACCCAATTTTATCTGAAGAGCCAACTCTGCTTGCGTGAAGTTATTTGAAGTGAAATACTTAGATACTCTGTGTCTTAAAAAATATCTTGGTATATTAATTAATAAAAAAATCAATTCGAGGCCAAATTGAAGCATTTTCTTTCCCCTTCTTTCAGGCTGAGGATAACTTAAGCTGCATTTTCAATTTCTTTTTTTGAGAGAGTCTTGCTCTATTACCCAGGCTGGAGTGCAGTGGTGCAGTGGTGCAGTCTTGGCTCACTGCAACCTCCGCCTCCTGGGTTCAAGCAATTCTTGTGCTTTAGCCTCCCAAGCAGCTAGATTACAGGTGCACACTACTATGCCCAGCTTTTTGTATTTTTAGTAGAGATGGGGGTTTCGCCATGTTGGCCAGGCTGGTCTCGAACTGGCCTCAAGTGATCTATCTGCCTCAGCCTCCCAAAGTGCTGGGATTACAGGTGTGAGCCACCACAACTGGCAATGCATTTTCAATTTAACTTTATTTAGGAATACAGCAGAGAACAACTGGGAAGAGTGAAAAAAAAAAAAAAAAAAAAAAAA
>NW_016809984.1:291005-294596 GCF_001698545.2 Rhinopithecus bieti
AAAAAAAAAAAAAAAAAAAAAAAAAAAGACCCTGTGATTTTAGACACCTCAAATGTCATGGTTTATGTGAAAGCTAAGGACTTTATTAACTAGTTTAAAAATATTACTCATTACCCTTTATTCCAGAATGGAGTACATTTTAATGGGCATTATACACAGAATTTGATACATTCCTTAAAGTATGTTATAAAAAATGTAACAGGTTACTTCTTACCCAAATTAATCACTACTTGACATTTAAGGAGAAAGTCAACCGCAGCCAGAGTAAATCCCCTCCTGACACTCTGTCATGACTTTCAAACAGTTTCTTTTTTCCTTTTCTTTTTTTTCGACAGGGTTTTGCTTTGTTGCCCAGGCTGGAGTGCAGTGGCATGATGAAGGCTCACAGCAGCCTCCGCCTCCCAGGTTCAAGCGATCCTCCCAGGTCAGCCTCCCAAGTGGCTGGGGCTACAGTCGTGCACCACTATGCTTGGCTAATTTTTAAATTTTTTTGTAGAGACAGGGTTTTGCCATGTTGTCCAGACTGTTTCAAACTCCTGGGCTCATGCGATCTGCCCACCTTGGCCTCCAAAAGTGCTGGGATTACAGCATGAGCCACTACGCCTGGCCCAGGCAGTTTCAAAAGGATGGGAAACATTCTGGCATAGACACATTGGGTCTTTTAAATTCTTTGAGAAAACAGTCACAGGAGAGATGAAATATTTAATAAAGTAAAAAGTTCTACAGAAATGTCCCAAAATTTTCAATCAAGTAAGACTATAACTGATAAAATGTTTCTGTCATGAAGCACCATTTCATAGTATTTTTTAAAAAGGCACATAATGTTCTTAAACTAAGAGTGACTCACTTGAGAGAAAGGTTATTTAAGCTGGTATATTAAATAGCCAATGTTTTAGAGAGGACAATTTTAACTATTGGTTTAACTATTAGAGTTTAGTATCTAAATGGCTGGTATATGCCATCCAAGGGGCAGGAAGAAAATAAATAAAAAAGATTAAATGGCTAGTATAATGCCTGAAAATAAATACATTTATTTATTCACAGGAAGCACTTGATTACACAGGAAGCATTTGATTACATCCTGTGATCCTGAAACTACTTAAAATCAAGAAGACAAATCTTTTTCCCTATCACTGATTAATAACTTTAAAAAGTTTTCCTTACTGAAGAAGGAAATCAACTTTAATTTAAAAAAAAAATGAGGGCTCAGGTTTCAGGAAAAAAGCAGTCACAAAAGAACAAATGTTCTTTTGTTTCAGCTACTTAGTCAAAGAGATTAACTCTACATATGGTTAGAAAAAATAATGTTTTTATTTGGAGAATATATTTAAAACTCAGTATAAAACAAAACCCAAGAACAAATACAATTAAACCTGAAAGGGAAACATTTAATTCTACTGCTTCCTATTTCTCCATATCCGTATTAGCTAAACACGTCACCTGTCACATTTTTAATGTCCTTTCACTAACATTTCCGGTGGACCTAATTTAAAAGACAGAGTAGAATTACTCTGTGTTACTTTGGAGGCGTGTTTTACTGGCTACAGAATGGAACAATGAATTTCTGAGTGGTTCTACAGAGCTTAGCCATGCCCCATTGCAAAGGAGACTAGTAAAGAAAGAAAGGAAAAGCGTCAGATGCAGACGATGGGAGCCTAGGCAGGATGGCACCGAGAAGAAAAAGAGAGTGAAGAATGAAAGGAAGAACAGTGAGGCAGATATGCTGGGAAATTCTAGAAGGAGCTCTATCAATAAAGATATCCCTTGACCTTGTGCCTCAAAATGGCCAAACCTTTGGAGCATTCCATAAAGTCAATTTTATAAAAACTTGGTTAGTTACATGCTTGTAGTCTTCTATTTGTGAATGAATAAAACTCTATCTTACAATTACTAATAATCATATTTTAGTGCCACTGGAGGATTTAAAATCATATACTTAGATATTTTCTAATAGTTACATTTCTTTATTCCTTAGTATCATTTTTTTAAAATATGAGAAATGTTCCTTTTCATTTTCTTAACTAAAGTCATGAATCAATTCTGAAATCATAATGGCATTACTTATCTTAAGCTACCCAAATGAGGGGCTAAAGGTTTGCCATAATTATTATTGAGTGGTTTCCTGGATGACATCTAACTATTCAAACAAAGAAAATGTTTCAAAAATTTATTTATGGGCACTTAAAAACTAAATTATCATTAATTTAAAGTCTTCTCAATTTACTTCTTTATTGACTTCAAGGAGGCATTCACACAGATGTCTGTTTACTGGAAGAACCTTGAATTACTGGCTACATTTAAAAATCATGACAAAACCAAATTGAGTAAGTGAAGATATAGTTAAGAGGCTGACAGTAAGTAGAGATGGCCAAATCTTTGACAAGACCACGTGCTGTTGCTTTCTATAAAGGATTCCCTCTGAATCACAGTAAGAATACACTGACCACCACATTACAGTCATTTTCTACACAACAATCTATAAGTATTAAAGAACCCTAACAAATACTTCATACCATGGAATGCAAAAAGGAGAAAAGCATTCATTCATCATAAGTAGAATCTTGCTGGGCAAAGAATATAAGGAGGACAGAACATGAGACATAATGATAAAGTGATTGCTAAAATACGTATCATTGAGAGGTAAGAATAATCTAATAACAACTTAAAAAAATCTATTACCTGGTGTTTGGCAACCAGAGGTATCTCAAAGAAAAACACACCTAAAAGTTCTCACAGAATTCTGTGAAGATTTTTTGTAGGGGAGGGACTGGGTATGAAGGGAGCAATGCATTTGCAATGAAATTTGACTTCTACATGAGCAAGACATCCTTAATGTATTAAAAAAAAAAAAAGCTATTTAAAAGAAACTCCAATTTATAACATTTTCCTGCTAAAAATCCAAAGTTAAGACATTTTACTCATGTCAAACATACCACTCCTTAGCAATATTTTTGGTCACCTGCACTCAAAATTTATAAAAAGAAACTTAGTTTATTGCTTCAAGGAAATAAAGGACATCCACATTTTCCGAATTGTTATAAGTTACAGTATTAATAATAATTATTATTAAATTCTACTGACTTCCTAAATTAGATCTGCTCAGTTTGCCTTATCTAACCTAGGCTAACCGACTGCCAACTTCTCACCTGCAAACACAGGCACTGGTAGGGTCTTCTTCTGGAGTACCTAGTGGACATGTGGTAGCTGGTAACAAAAGTTGCATGAGAAACTGAAGTTTAATACTTAAAATGATCAAGTGAACAAAACAAACCCGGAACAGAAAGTAAAGCCTCTAGAAGAGGCTCTGCCAATTTTTAGCAATGTCTATATATTTTAACCCTTGGATGTTAAAAATCCAACATTAAGTATAAATTTTAGTTTGGGGAAAAATTATACCTAGTCTTTAACCACACAAGTGTTCTTTGGTTCACCTTAAAAAAAAAGAATGTTTTATTCAATTTAACATATAAGCAAACATATGTTCATTTATTTTCCTTTTGTTGCTACTCTCCTGAACTCTCTCATTCATTTATTTCAGTGGACAGGAAACGCACCATATCCCCCTGCCTGGATGGGTGTTTTGGAGAAGCA
>NW_016809984.1:296299-304719 GCF_001698545.2 Rhinopithecus bieti
GGCTAATTTTTTGTATTTTTTTTAGTAGAGACGGGGTTTCACCGTGTTAGCCAGGATGGTCTCGATCTCCTGACCTTGTGATCCGCCCGTCTCGGCCTCCCAAAGTGCTGGGATTACAGGCTTGAGCCACCACGCCCGGCCTTCTTTTTTTATGTATAAAAATACATATATGAAAACAGAGCCCACCTGTACAACATTTTTTTTTTTTTGAGACAGAATTTCACTCTCGTTGCCCAGGCTGGAGTGCAATGGCGCAATCTCGGCTCACCACAACCTCCACCTCCTGGGTTCAAATGATTTTCCTGCCCCAGCCTCCCGAGTAGCTGGGATTACAGGCATGTGCCACCATGCCCGGCTAATTTTGTATTCTTAGTAGAGTCAGGGTTTCTCCATGTTGGTCAGGCTGGTCTCGAACTCCCAACCTTAGGTGATCCGCCTGCTTTGGCCTCCCAAAGAGCTGGGATTACAGGTGTGAGCCACCGCGCCTGGCCTCTGTACAACCTTTTAAAGTGGTTATCAGCCTGGGCACTGGGGCTCATGCCTGTAATCCCAGCACTTTGGGAGGCTGAGGGCAAAGGATCGCCTGAGCCCAGGAGTTCAAGACCAGCCTAGGCAACATAGTGAGAATCCATCTCTACAACCACCACCACCACCACCACCAGAAATTAGCTGGGTGTGGTGATGGGCACCTGCAGTCCCAGCTACTTAGGAGGCTGAGGTGAGAGGATCGCTTGAGCCCAGGAGTTTGAGGCTGCAGTGGGCTATGATCATATTACTGCACTCCAGCCTGGGCAACAGAACAGGCTCTACCTATTTAAAAAAAAAAAAAAAGAGTATCATACTACATTTTGTTTTCTGTCTTGTTTTCTTTTCTCTCACCAATATCTTTGTCATCAATACAAAACTAACTTAATCTTAATGTCTTTTTCTTATTACAGTAAACATTCTTATATATATCTGAATTCTTATGAAATAGGTTACATAGCACAGATTTTTAGAAGTACTTTTAATTTATGGATTCTACCAAGTTCTTCCAAAATGGTGCCTCCCACCAAACCTTTAAAATTTTAGAAAGAATGCTCTTCCTCACTTCCCAACATTGTTCCCAGTGCTGGATATTACCAACCTGAGAGGCAAAATTAAAATATATTTCACTGCTGTGTGTCTTTGCATTTTACTGACCTTCATGGACATCTTTACACCTTTCCCTAAATTCATTCACCATTTGTATTTATTATGTGAATCACCTGTTCATATTCCCTTTGCCCATTTTCTATTGTTTTTTACTTATTGATTTGAAGGAGTCTTTGTATATTATAAACATTTACTTTTGTTATATATGCTACAATTATTCTCTTTAGCTTTCAATGTTATTTTTCTATATAGAAGTTTAAACATTTTTAATGTACTCACATCTGCTAATTTTTTCCTTCTGAATTTTGTCTATTAAGGAAGGCTTTCCTACCTCAAAACTATAAAAATGATTTCATATTTTATATTTTTTAAAACATATAGATCTTTAGCCATCTAAAATTTATGTGGCACATAACACTATGGTGTGAAAAGATATCCTGTAACAAAAATTTTAAAATAACACTTAAAAGGGACAGCCTCCAATAATCTGAAAAGTTCACATATGTACTTCAGTTTTTGAAACCATGTAATTAATGAAATGTTATATTCAGAAGTATGAGCTAAGCATTTTGCCCCTTTTAATATCATTTTAAAAGTAGGCCTAAGGATGTACTTTGCATTATTAATGTCAATCAAACATGCTAAGTAAAAACCCGAGCACCATGATGTGAAAAGGGAACATGGGAGAGGGTCATGCTGAAGCTGGTCAGCAGCACTGGTCTCTCACCAGGACAGTCTCAACTCAGAGGTTTCCTGACTTAGAGAAACAACAACAAAAAAAAAAACTCTTCCTCAAAGGAACAGTAACTTTGAACCCTGAAAAATGAAACTTATATCTACCCACCGAACCACTTAGCTTTCCCTTTCTTCTCTTAGGCAACACCCTGAGAGACTTGTTAAAAACCATCAATTTTACCTTCTTTCATTCTTTAGAGAAGAACAACGTTTTTTAGATTTAAAAATAAAGGACGAGTGAATCTCATTCCAGTAACAGTGACTTCTGAGTTACCTAGCTAGGACTGGGTATTCGAAGGCCTGAGAGTTCATAAATGAACACTCCAGTAATTAGGGTAGCAGGGTTACTATGGGAAACAGCACTTCCCACTTGAAACTGTACTGATTCATGAAGGCATATTTATCCAGTGTTATCAGGAGCTCCCTAAGTATCAGAAAACATTGCATTTATATTACAATATCTACTACAGCTAAACTCTTGTAAGCTAGTTGAGGTATTTAGATTTTTTTTTTTTTTGAGACAGTCTCATTCTGTCACCCTGGCTGGAGTGCAGTAGCATCATCTCAGCTCATTGCAATCTCCACCTCCTGGGTTCAGGCGACTCTCATGTCTTAGTCTCCTGAGTGGCTGGGATCACAGGCTCCTGCCACCATCCCTAACTAATTTTTGTATTTTTAGTAGAGACGGGGTTTCGCCACATTGGCCAGGCTGGTCTTGAACTCCTGACCTCAAGTGATCTGCCTGCCTTGGCCTCCAAAGATGTTGGGATTACAGGCATGAGTCACCACGCCTGGCCTTAGTTACAGTTCTTTCTAAGACTTATTAATTTAAGGCTTTATCCAACATGGAGAGAAAAAAAAAAGCAATGAGTTATCAAGAATGAGGTGAAGGCAGGCTGAGCTGACAACTGCCTTATTGCCTCTTCTTTTCTCTGCACCAGGCAGAAATGCCCCTCAAAAAGACCTAGTATTAAAGGAAAGCTTCAATCTGTTTACCACCAAGAGGAAATAAAGCAGTGCTTCACAAAATGTGGTCTGTGGACCACCAGGGGACCCATGAGGTCAACACTATTTTTGTAATAACAATAAGATATCATTTGCCTTTTTTACTGTCAACTGTTTTACAAGCGTTAAGTAGAGTTTTTATGGATGACATGATGTGAGATATTGCAATGTGAGTGCAAAAGCTGAGAATCCAGCTATCTTCTTTTTGCAAAGGGATTTGCAAAAAAAGTAAAACAATGCGGCCGGGCGCGGTGGCTCAAGCCTGTAATCCCAGCACTTTGGGAGGCCGAGACGGGCGGATCACGAGGCCAGGAGATCGAGACCATCCTGGCTAACATGGTGAAACCCCGTCTCTACTAAAATACAAAAAAAAACTAGCCGGGCGAGGTGGCGGGCGCCTGTAGTCCCAGCTACTCGGGAGGCTGAGGCAGGAGAATGGCGTGAACCCGGGAGGCGGAGCTTGCAGTGAGCTGAGATCCGGCCACTGCACTCCAGCCTGGGCGACAGAGCGAGACTCCGTCTCAAAAAAAAAAAAAAAAAAAAAAAAAAAAAAAAAGTAAAACAATGCAACTCCTCACTAATTTTTTTCTCTTAGATAATAGAACTGTTTTTTCCTAAATATTATTTAAGATACTGGTTTATTATGTTTAATTCATAAATTTTTAAAAACATAGTTTTAATTTGTAATAAGGTAATTAAAACTTACATAAACAAAAGCTATTTGCGGGGGCAGGGGCAGTCTTCGATAATTTTTAAACATGTAAAAGAATTCAAAGACAGAGAAGTCTGAGAACTGATGGACAAATGCAAAGTCTTTCTGAATATTTTGTATTGGGACCCGAAATTTCTAGGTGTACCACTGCTCAACCCTCATGAAACCATCTTTTTTTTTTTTTTTTTTTTTTTTTTTTTTGGGGGGGGTTTCACTTTTCCCCCCGGCGGGGGGGCGGGGCCAGATTTCAGCTCACTGCAAGCTCCGCCTCCCGGGTTCACGCCATTCTCCTGCCTCAGCCTCCCGAGTAGCTGGGACTACAGGCGCCCGCCACCTTGCCCGGCTAGTTTTTTGTATTTTAGTAGAGACGGGGTTTCACCATGTTAGCCAGGATGGTCTCAATCTCCTGACCTCGTGATCCGCCCGTCTCGGCCTCCCAAAGTGCTGGGATTACAGGCGTGAGCCACCGCGCCCGGCCGAAACCATCTTAAGATGTTTACTTGTCTGGAGTCTGCACATAGAATCCAAACTCACGAAATACAGACTGTGTGCCCAAAAAAGTACTCAGAAATCTGTCTATGAATGTTAGTCTGTTCTTTTGGATAGTATGAAGCTTTTTCTTACTTGGGGAAAGAGTGGTCTTTCATCTCTTTTCTTTTTGAGGCACTCTGCCATTAATCTCTTCATGGCTTTTGGACAGTTACTCCGTACCTTACTGAGATCTGGAGATAGGTATCCTCGTCCCACCATAAAAATTATCTGGAGAGAGAAAAAAAAGGGAAATAATTCAACCTTGTAGATATGTTGAAAAATATACTTCATATTCACTGAAAACACAATAAGCTGTACATTTACAGCTTATGATGTATGATGTATGTACTACACCTCAATAAAAAGTTTTAAAAAACCAATGCTACATCATAGATTGTAGGGAACCCACAAAAGGAGCTGCAAGCTCAAATCTTTATGATCCCTGGACTGTGGCAAAGGTTCTCTAATTGCTCCCCTGCTTTCGGTCTCTCCTTATCTAGTCCATTTTCCCAATCACAGGGTAACCATCTAAAACAGATCTGAAAGTGTCTCTTCTTTACTTTAAAAAAGAAAAAAAATTATTCAGCACATCTTGTTGTTGGATATTGTGGTAAGTCCTTTACATATGTGTAGGGAAAACCAAAAAGGCTAACATTTTAGCAGTTTTTTTGGCATCTGTATCTTAAGCCCTTTTATTGTGGAAATGCTAATGGACCACTTGGTTATACAAACCAGAGCCTCCCCCAGAGGAGAGAAGGGGAAGCCAGCAGGAGCTAAAATCTGTTTAATGAAATAAAAAGGCTTGTCTTCTCTGGATTCGGAGATTTACAATTTTTTCTAATTTCTTAATTTCCTAATATTTTGCCTCTTTTGAGGGCAGGCAGGGATAGATATTAGGAGTCTTGGGACTTAGGGAGGACAGCCTGAGAGAAGGGCTTTTGGTCTTAGAGGGAATAGGTGCAACAGGTGGAGAGTAGAGGGTAAAGTGGATTGAAAGCCCGTAAGAGATCTCTGCTACAGGGGAGAGCTGCAGAGCTGATGAATTTAAAAACGGCCAAGCTTGATACATTGTATTATTTCCTGTTTGGTGCTGTAATGACCCTTGTTTAACTGCCAGGCATTAGTAAAGCTTTGATTGCAATGTGGTCTCTATACAGTAGAGGTTAAAGGATGAACCTTGGAAAGAGATACTGAATTGAAGGGAGTACAGTTTTCTTTCACAATGCCCCCTACTGAAGCTGCACCATCATAACATCATCATTTTAATGGAAGACAGCAGTCTTAGAATACTGGGGGTAACCTGGAGTAATACCTTGGAGCAACAGGTGATAAGCAACAGCCAGGAGAATGTAAAGCACTTCAAACAGGGGTCTTCAAAGTTGAGAGAAAGGATCTGGAGTGCTTATAGTCATATATTATGGACAGCAATTCAGGTATTCTTACCTGGCTATCAATGGAAAAGGTAGCCCCGAAAGGCCAAAAAACTTGGATAGTATTAAATCATCTAATTTAATACTCAAAAATGAATTCTACAAGGGTGGTGTTGACCCCGTTTTACAGATAAGGAATCCAAAGCTCAAATAAATTAAGTAACTTGCCCGAGATAATATAGTTAAGTAAGTAACAGAGGATTTGTAGAGAAGACTATCCCAACACGACGCCACTTTTAACTTTTTTATTGCCGCTGCTCCTACTGTGCTCGTAATGCCCTCCCTCACCCCTTCGCCATCTACCTGAAATCCAGATGAATCAAGGCCTAACTGAAAGGTAACCATGCTTATCATACCTTTCTTTACACACCTAGAAGTAATAATGGTCCTTCTTCCCACCACTAGCTGTGATGATCATTTACTGCCTTGTGTGGTTATTAATCTTTTTGTGATATGTTTCTTACCTAAGTTCTCCAATGAGACTATAGGTGCTCGGGCAGAGAGATTGTGACTCATACATATGTATTTCTAAAAAATTCTTAAAGAAGCCAGGCTTGGTGGCTCACACCTGTAATCCCAGCACTTTGGGAGGCCGAGGAGGGTGGATCATGAGGTCTAGGAGTTCAAGACCAGCCTGGCCAAGATGATGTAACCTTGTCTCTACTAAAAATATAAAAATTAGCTGGGCATGGCAGCGTGTGCCTGTAGTCCCAGCTCCGTGGGAGGCTGAGGCCAGGAACTGCTTGAACCCAAAAGGCAGAGGTTGCAGTGAGCTGAGATTGTGCCACTGCACTCCAGCCTGGGCAACAGAGCGAGACTGTCTCAAAAAAAAAAAAAAAAAAAAAACCTCAAAAAATATCTATAACACCACTACCTCCAGTATTTAACATAACCTTGTGGACACAAGAGGTTTTCAATGTTTAAGTTAACTATTCATTAAGTGCGTGATAACTTTTTGCTAGTTGATTAGCCATGTCATATGTCCGTAGACTTTAAATTAGGGTCAAGTATCCCTGGGGTTACAGGAAGGCTTTGTCAAAGGTATATACACATGGTGGGTTTTTTTTTTTTTTTTTTTTTTTTTTTTTTAATTTGAGACAGAGTCTTGCTCTGTTGCCCAGGCTGGAGTGCAGTGGTATGATCTCAGCTCACTGCAACCTCCCTCTCCTGGGTTCAAGAGATTCTCCTGCCTCAGCCTCCCCAGGAGCTGGATTATAGGTACACACCACCATGCCCAACTAATGTTTGTATTTTTTTAGTAGAGATGGGGTTTCACCATGTTGGCCAGGCTAGTCTTGAACTCCAGACCTTATGTGATCCACCTGTCTCAGCCTCCCAAAGTGCTGGGGTTACAGGCGTGAGCCACCACGCCCAGCCAACATGGTCATTTTAAGGGAATTAATTTCTACAACTATCAACTTACTGGCATCCCCTTTGAAAAAAGTGATTTGCCAGAGAACCACTCAAGTGGAAGTGTAACACTTATCTTCCTTTCTCATTTTCCTGTTATAACTGCCCTTCTACCACTTTACAAAAGGCACACCTTTTACGCATATGTAACCTAACTATAGTATACATTGTCCCAGGGTATAAAAACCTCTGGGGCAACAAAGAAACATTTCTAAATACTGGTGTCGAACTGGGCTCCAACGAATGGGAAACAAGTCTGTTGGTTTTCAACTCTTTACTTTCAAAAATATTAATTGAAATGTCAGCTGAGCTTTTAAAACATTTTTTAATGACAAGTTACTAAGTACATTTTGGTACATTATAGGAATGAGCTCAAATGATTGAATGATATAGTATGTGGTAAAGAATTAACCGTGCTCAAAGAGAGCTAGCCTTTCCTCCTGGCTCCTGGGAGGTAATCACTAAGCCCTTGAAATGTCCTGCCTGATAAGAGTGTCTGTTTATTTGGGGGCCATGGGCCATGCCAGATAGTCTATGCTAACAATGTGATTTATAGAGGGCTCTGGGTCATGTGGCATCAGCTTGACCTCTGCAGGAGCTGGAAACTAAGGTCAGCCCCCAGGTGATTAATCATATCTATGTGACTGAACCCCAATAAAAACTCTAGACTCCAAGGCTCAGGTGAGCTTCCCTGGTTGGCAACAATCCATGTGTGTTGTCATACATTGCTACTGGAAGATCTGTCCACAACTCCACTGGGAGAGGGTGACAGGAAGCTCCAACAAGAACGCTCCTGAATTCTGTCCTATGGGTCTCTTCCCTTGTTAATTTTAATCTGTATTCTTTCATTGTAATAAACTGTAACTGTGAATTTAACAGCTGTCAGTGAGTCTTGAGCAGCTTTCAGTGAGTTTTCAGTGAGTCCTTTTAACAAACCTGAAGCTGGTCTTGGGGACCACTAAACTCTGCATGTGGCTACAACAAAACTCCTGCCTTTGTCATCTTCTTATAATTTAGATAAAATTTCTCAGTATTTACCTCTTTAAAAATGAAATATGGAAAGAATCAATACTAAGTCTTAGTATCTAGTGTCCTAGCAAAAAAGCTGTATTTATCCACAGATACATACATTAATTGAAGGGAAAAGAAAAGCCCCATGTCATTAAGATTCATATTTCCAATATAATTTTACCTTCTATGTTTCCATATATCAAAACTTAAATGCTACTTTCATCAGTTATATATTACTTGCAACAAAAACGTAATTCAGAATTAAAAAAATTACTAATCAGATCTTGAAGTAACAATTTTGTAAAATTCTAAATTTAAACTTATATACATATTTTTATTGCAGAGATGTAATTTAGGTAATCAATAAAAGGCTTTAAAACATACAGATGTTACATTAGGATGAACTTCTGTGAGAAACAATACAAATAGTTTGAAGAGAAAAAAGGAACCAA
>NW_016809984.1:305029-373055 GCF_001698545.2 Rhinopithecus bieti
ATATATATATATATGTATATGTATATCTAAGATAGTAGTCTTATTTTAAAATGTTAATAGAATATACTGGAAATTACATTCTTTGCAATTATTTAAACTTAAGATAAAACTTTTAGATGCCAACTTAAAAAATACACAAGGAGATACATAGTTTTTCAAGAGTCTTTCAGGAGGAATGTGAGAAAAAAAAATCAAAGACAACTCTCATGTTTTTATACATCCCACAGAATTTAGTTAGTGCAGAGCACAAAGCAGGCAGCTTTCAGTATCTGCTGGGGTGCGGTGCAGAGGCTGACTGATGAAGAAACAGAAAGAAGAAAAAAGGGAAAGTTTTTCCTGGATGTTATTCATGGACAGAAGATTCATGTGGCACATACACAACGAAACCAATACTTTGGCTTGAAATTCTGGGACTGATTCTTCATACTTTCAATCCACACTCAGTACTCCTGGTGTCTCGACCCTGTCATTCACTCCATGGTATTACTGGAGCTCATGTCTGCTCATTTTCAGTATCACCCCCAGCAGGGCCTCAAAAGAACTGCACATGCCATTGAGAGCACAGCCTGTGTTTTGTTTTATTCATTTTGAATCCTTCTATATTCCACAGTGCTTTGTATATAGTTGGTATTGAAAACATTTTCTATTAAAATAATTTGCCTGTTGATAAGAGACTAGTACTTAGTTCCTGTTTCTTCAGATCTTGTGCTTAGAACCTAGCCACCATGCTGTGAGAAAGACCAATGAAGAGGTCCTCGAAGACCTGCGAAGAGGTCCGCAAGGAAAGGCTCATGTGGAGAATAACTGAGCTTCTGGCTTCTAGCTAGCACCAACTTGCCAGATACGTGAATGAGCCACTTTCGAGTAGATCCTTTTAACACCCAGTAAATCTACTCTAGTCAATATGGTGTGAAACTGGTAAGACCTTTCCTCACTGAGAACAGCCCAACCTACAGATTCATATTTTAAGCTACTACATTCTGGGTGGTTTGTTATGCAGCAATTATAACTGGAATACACTTGAAATAACGGATATATACTATCTATTCTTCTAAGAAGACATAGCACTTCTGCTCCAAGAAAAGAAAGCCATAAAGGTATAGTCAATATACCTAGCTTAAGTGAGCACATTATTAATCCCAACTTACAAGAGAAAGTGCACTGAAGGAGGGAAGAACAGGGTGATTAGAGAGAAGAATGTTGGAATGATAAAGAAGAGTTGGGGGATGACAAAGTGATATCCCAGACTTTTAGTACTAGGGTGAATAAAGGTAAAAAGGCATACCGCTTTGCAAAGAGCTAAGATACCTATTTTAGAAAAGAATCTGATTTTTGAAGCTGGAAGAAATTCTTTAGCCAAATTCCCTTATTTTGGGGGTAACTGAAAAAAGAAAAAAGGCCAGGTGCAGTGGCTCACGCCTGTAATCCCAGCACTTTGGGAGGCCAACGCAGGCAGATCATCAGGTCGGGAGTTCGAGACCAGCCTGACCAGCATGGTGAAACCTCCGTCTCTACCAAAAATACAAAAAAATTAGTTGGGCATAGTGGTGCACGCCTGTAATCCCAGCTACTCGAGAGAATGAGACAGAAGAATCACTGAACCCAGGAGGCAGAGGTCGCAGTGAGCCGAGATCAGGCCACTGCATTCCAGCCTGGGCAACAGAGCGAGACTCCGTCTTGGGGAAAAAAAAAAAAAAGAAAAAAGAAAAAAGGAAAAAAAAGATACCCAGAGAGGTAGGTAGACCAGTCTATCTACCTGAGTCCAAGACCTGCCATTACATCACACTGCTTTACCAGCTGTGCTCTGAATTTACAGGCAAAATCTGCCACCTCAGACTATGGGCATGAGAGTCTAGGGGAATGGTATTCACATTGCATAGTAAAGAATATTCCTGGATTCTTAAACAGAAGACTAATCTGAGAGCCATGGAGACCCAAGTATTACAGACAGCAAAAGAAAAATCAAAGGATGAATGGAACAGTACCTAGGACAACTTCATTGAGGATGGCCAGAGTTAACTCTTCAAAATGTGGAGTTTCATAGAAAGTACTATTTGACAAAAGTAGACTAGAGGGTAATGAAGCAGAATGGGGGTAGTTGTAAGAGGACATCATTCTTTTACCTCCTCCTTCTCCATTAAATACTTAACTTGGTTTCAGACTAGCAAATTCCAGAAGGTTCTAACTATACTATTAGAAAGAATTAACTAGTAAAGGCCTTACCCTTCTGTTGGTCTCACATTCCTCTCATGGAGAGTAAGCCCTTGCCACATCATTTATTATACTCCCATGGAGGACAAAGCACCTAAAATGCCAAGAAGTGGATGAGTGCAGAACTCTGGGATGCTTTTATCCGTATTTTGGAGATAATACTTGTTTCTATATTATAATTTTATTACTGTATTAAGATAAACATATTCACTGACAAATGAATTTCATCCAGATCTTAGGTTCATAAATTTTTATTAATTTGTAGTCTATATGATAAATCAACTGAAACTAAAATAAAAATCCCTAATTCCTCCAGAAAAATATTATGTACAGGAAAAGTGAACATGGTACAGGATGTTATGCTCTATGATCGAATTAATAAGACTATAAAAGGCAGACGACATGAAGCTTGTAAATTAGAGACCATTTCGCTACCCTGACTGCCACTGTCAAATCAATCATTTCAGTGATATAGATCTATCTATCACAAGTACAGTAAGAACAATGTTTCAATTATGTTCTTTAGCTGAAATTTCAGTCCACCCTGAATCTAAGTTTCATGCTGGCTTAAAACATCAGATCCAAAGTCATGTTGTTTCACACTCAAAACTAAGACTCAACATTCTAAAGCTATGAAGTAGTTAGAAAGGCCAACACCAACTAAAATTTAGTTTTATAATGAACTGGGTAGAAATGTAGCCATTTTTAAAAACCATCAAACATAGTCAAGACCACTGTTGTGTAAGGGGCATATGGTGATTCAATAAGTACACACACAAAGTACATGGTAACTTAAGAGATTATTTCTCCGATATCACAATAGGTGAAGTGAGAAAGCTACTCAGAGTTAGCACCAAAAAGAGAGAGTTGAGCTCTTGACAAAACAGACCAAATCACTTAAATGAAGCAGTAACATTTATATACAAGAACTACCATCTCATTAGGTTGGGAAGTTATGATGAAATACCTAAAAAGCTTGCACTCTTATTAAAAAAATTATTTAGACTGGTGATTCTCAACTTTGGTCTGTATTGGAATCACCTGGGAAACAGAAAAAAATGCAGGTGATTGGCTCCTCCCCATTTTTAGAATCTGCACCAGTATCTTTTTTTTTTTTTTTTTTTTGAGACGGAGTCTCGCTCTATCGCCGGGGCTGGAGTGCAGTGGCCGGATCTCAGCTCACTGCAAGCTCCGCCTCCCGGGTTCCCGCCATTCTCCTGCCTCAGCCTCCGGAGTAGCTGGGACTACAGGCGCCCGCCACCTCGCCCGGCTAGATTTTGTAGTTTTTTTAGTAGAGACGGGGTTTCACCGTGTTAGCCAGGATGGTCTCGATCTCCTGACCTCGTGATCCGCCCGTCTCGGCCTCCCAAAGTGCTGGGATTACAGGCTTGAGCCACCGCGCCCGGCCAGTATCCCCTTTTTTAAACAAAATTCCCAGGTGATTCTGAGGCAAATCACAGCATAAAGTCTAAATATTCTTTAATTAGAGTTGATGTGGTCAACTAGTGTTTTTAATATACTAACAGGGTAACTGTTGTAATCTCTCTCCACACACCTTCACAAACCTTTTAAAATGTAGTCATTCAAGGTAATTTTAGTAAAGACAATTCACTTTTCTTGGCCAATTTTAAAAGTCTAAGCGAGCTTACTGAGGCAGAGATAGAAAAGGCTAAGAGCTCCATGAGGCTATATTAGTACCTTCTGGAAGGTAAGGGACAGGGAACAGGAGCTGAGGAAGGAAAGAAGTAAAAAATTACCCTCCTACTAGAATTCTCATTATAGAAAAATCAAAGCGTGATTCCTTCCATTTACCTAGTTTTAAAAATTAAAGATTTCAAGAAATCTTAGTAATTCTAAAAGAATTTAATATAAAGAAGCTCACAGCTGAGTGCCTGTTCTGACAGCACAACTGTGATACAGTGAATAGTATAATGCCCAGATGCTACAGTAGCAGAGCTCATTCTTCTAACTGTGCTATGGTCAAGAAGTATCCATTGTTGTATCTGTAGTTTCTAGTCAGAAAATCAGGAATTTTATTCCATTGTAACATTTATGACTGATATTCGAAGGAAAGGACTTACCTGTTGCTATTACTGCCAAAAGTATACAAACGATTTCTAAAACTGGTAACAAAAATCAAGAATTCTATCCTTCATGCTTACCCAGAAGTTAACACTTATTTTCTACAACTACCTGGAGCCTTGTATACAGATGGCAAAATAAACACCAAGAGGTGGTAAATATTTACCTGGTCCCTGTTATTGATGTTTGAATAAGGTAACTGTCCAGTCATCAATTCATACAGAACAATCCCAAAGGCATATACATCCGACTGAAAGCTGTATGGATTTTTATCTTGCATTCTGATGACTTCTGGTGCCTGTTAGAACATACAAAGAAAAATATTCTAGTTAATTCTTCACTTCAACTGACCAAAGACTGAAAAACAAGCTATTATAATTCCTAGGGTAATGCTTTTACCGTTAAAACATCTGTCTAATATGTAATCAATTCTCTTAATAGTCAAAGAAATAAAATTAAGATGAAGAAAAAAACCTCTGCTCTATAAACTCAGAAAAGAGACAGTATTAGCAGAGACTTTGTTATTGTATTACTAAGGTTTTATAATTTGGTAATTATTCAGGCAACCTCTTTCTGCACAAAATACCATCACTGCCATTTGAATTCTTCCCACGATTTACCCTATTAGAATCAGTTCCCACTTCCCATTCTTGATTCAGCAAAGAAATACTAGATTTGTGGTTATAAGATGCTTAGGAGCAGCATAACTACTGTAGTAACTGTCCTAGAATTTAAGTTTTCCCATTGGTACAAACAACTTTTCTCATCTGAGGACACCTTAGAAAATAATGGTAGAATTTCAAGACTGATAAACTCAAATCCCCTTTCAAACTATGGAATCAGCATATGTTATAAACATGCCATGGATGCTTTATTAACAAAAGCAAGACAGCGGGTAGATTTAGTAAAAGATGGTATAAAGAATCTTTTGGCTGCTGCTTCTTGGGCAATGAAACAATCCTATTTGCTACAGTTTTACACATTTTAGTCATTGTATTGCACAATTAGGTTTCTTATTTACATGAAATACAATAAACAGTTGGTTAAATATGAGCTTAAAAGAGTTATTCTTTCACCTTGTGTCTTCTGTATTGTTTCATTTGGAAGGAATCGAAATGGCAGTATATTAATGAAAAGTTTATGACAATGTCAATTTGACAGCAAAAGTGGTACTAACTCTGCAAAAATGGCTGAAAGACCTGGGACAAAATTCCTGGTTATTGGTCTGGGTAAGGCAGGCATCTCACAGGGAGAGGCAATAATGGCACTCAGCAACAGCTGCAAATGAGAATGACCCGTGGAGCCTTAAACCCCTCAACGTCCAGACTACACTCCAGTCCAATCACAGAACATATCAGAGTCTGGGGGTGGGACCCAAACATTAATTAGTCTTTAAAGCTCCCCAGATGATTCTAATGTCCAACCAAAGTTGAGAACCACTGATGGAAGATCTGTGGGATGTCCTGAAGAGCACGAGAGGATGGAAGTGAAGGAGAAAGTTGATCTACTTCGCTTTGTCATACATTTTGTTCGTAGTTGCTTTTAGTAATACAGTACAAAATAAACCACATATAACTGTGATGTAATGAGCAAGCCAGAATACTGAGAGGTTGGTATGGCAAAGGTACAATTTTCAAAGCCTAAACCAATTTTTGTGAGAGATGAAGTAGAAATCAGATGAACTGCTTTTTTCTTTTAATTTAGTTTTATCTCACACTGTTGGTGGTAGTTTGATGAAAAGTTGCATGTCACCTATTTTAAGAAATGCATGACGAATCTTCAATTTAGCAATTTAATTTGTAAAAACTCTCACAAAGGTTTCTTTCTCTCCTAAGATATAAATAAAACAAAGTTGAGAAGAACATTGTATATAATTCAGAGGACCACACAGCCTTAGTTATAACCAAATTCTTCTCTCCTATGATATGAATGTTCCATATTTGTTTCTGAGGGCAGTACCAACCCAGGATGGGTTTAACAATGAAGGGTGCTGTTGGCTATTATTCTCTTGTCGTAAAACTCAGCATGGAAGAATACAGGTATCAACAAAAAATTAATTGTAAGAAAATATAAAACTTTATGTATAATAATCTACAAACTGTATTAACGAAGGTTTTTGAAAAAGTAAGGACAAAACTGGAGACTTGATTGAGCCTAACTCTCCCACAAAGTTAAAAATTAATATACTTTAGAAGCACGTGACTATTGTTTATAGTTTTAGGTTTTGCAATTTCAGCACTTACAATCTGTTTTCCCTCATCGTTTTAGGATACAATGCCATTGTTTTCACAAGGTGTGTATGCCTTAATAAAGGTGCCTGACATCAGATTATAGTTATTAATTTTTCTATCACTTATAATTATAAATTAAAACAGTTAAACATGTTAAATAATGAAAAAAATCTAGCTAACTCCAATCACTGAATCTTGGAAACAGAAGGGGCATTAGAAATCTACTAGTCCAACTCAACATTTCAGATCAAGAGACTTAGAGGAGGTTAGGGTACTAGAATACTCTTCTACCTTGCCACTTGCCCTAATTCTACTTACTGTCATAAGAAATCATAGCTCAATTTAACTCTAGGTTTATTCGGACAAACTTGGGAGTCCTACCTTGGACTTCCCTTTTTGGAGACTGCTACATACAGTTTGCTGCTTTGAAAGCCTTTACAACTTTTCTGTTTCCAGCAGGGTGCCCGAAAGTCTTAGTGCAGATTAAGTTATTTAAAGCTTAGAATTACACTAAGACTTTTGGGAAAGGCTGTATTCAGCTTAGAGCTGTAGTTTTCTAACTTTTTGGTCTCGGGACTCTTTTCACTCTTAAAATTATTGAGGACGCTAAAGCACTTTTCTTTATGTGGATTGTATCTGTGGATATTTATCATTAAAATTTAATGGAGAAATTAAACTATTAATTCATTTAACTGTTAAAATAATAACCAGCAGATGTTAACACAGATCATTCATTTTAAATGAAAAGTAACTATTATCAAAAACAAAGTTTAGTAAGAATAGTAGTACAATTATCCTCCTTTTATGGTTTAGAGACGGGGTCTCACTTTGTTGAGCAGGCCAGTCAACTCCTGGGATCAAATGATCCTCCTGCCCCAGCCTCCCAAATAGCTGGAACTATGGGCTTGAGCCACCATGCCTGGCCTGTGATTCTCTTCAATGTCTGACTTAACAGAAGCCAGCTGGATTCTCATATTTGCTTTTGCACGCAATCTGTTGCGATGTGTTGTTTTGGTTGAATGATATAAAGAAAATCTTGTCTCACAAAGGAAAGATCTTGTGGGCCCTCTAAAACGCTGTGAGGGACCCTTTTAAGAATGCTGTTTTAGGGAATGATTCACAATGACTGAGCTTTCCACAGCTTGCTGCAACTGCACAGAAGTTTTAGTTCCCTTCTTTTAGAACTTCTCTTTCTTCTTTTCACAAAGCAAAAAACAGGAAGAAAGAAAGAGCTATGCAAGACAGCCCAAGGCTGTTAATCTACCTCTCTTTTTTTTTTGTCTTTCCTCTTCTAGCTGCCCCATAATTAGGAGACTCTTTCTAGTCTAAAGGAGTAACTTTCCAAATTAGGCTTAAATAAGATTGTGAAACAGCTTCTCTGTTAAAAGGAGTAGTTTTCTTAGCAAAACCATAATAATGGCTGTAGATCACACCTGCCTTAAATTGCATACCTGTTTTTTTTCAACAGGATACACAGAACATTTTGAACACAAAATACTTTAAACAATTTTGAATAAAATATAAAACACTGTTTATAAGACATATATTTTTGTTTGAGATACACTGAAACTGGTTTCAAAATACTCTTTTAAGGGTAAAGAAAAAAGTTAAAAAATCTATTTACATGAAAATAAGAACATTGATTTTGTGAATACTGGGGACTATGAAAATACTATAGTTGAAACCTTCAGTGACTTTCTAGTAACTCAGCAGCATCTCAGGGCCAAAAATTTAATCAGTGGAAAAATAGCCTCAATTCTTACCATCCACAAAATGGATCCAGACAACTGTTCAAACTGATGGGACCCACTCCATCGAGATTTCACTGTAGCTAGACCAAAATCACCTATTTTTACTGTGAGGTCTTCATGAAGAAATATATCTGAGGTGTAGTAAGTAAAGGAAAACAGTAGATCTCATTTTCCTATCAGAGCAAGCATTATGAAGATTTTAGGTAAGAGATCTAATTTCTATAATTCTGTAATACAATATTCTTTAAAACACAGTACTTCATCTTTCCTCTTAAAGTCAATAAGTATGTCTAAAACAATGATTAGTTCTATTTAGCTTATACAACCTGCTTTTAAGATTTTGGGGGCTTGAAATGTGCTAGGATGAGGTGAGATGCTTTCCTAAGTTTACGGGAGAACCTGAAACTTTCCCATTAGATTTTAGCAATGTAGGACCAGATATTCTCTTGGCACTCCTGGGCAAGCTGTACAGGCTCTTCATTGGAATGAAGATGCTGCAGACAGTATCTTAGTCTGCACTTGGGGAAGAAGAAATACTATGTTTTTCTCACCTCGTTGTTATATAATTTAGAGCCTTCAGTTATATCTCAACTACCACTGAGCAAGGTCAGAGGTCTGAAAGGGACTCAAAGTTACAAAACTATCAGTTTTATAGTGCTGATAAAATGTAAGCAAGCAATAAAAAAATCCTACTATTGTAAAGACTTCTGACAGATTTTCTTGTAAAGTTCAGTTGTCGAGAAACCAAAAGCAGGCTGTGGTATCCTGCTCTCCTATACACGCATGCATAATTCTTTGTTAATTCTCTTTACAGTATATCGAACTTAGCATGAAAACTGTTTTTACATAATGTGAAGACAAAATGCAGAAGAAAAAGTCAGGATGTTTTCAAACTTCGCAGACAAATTTCAGGAAGGATACTATTACTCTTGAGGTCTCTGTGGATGATTGACTTGGCGTGTAAGTAACTGAAAAACAAAACATCATTTTAACCTGAGTAGGGCTAAAGGACTCTGGCCTCAAAATCTATAGAACATACTTAGGGGTGTAAAGACTTATTTAGAATCATGATACAATTGAAAATTGTACATTGTGATAAACCCTTTACAGAATATCAAAATAGACTGTAAATGAATTGAAGATTATGGAAACATATCACTATAATGGTACAGTCGAAATCTTGTTTTCTATTAGAAGACTTTGCTTTATCTTTTACTAGTTACCAATACAAACCTTTCACTCCAGTCAAGCCTATTTATCCATGTCCCTTAAATATACCTTGATATTTAATTCCATCACTGTGTTCAATGCTCCCCTCCTACACCCAACCCTCCAAGTTAGCTTTCGTTCTATTTTCCACCTATTCGTATCCATCCTTTAAAACTGAATACAAATTGTAACTCCTGAGTGAAGCTTTCCCATGACTAACCCAACTGAAAGTGATCTTTCACTGTTCAACTTATACAGTAATTATCACAATAATGGCTTGATTCACGTGTTTTTTCAATGTGCCTATGTTCACTTCTATTTGGAATGTAAACTACTAGAACTAGAACATGCAGTTTGGCAATTAAAACTATTTTTAAAGGTAGTTGTCATATACTCTTAATCTTCTTAAAATAGTGAGGAGCAAACTTTCTCTAAAATGGCCATAGTGAGTCTGTTTTAGAGTCAATGATAACTTTAAAATCATCTATGTTACCCCTAAAAACTGCTTTAGCTACATTCATTGAAGTAAAAGGCAGCGTTGTTGTCATTTTGTTTTTTCTTTTGGAGACAAAGTCTTGCTGTATCACCAGGCTGGAGTGTAGTGGCATGACCTTGGCTCACTGCAATCTCCACCTCCTGGGCTCAAGCGATCCTCCTGTCTCAGAAGGGCTGTGTCTTGTTTATTTCTTTGTATACCCAGTGCCTAGAACAGTGCCTGGTATGTGTGGTAAGTATTCAATACATGTCTATTGAATCAACTACAACAAGATGCATATAATGTGCTAGTCAAGGTTATTTTTCTTAATTGAATACTGGAGACAATAGATATATGATACTTCTGAAATCTGACAATGATCATTAGACAGTTTTACCTTAAAATGAGAATTTAAAATCCAAATGGTATAATCAAAATCATGCAATGAACACTGTTAAAAATGGAAGATTTGCAAATAACCACAATTATTTATGCTTTCTCATCTTCATTTAAACTTCCTCATTCTTCCCAACATCAAAATTTTAAAAGTATTTTCTAGATAAAATTTTCATTTCAAATTACTATTTATCTAAAGTAATCCCTTCTCCAATTACTATTTCATATTACAGTTTATGTTCTTCATAGCATTTGCTACAATTGAAAATTATCTTGTCATGACTTTAGGCTCAGTATTCTATATCACATTGTCACTCTTTCATTGAAAGAAAATGTGATGTCAGTTATAGGTCTCACTGCTTACAAAATTCTGCAGTGACATACAAAGTTAAAAACTGGTGGAAATAAATGGGCCTCAATCAAAGCTTTAAGATGGTGAGATCTTATCTCCATTAGAAAGAAAGGGGGATAAAAGATGATGGTGTTGGTTGGTAGAGCTAGGTCCTGCACTCAGAGAGACCTTGGGATCTAGTATACAACAAAGGTGTTGGTCTTTGAAAGGAGGTTCTTTTTCCTGCAAGACTTAAAAACAAAAACAAATGGGATTTAACCATATGAAAACAGAGAGGCATGCTGAAGTTAAAAGAGGGGAAGATAAAGGTGTTCTCCATGGGATGGTGTTAATCCTTTCAACAAATTTGATGTGAAGGAATATAGCAAGAATAAAGTAGATAGAAATGTAATTGGGGAGAGTGAGGAGAGAAATTTTCTGACCATGAAAGTACTGGATAATTAACAAGATACAAATGTAATTGGGGAACTAGTGATATAACCAGCACAGAAGTTGTATAGCATAAACCTGTTATAGGCCAAGTTGCATAAAAATACAACCTGAAATAACACCACTTTATACCTGTGTGATCCTTTATAACTTACAAACTGCTTTTTAAATTTTTATCTCATTGAATAATTCTCTTTCTGTAATCCTTCTGTAACAAAAGCAGCAAAGAGTAGAAGTCCAGGTCTGTAGAATGAAAGGCTGGAAGGAAAAGGGAGTCTAATTCTCCAGCTAGAGAAATGGGATGAGACAACCCAATCCCTACATAAGATAATGTTTCACAGTAATCACTACCCCAGATAATTCTAAATAGGCGGACACTAAAACATCATTTCCTAAGCACCACCCAGTTCAATGGAAAATGCCAACACACACACACACACACACACACACAGAAAATAAAAATCTCACAAAACCGTTTGTGGGGTAAGGAAGGGAACAAGAATATATTAACTTTGCCATAGATGACACAGAAGTCAATCCCTTAATTAAGATAATTAGATTGGACCTCCCTCTTTCCTTGGTAAGATGTTAAGGAGAGCATTACAGGTTTACAAAAGTACTAGGAAAGAACAAATATGCTATCAACCAAAGGAACAACACATTCTCTTGATAGGTTTCTCTTAACAGTCTCATTCCTTGAAGAAAAAGTGTCCAGCTACAGAACCATTTAATCTTAGAGCTACAAAATCATCTGGTAAAATTTCTTCTCACACTACTTCAAGCTCTTATCCAAGATTCAGCTTTTCCACATTCTTACAGAGCATAACGTGGTGCCCCAAATTAAAAGCAGTACTTCAGATTGGATCTAACCAACACAAACTATGGTGAGATCCTCGTCTTCATCTCCCTCATGGTGGGCATACAACATTAAATCAGACATTATTGTGATTGTTACGGCAGCCAAAGTCATGCTACTGAGTCCAATTAAAATATATTCAATTACATGCTTCCTGCGAATGGGTCAAAATTTATGACAATAGAATAAAAAAAAAAAGGGCAGAAAAAGAATTATATTCAATTACAATCCTAGAATAATTATTTTTGAATTGCTCCTATAAAACATTTTCCTCATCTTATACTTTAGCTGGGACTACAGGCACTCGCCACCATGCCCAGTTAATTTTAGTATTTTTAGTAGAGATGGAGTTTCACCATGTTGGCTAGGATGGACTTGATCTCTTGACCTCGTGATCTGCCTGCATCAGCCTCCCAAAGTGCTGGGATTACAGGCTTGGGCCACCATGCCCGGCCTTAGGATTTTTAATTTTGTAGACATGGTCTATAATTTCAGACTATAACTTTAGCTTTCACTAAAAAAATCAGTTTTTTCTTGGCTGCTTCATTTTTCTTTAATAAAACACAGGTTATTTTTATTTTCTTGTTTCAAGAGTCTTACGTGAGAAGTGAAAAAGGGGAGATTTTTAAAGATCAGCATGCTAATAATTCCTCACATAAGTTACTTCTAAATATGTAATTATATTCAAGAGAGGACTGAGGATAGGAATCTCATTCTAGTTTGCTGTCTTCAGGTACGATCATTCATCCAGTATGAACCCAGTCAAATCCTGTCATTCATGTTACATCTCTTGATCTTATCCTTTAGAAAACCATGAAAGATTATCATTAAAAGGCCTATTGATAATATTGCTATGCCATTTGGCTAATTTATCAGCTTAGCTTATTTGTAAAAGCCACCAGTGCCTCTCACTTAAGTCTACTGCTATTTTCAAGTATTTTAAACTATTGGTAAAACACAGAACTGACCTACTTAGACATTTGCATGTCAGCCCTCTTTCACCTAATACTGCACAATTTTACAAAGGTTCATCAGACTTTAGGCAGCAAGATGAGTCTCTCCTTGGGTGACCACCTGGACTGGTAGGTGTGATAGTGGTGACAGTGTCAAATTACGGTCTTCCTTATACTTTGATGCCCTCTGCTCCCTTATTACAACCCTGGAAAGTAAGATTAATGAGAATGGCATTCTGTTACTTCTCTGTAGTCAGTAATCATTTATCAATTTAAAAATAATTAAACTCTCCAATAGGTAAAGTTCACATATTTTAAAGTTGTGCTCCATAGTGGCCTAAATTCTATTTTTACCCTGATTTTTTTGTTTCCTTCTTTTTTTTATTGAGACAGGGTGTTGCTCTCCTGCCTAGGTAGGAGTACAGTGGCATCATCACAGCTCACTGCAGCCTCAACCTCCTGGGCTCAAGAGATCTACCCAACTCAGCATCTTGTGTAGCTGGGACTACAGGTGGGCACCACCATGCGTGGATAATTAAAAAACTGTTTTGTATAGATGGGTCTCACTATGTTGCCCAGGCTGGTCTTGAACTCCTGGCCTCAAGCCATCCTCCCACCTTGGCCTCCCAAAGTGATGGAATTACAGGTGTAAGCCATCAGGTATTTTTCACTTTTAAAAACTGAAATTTACTGAGGTACAATTTACATACAAGATGCACCCATTTTACATGAACAGTTTAAAAAGTTTCAACACACACACACACTTGTGTAATGACCAGTCACAATCAACATAAAAAATATCCATCACCCCAGAAAGTTTCTTCATACATTTTTGCAATTAATAACATCCCCTTAGGCTTGGGCAACCATTGATAATGACTTCTGTCACTACAGATTAATTTTGCCTTTTCTCAAATTTCACATAAACAGAATCACCTGACTTCTTTTGCTCAGCATAACAATTCTGAGATTCACACACTGGCTGCATGCAGTGTTACAGGGTATGGGTATATCACAACCTATCTATTTACTTACTGGACATTGTGTTGTTCCTAGTTTGTGGCAAATATGAAGAAGATGCTGTATTCATACACAAGTCTTTGTTGGTGACTGATGGTTTCATTTCTTTTGGGTAATTAGGTAGGATCAGAATTGCACAAATGGTAAATTTAACTTTAAAAGAAACTGCCAACCTGATCCCTAAAATGGCTGTATCATTTAAAAACTTTACCAGCAATGTATGAGAGTTCCAGTTGTTCTTCATCCTTGAAAATACTTTGTATTGCTGGTTCTGATTATAGATTATTTATTTTTTTATTTATTTAAGACGGAGTTTTGCCCTTGTCACCCAGGCTAGAGTGCAATGGCACAATCTTGGCTCACTGCAACCTCTGCCTCCCGGGTTCAAGTGATTCTCCTGCCTCAGCCTCCCAAGTAGCTGGGATTACAGGCATGTACCACCAAACCCGGCTAATTTTGTATTTTTAGTAGAGATGAGGCTTTACCATTTTGGTTAGGCTGGTCTTGAACTCCTGACCTCAAGTGATCCATCTGCCTTGGCCTCCCAAACTGCTGGGACTAAGAGGCGTGAGCCACCGCGCCCGGCCCTGATTATAGGTATTTTAAATGACTTGTCAAACCATGAAACGCCAAAGTAGAGGAGGAACCAGCTGAGGAGTAGAGAGTGAGTAGAAGGGTAATCAGGAGAATATGCTTGAAAGCAGTGTTTCTCACACTTTAATATGGACACAAATCATTTGGGGATCTTGTTAAAATGCAGTCTTTGATTCAGGTCTAGGGTGGTATCTAAAACTTAGCATTTCTAAAAGGCTTCCAGGTAGTCCAGATGCTATTCAGACCACATTCTGAGCAGCAAGAAACTAAGAACACAAACAAGGCATTAAGAACCTGTTTCATGAAGAAGAGTGATCAACTGTATCAGATGTTTCTGACAGGTCAAATAAACTGTGGACTGAGAATTTTACTGCTGGATCTAGCAACATGGAGGCCATCAGTAACTATTGTATTAAGATGCTGTTTCCTGGCTAGGCAACCATGATCCACTTTAGAATGACGAGATGGGTAGACCACTTGAGGTCAGGAGTTCCAGACCAGCCTGGCCAACATAGTGAAACCCTGTCTCTACTAAACATACAAAAATTAGCTACGTGTGGTGATGTGCACCTATAATCCCAGCTACTTGGGAGACTAAGGCAGGAGAATCACTTGAACCCGGGAGGCAGAGGTTGTAGTAAGCCAAGATCACACCATTGTACTCCAGCCTGAGCGACAGACTGAAACTCTGTCTTGAGGGGAAAAAAAAAAGATGTTTCCTGGAGCAGCAGGGGCAAAAGCCTGGCTTAAGTGGGGTCCAAGACAAAAAGGAAGGAGAGCAATTAGAGAGTGAATACCAATAAGTCTTTTGAGAAGTTTTACTGTCGAAGGAAGAAGAGGAAGGAAGTAATAACTGAAGAGGGAAGCAGGATTAAGGGAGGGACCCCACAATTTTTTTTAATGAAAATAATAAACATACAGAAAAACTGAAAGAATACCCATACATCTTCCACGTAGAATCCACAACTGTCAACATTCTGTCAAATGTGCATAAGAAAGATGTTTTATTTATTTTTTTATTTTTTTGAGACAGGGTTTCACTCTGTCGCCCAAGCTGTAGTGCAGTGGTACAATCTCTGCTCACTGCAACCTCAGCCTCTCAAGTAGCTGGGACCACCGACATACACCACCACATCTGGATAATTTTTGTACTTTTTGTAGAGACAGGGTTTTGCCATGTTGCCTAGGGTGGTCTCAAACTCCTGGGCTCAAGTGATCCACCCGCCTCAGTCTCCTAAAATGCTTGGATTACGAGCGTGAGCTACCACACCTGGCCTGTTTTTAAATTTTACTTTAGTTTTTTGAGACAAGGACTCACTCTGTTACCCAGGCTGGTCTCCAACTCCTGGGCTCAAGTGATCTTCCCACCTCAGGTTCCCAAAGTGCTGGGATTACAGGCGTGAACCACTGCACTCACTGAAAGATGTTTTATTTATTTATTTTTGAGACAGAGTCTTGTTCTGTCATCCAAGCTGGAATGCAGTGGCACGATCTTGACTCTCTGCAGCCTCGTCTTCCTAGGTTCTAGAGATCCTCCTGTCTCAGCCTCCATAGTAGCTGGGACCACAGGCACAGACCACCACGTCTGGCTAATTTTTGTATTTTTTGGTAGAGGTGGGTTCCACTATGTTGCCCAGGCTGATCCTGAACTCCTGAGCTCCAGCAATCCACCCGCCTCAGCTTCTCAAAGTATTGGGATTACAGGCGTGAACCACCACGCCCAGCCAAAATATGTTTTAAAATAGGAGACAATTCGGTAGGAAAGGAAAAACTGATGATGAACAAGATAGGAGATTTACTCAAAAGTTGTCACTGGGTTAGGGGTAAGGGGATGGAATCTAGTGTACAAATGGAGGGACTGCCTTTTACTAGCGATAAGGCAGAAGAACCCGGTAATGAATGCAGGCAGGTGGGTAGATGTCATAATGGTTACTTCCAACTTTCTGAAAGAGATAGCAAGCAATGTTATCGCTGACTTCTTGAAGAAGAGGTTTTAGAGGCTTAAGGATATGAGGTTTTGAGGAGGTATGCCAGTGTCTAAAAGAGGACAGTGAATGAACTAGGAAACTGAAAGTATAACTGCTCTATAACACTAAGGGTCTACTTGAGGTTTTCAAAGGGACTGAATAAGTTGGGGAAGCAACATGCTTTAATTGTTAAAGGAAAACACTCTGGAGCCAAAGTACCTGGGGCAAGTTACTTGCCCCTTCCACAACCAGGTTTCTTCATCCATAAAACAAGGATATAATAAAAGCTGCAACTTCACAGGGTTGTTGAGGAGTAAATGAGGTAATGTATATAAAGTACACAGAATGTCTGACACATAGTAAGTGCCTATCATTGCTAAATACATTAGAGTATATTTTTTAAAAAACCCACAGAACACAGTTGGTATAAAGGAAAGGGGGAGACAGTGAGTTAACAGTATGTAGCAAAGCTGGTATCAGAATATTTATTGACCAGTAGAGATATTTAAGAGTAAAAAAAGCAAACCCAGTATGATTTAAAACAACAAGAAACCATTGTGTATACTATTAAAACACATCATTCTGAAAGGATACACAATAAACATCAAAATATTAATGGCAGTTATCTCTTGATGGTGGATTACTGGTGCTTTTCATTTATGTTAACATTTTCTGAATTTCCTATAACGATTACATATTTCCTCGTAACGTTTTATTTTGAAATATTAAAAAACTGCAGTAGCAAAGGATAATGTCACTCATAATCTGACCCGTTACAACTTTTATACATTTGTCTCCTGCTACAGTTTGAATATGGTTTGTCCCCACAAACTCATGTGGAGGCTTGGCCCCAGTGTAATGGTGTTGAGAGTTGGTGGGACCTTCAAGAGGCATTTGGGTCTGGGTCATGAGGGATGCCCTCCTGAAAGCAGGAGTCACTGACTTCTTTTCTTCTTTGAGTCAGGGTCTCTGTCACCCAGGCTGGAGTGCAGTGGACTCAACCATGGCTCACTGTAGCCTCAAAATCCTGGGCTCAAGTGATCCTCCTGCCTCAGCCTCCAGAGTACCTGGGGCTACAGGAGTGTGCTACCATGCCTGGCTAATTAAAAACCTTTTTTTTTGTAGAGATGAGGTCTTACTATGTTGCCCAGGCTGGTCTCAAACTCCTGGGCTCAAGCAATCCTCCCTCCTCAGCCTGCCAATATGCTAGTATTACAGGCATGAGCCACCACACCTGGCCAGGAATGAGTTCTACAGTTACTGTGAGAGGGAGTTGTTATAGAGAGAGGTCCTTCCTTGTGTTCTGCCCCTTTTGCGTGTGCCTACTTCCCCTTCTGCTTCTCCACTATGTTACCATGCAGTAGGAAAGCCCTCACCAGAAGCCCAGCAGATGTTAGCACCAATGCCCTTGGACTTCCCAGCCTCTAGGACTATGAGAAATAAGTTTCTTTTTGCAGAAAAGAATAAATTACCCCGCCTCAGGTATTGTTATAGCAACAGAAAATGGACTGAAACACTTCCAGTCTTTTTTTTTTTTCTTTGAGACAGAATCTCCCTCTGTCACCCAGGCTGGAGTGCAGTGGTGCCATCTTGGCTCACTGCAACCTCCGCCTCCCAGGTTCAAGCAATACTGCTGCCTCAGCCTCCAGAGTAACTGGGATTACAGGCACCTGCCACCATGCCCAGCTAATTTTTTGTATTTTTAGTAGAGGTGGTGTTTCACCATGTTGGCCAGGCTGGTCTTGAACTCCTGATCTCAAGTGATTCCATTTGCCTCGGCTTCCCAAGGTGCTGGAATTACAGGCGTGAGCCACTGCGCTCGGCCACCTTCAGTCTTTTTTCAAAGTTTATACTTGATTCCTGGAGATAATCACTATGTTACTTGATCTTTGCTTTCTAATCCTTATTTCAGTACTTTTACATACATACATATATACCACTTTTTAAAGCCCAAATATAAAAAATGTTCTGCTTAAAATTTTTAAAGTGGTCTCATGCTGCAGCTTGCTTTTCTCACTTAACATTAATATTTTAAAGCTTTATGTTGATACCTATATAATCCATTTTATATGGATATATACCTATATAATCCATTTTATATGGATATATACCTATATAATTCATACTATATATGATTCTACTGCACATAAGTGCCAATATGTTATTTATCAAGTCTTCTCCTGATGAACATGTTTCCAATTTTCAGTAAGTTTTCTTTTAAAAAAAATTTTCTTAAAATAATGTTTTAAGTTTTATGTACAGTCAGGGTCTCATAGTGTCGTCCAGGCTGGTCTCAAACTCCTGGTCTCAAATGATCCTATTACCCTAGTCTTCCAAAGTGCTGGGATTAGACGCATAAGCCACTGCATCCAGACCTATTTTTCACTATTATATGGTTTCCTATAATACATCTCCTTCTGTATACGTGACTTGGAACAAAAGCTAGTATTTCCTGGGGTTAGAACAAGCATTTTTCTATTTTAACAGATACTTCCAGAACGCCCTTAAGGTGGTTGGTTGCATCAGAAATGTCCCGGAAAGCAATTCCTCTAATCCTATGAACATTTGATCTTATCAGAACTCAGGCATTTTGCCAATTCCAGTGGGTGGAAAGTGGTACTTTTTTGTTTTACCTTGCATTTTCTGATTATTATTATTATCAGCACCCACCAGAAAATTATGTTATTTTTACCCACCAGAAAATTATGTTCACTATAATTAAATATTCTTTGGTCACTTAGAATTATTATCAATCACTAATGCATGTTCACCATTTTTTCAGCTTTAATTAATCCTTCTATCTTCAACTGGGTTCACTTATGAGTAAAAGGTGCATGCTCATCATTATTTAAAACAAAGTAAATTGTAAGGATTTATCTCCAAATTATTTTTAATCATCTTATTTTGAGAATATAATGCTTCTGTAAATATATCAATAGGCTGCAACTTTTTCTATGTGCCTCTTTATTTTATTTTATTTTTTTTTGAGACAGAGTCTCGCTCTGTCGCCTGGGCTGGAGTGCAGTGGCCAGATCTCAGCTCACTGCAAGCTCCGCCTCCCGGGCTCACGCCATTCTCCTGCCTCAGCCTCCCGAGTAGCTGGGACTACAGGCGCCTGCCACAATGCCCAGCTATTTTTTTAGTAGAGACGGGGTTTCACCGTGTTAGCCAGGATGGTCTCGATCTCCTGACCTCGTGATCCGCCCGTCTTGGCCTCCCAAAGTGCTGGGATTACAGGCTTGAGCCACCGTGCCCAGCCTGTGCCTCTTTAATACTTAATTTTCTGATAAAGTTAAATTCAAAATTATACCATGAATATTATACTGAAATTATAAGGCTAGCAAAAAAAAAAAAAAAAGAAAAAAAGAAAAAGAAAAAAAGGCATGATGTACTGACCATTCCTGGAATTTCTTTAGTAACAGTATTCTTAATATACCTGGGTCCTTGGGATGAATCAATGACTGGCAGGTGAAAAGACGATAGGCCAGGTGCAGTGACTCACACCTATAATCCTAGCACTTTGGGCGGCCACTTTGGGCGGCCGAGGCAGGCGGATCACTTGAACTCCTGAACCAGCCTGGCCAACATGGTGAAACCCCGTTTACTAAAAATACAAATCGAGCAGGGCATGGTGGTGGGCGTCTGTAATCCCAGTTGTACTCGGGAGGCTGAGGCAGGAGAATCGCTTGAACCTGTGAGGTGTAGGTTTCAGTGAGCCAAGACTGTGCTGTTGTACTACAGCCTGGGTGACAGAGACTCCATCTCAAAAAAAAAACAAAAAACAAAAAAGATGATGATGAAACATACTTTACCAACCCTTATTCCTCAGAGTGAGTTTATAATTATCTACCATTAGAATAGCTCTGCTCCTTTTCAGGTAAACCCAGGAATCAGAAATAGTTTTTCACTGGGGTACAAATGGAAGACAGAACCACACAGGAAAAATGTTACCTATCCACTTTTTGCTTATAGTATGTAATCCAATAAAGGTGACACATTTGAAAGTCCTAATGATTCAAATTTTCTAAGTATTCTTATTTATTTTTGAGACAGGGTCTTGCTCTGTCATCCAGGGTGGAGTGTAGTGACGTGATCATGGCTCACTGCAGCCTCGACTTCCTGGGCTCAAGTGATCCTCCCACCTCAGCCTCCCAAGTAGCTGAGAACACAGGCACACACCACCACATCCGGCTAATTTTTGTATTTTGTATTGAGATGGGGTTTTGTCGTGTTATCCAGGCTGGTCTTAAACTCCTGGCCTTGGACAATACTCCTGCCTTGGCCTCACAAAGTGCTAGGATTACAGGTGTGAGACACGGTGCCCAGACTAACTTTTCTAATTATTAAAGGTTTTATACTATGAGTTAACTGCAACCCTAGCACTTTATAAAATGAATCCGTTTGTTCCTATTCTGCTTATATCCAGAGACTTTAGAATTAATTTTGGTGAGTAGTCAGAAAAGATCACTTTCAACACAGGGCAGGCTATTCTGAAATAAAGGCTTTGCAAAAGTACATTTTTAAGAGGCTATTTAAATACCCTATAGCTTTATTGTCTAGCTATAGACTGTATCTGGCTTGGTCTGTCCTTTGTGAGATGATGCTGGTCAGGGAAGAGGATATAGACATGAAGAGTTGAAAGGAGGCACAGTAAGATGGTGGCTGTGATGGCCACAGAGAATTATCATCTGTGCTCCGGGTAGAGCCAGGGGACAGGAAGAAAGAGAGCTGGAGGGAGCTAAGAAGCAATATTAATTATCCAAGCAGGCTTCTAACTGGGAGTAACTTCTGGGATAATTCCAAAACAAAGCCCTCAGGATGAAACTATGGTTGGCATTCTAGATGAACAAGTATCGGAAACAGGGAGGAAAAATGAGGTATGTAAGGAATTCCATCTGTGTCATTTGATCCATGGGAATATATAGGGGGAAATTAAAACAGAGAATCAAACATGAGGCTGAAATGGATGACCAGAAGTCAAAAGACACGTTAAAATCTGTTACAAAATCAGCAGCAACAGTTAGGACTTGAAGAACCAGTTCATGACCCCTAGGACCATTCTGTTTGTTCTAACATCTGTCAGCCTGATACCTTAGAACAGACTGTTCTACAACAACAACAACAACAACAAAGTTCAATCAAATGTACTAAAAATAGGCCGGGCCTGGTGGCTTACATCTGTAGTCCCAGCACTGTGGGAGGCGGAGGCAGTGGCTCTCTTGAGCCCAGGAGTTTGAGACCAGCCTGGGCAACATGGCGAAACTCCGTCTCCACAAAAAATACAAAAACATGAGCCGGGTATGATGGTGTACCCTTGTAGTCCCAGCTACTAGGGAGACTGAGGTGGGAGGATCACTTGAGGCAGAGGTTGCAGTGAGCTGAGATTGTGTCGCTGCACTCCAGCCTGTCCAGCCTGGGTGACAGAGGAGGGAGACTGTCTCAAAATTTTAAAAAAGTAGTGAAAATAGTGTACTTTAGTCATTGACAGTAGAGAAGAAAACAGGAATATCCACTTCAAGACTCATTGATGCAATCTGGTTATGTGTTCCAATTAATTATATACATTTTATGTAACTCAGTTTATAAAAAGTTTATCTAAGTGTCCCTTCTGAATTACGTTGCATAATATAGAAATTTAATATTAAACCATATAGTGTTTAAAATAATAGTTTTAAAACTTTTTTTGCTGAACACCCCTTAAAAGAATTCTGAGAAACTACATAACTCCTTTTAAATTAACATTTAAAAGTTACGTTTAAATAACTGCAAAGGATATAATTTCCAGTGTACTGTAAATATCAATATTTTAGCATTTTGTTGCTATTACATGAATGTTCCTTAGAAAACCTCTGTTTCTGTTTAATGGATATAAAGTTATCTTCTCTCCCTCTGAGAAAACTGATAGGCTTTTTGGAGGTGGGATGAGGTGGGGGAGAGAGAATCTTGCATTGTATGTGTTTCTCCCAGTGCCTACTTTTCTCTATGTGTTTTACAGTCTCCTTATTTGCGTAAGACTTCCCCACCAATATCTAGTTACCCAGTGATACTCTTATTCAGACTAAGTGAGGGACTTACAAGCTGCTTGGAGGCTTTGAACTTACAGATTTGTTTGTTATTTTTGAACTATACAGTAATCTAGGTGGAATCTCTGATGTCACTTTCTTTGGGTCTTTCCTCTTGAGCTGGTAAAATTCACCCAAGACTCTTCGAATCTCCTGCAGGAAGAGTAAGGTTTGGCTGCTAGCATGTTGGGAATCAAATAAAAAGAGAGGGCTGGGGAAATCTCCCTTCATCATTTAGTAAGCACATAGTCATCAAATCTCCATGTTTTGGGAAAGATATCCATGTCCCAGACATAGATTAGGGTCTCCCAGTCCAGAGATGTTTACTTTCCCCTCCCTAGAGAAGAAACTTCCAGTCTACTGCTAGGATAGGGATGGAGCAGTTACCTGGTGAGTAAGAGAACAGATTTAGAGAAATAACAGCTTTTCAAACAGGCCTTTCATTTTAACCCTTTCGTCCCCTAAGATAGTGATATTGCCAATTCCTGAGAATTGAGGATTCTATGGTATAAACCAGGTTGGCTTTAATTTCCCCACTGTCAACTGATCATTTAGCCTTTTGGGGTCTAAGTCCATGATCACTTCTCCACTTGCTTTCCAGCTTTCAAAATGTTGCTGATACTGTCTCCTTCCTCTCTGTTATCCCCATCCTTACGCGTCTATGCTTTAAAAAAAATTCCTTTATTATAGTTTTAGTGGAGTTCCAGGAAGGAGCAAAAATCTGTCACCTTAATCTGAAACTCACATAGCCCTGTTAATAAGAGGAGTTTCAACTTGCCAAATCCTTCAGAAACTGAAGATGTGTCAGTACATTTAACCAGTTGTATGTTATCATCTTACAAGACAAAACTAAAAGGGAAAAGAAACTATATCTTCCTTCGTTAATTTTAAACCGGTACTAAAACGTATACTCTGCTGGAGGGCTTAAAACTTGGAATTAATACTTTTTCAGTTACTAAAACCTAGGATAAACTGAATGGAATGATCTATGTTCATACTATCGTACACTCATTGCATCATGTTAAACTGTGAGATCTATTTAAAAACACAAAGTGTTCCAGAGTAGATGACTGTAAAATTTACACTGATAATCTCAAACTGTATTTTCAAAATATATCACCTCTTCACTGACCTTCAGACTGCAGCACTATTCCAATTTGATAATGTACTTCTTTACTGTCACTTCTTGTCTTAATCCGCTCACCTCGGCCTCCCAAAGTGCTGGATTTACAGGAATGAGCCACTACACCCAGCCTGTTTGTTTTGGGACAGGGTCTTGCTCTGTTGCCCAGGTTGGAGTGCAGTGGCACAATCACGACTCCTTGCATCCTTACACTCCTGGGCTCAAGTGATCCTCCCACCTCAGCGTACTGAGTAGCCAGGACTACAGGCAAGTGCCACCACACCTGGCTAAATTTTTTATTTTTTACAGAGACAAGGGTCTCCCTATGTTTCCTGGCTGGTCTTGAACTCTTAGGCTCAAGCAATCATCCCACCTTGGCCTTCTAAAGTGCTGGGATTATAGGTGTGAGCCAGTATGCCCAGCCACATTTCTCAGTTGCGATGTGAGAAGGATTTGGCATCTCTTTCTTCTGAAAGGTAAATCTATCAATAATATGCAGTTATTGTGTATTTCATTTAATATGTGTAATCATTTTCATTTGACAGTTATGTACTGAGTATGCCAGGTCCCATTCTAGGCATTAGGCATAAAATAATGAAAAAAAAAAAAAAAAAAAAAGCCCCTGCTCTCATACAGCCTGCATTCTAGTGGGGATGAAAGACAACAAACAGGTCAGATGGAGCTGTGCGTTATAAAGAACATCAAGCCTATGGGTATAGAGAGTGACAGGGTGATGTGGGGACATGTTAGTTATATAAGGTAAGCAAGAGTTTCAGTTAAAAGGGGACATATGAACAGAGACATAAGGATATTTGTGGCATGTGTATCCTAAAGAGAATGTAACAAACATAAAGGTCCTAAAGAAGGAACATGCTTGGCCTGCTGAAGAAACTGCAAAGAGACCAGTGGTGTGGGAAGAGAATAAGCTTTGTTTCTCACTGAATGTTTACAATTTGTGCCATGGTTTACTCTTCACAAGATTTTAAATTCTATTTTTTTTTTTTTTTTGAGATGGAATTTCGCTCTTGTCGCCCAGGCTGGAGTGCAATGGTGTGATCTTGGCTCACCGCAACCTCCGCCTCCCGGGTTCAAGTGATTCTCCTGCCTTAGCCTCCCAAGTAGCTGGGATTACGGGCATGTGCCACCAAGCCTGGCTAATTTTGTATTTTTAGTAGAGACGGGGTTTCTCCATGTTGGTCAGGCTGGTCTTGAACTCCCAGCCTCAGGTGATCCGCCTGCCTCAGCCTTCCATAGTGCTGGGATTACGGGTGTGAGCCACCGTGCCTGGTCAAGATTTTAATTCTTTAAAAGCCTTTAGATTCGAACAGATTCAGAGATTCTAACTTATTTGAAAGGTTGAGATTGTTTCAAGTCTAGGGGCAAGTGGGAGTGTTACTGAATAAGGTAATAATTTGCTGTAATAAGTATTTTGGCTGAATATAGGCTTGTAAACAATCTAAATTATAGATATATTGCCAAGTTTTGAGAAAGAGAAGGTGGTACAGTTGGAAGATCTAAGAGCCAGATCTGGTTTTGAGTCTTGGCTCTACACTTACTTGCTAGAGTTGTAGGTGTTAGTACATATATACCCTTTTACTCTTTTATTCTAATTTTATAATGTAAAAGTAGCTTAGTGGTTATAGGGAAAGAATACTGGATTGGGATTCAGAAATCCTGAGTTAAACATCTTTGGTGCCACTTATTAAATGTGTGCCCTTAGACAAGGCACTTAAAAGCCTCAATTTCCTTATCTGTAAAAAGAAAAAAGATCTACTTCATAACATTATAAAGATTAAATGACATAATAATTTATGTAAGTGAAAGCAATTTGTAAAAAACAAAATAATTAAGATCATACCTATTTTAAACTTCTCATAGAGCTTTCAAATTCATATTTTACTGAGTTTATAATTTTCATCTAAGCGCTTTCAAAATTTAATTTTACTTTTTAATTTACGTATTCATTTGCACTTAAGAGTTGCATACAAAATTTAAAATTTATCCTTCAAAGTCAGTTCCCCATATTAGCTTATGATAAACTTTATAAAATAACTCTTTAAATTGCATAGCAAAATTCAACAGATATGAACTCACTTTGAAATCCTCAAAAAGGGTCAGAATGCAGATTTTCCACTTTATTAACTGACCATTTTGCAACAAAAAAATATGGGCACTCAGAGAAAATGATTTGAAAAAGTAACTAATTAACAACCATTCTGTTTACTTCAACAACCGTTAACAACTTTTTAGTAGGTTTTTGCTGTTTCTATCTTCTGAACCTCTCTTGCTTAGCTCAATAACTGAGTGCTGAGCCTAAGTTTGCAGTCATGTATTTATTATCAAATACTTGATATATGTTCTGAAGGCTGCACTAGACAAAGACATTTATTTTTTAGTATCCTATTATTTACTAGCCATTAGTTAGCATCTATATTATGTTCCTGGACAGTAATTTAAAATGCAATCCAAAAGAATAGCAGGCAAAACCTTTAAAACATCCTCAATGGTCTTCAAAAATAATTTATAAGACATTTAACAGAATGGAACTTACTCCATGCCCTGTGCAGTCTGTCGTGCAATATCTATAAGTTTGATCATCTCAAATTTGGTCTCAATGATATGGAGATGGTGATACAAGCTGGAGCCCTCGCACCACTGGGTAACAATAGCTAGTTGTGGCTTTGTGGAATAGCCCATGAAGAGTAGGATATTCACGTGTCGTGTTTTCCTGTACAAAGAAATGTGACAGTAAATATTAAATGTCGACAAACTGTAGCAATTCTTACAAAAGAGAATCAAAGTAGTCTACCTATCGGTAAAATGTTGTCAGAAAAAGCTGTTTTTTTAAAAAGGCAACAAAAGGATAAATTTAGAAGAGACTGGGAATTGCCAAGTCTAACCTCCTACTTTATGCAAAATATCTTTTAAATATATCTGACAGGTAACTAGAGGTTGCTTAAATACCTTCAACTATGGGAAGTTCATCACTCAGTATGTAGCTGACTCTCTTATTTTTATTTAAGTGGTTCTGGTATTATAAAGTTTCCAAGTGTTGAGACAAAATCATTTTCCTACAACTTTCACCTCTGGCTTGCTTCCCTGGTCTGCTCTCTGGAATAACTTTTTTCCTGCACTCTGGAATAACTGTGCACTCTCTTGAACATAACAGCCTTCTCTGAACCAAATATCCTCAGTTCTGTTGATTATTTTCCCCCATTACACCTCTAGAATCTTCCCTATTTAGGTGGTCCTCGCTGGACATATTCTAGTTTGTCAATGTTTCTAAAATTTCAGAGCCCAGGACTAAATACCATCTCTAAATGTATTCTGATAAGCTTAAACATTGGAGAGCATTATTTTCATAAGTAGAACTATTATTTTACACTATCAGAATACTATTCTTCCATTAATTCTGTCTAGGATTAAGTATTCTATCAACTGTACCATATAACATTGCATACTACTTAAAAGAATGTGGTTAAAGACAAAAATATACTCAGACATACTCTGTTTCTACAAATTTATCCATTTTGAGTAAATCTGTAAAGCTAATAGTCGCTACCACTGGGAACCAGGAGCTAATAAAAATAACTTCTTTCTCTGGAAAATAGTAATCCACACAAGCTCACCTGAGTACTCCTACTTCATTTTTGAAGGCTTGTAACTGCTGAGGTGTAGGTGCTGTCACATTCAACATTTTCACTGCCACATCACCTAAAAGGCAATTGTTATTCCAAGTGTCATTTCAATTTTTAAAATTTAAAAGTATAGAACATTCGTGAGTGTTTTCACTAATTATCATAGCCCTAACTCCACACCATTATTAAATCACAGATAAATTATACTTTAGCTATCTAAACTCCATTTGTTTTCTAAGGCTAAACACTCAACTAACAATGATATTCCTGTACTAGTATTTCAAAACATCAATCCAAAAAATAGCCAACCTTGTTTGTTCCATGGAAATTTGGTGAAATCAATTAAGTACCCATGGTATTTTCCAAATTATTTGACAATATTAAATTATACTTACTAGGCTTAATATTTATTTACTAATTGAAACTACAAGTAATGTTGAAACTACAATTAACAGGCCCTATGGAATTTTGCTTAAAACTAGGAAACTATAAAAGTTTATCAGAGTAGTTAATATTTTTTTCAAATTTATGGATTACTTATGATACTTTGATTAGTAAAATGACTAACATTGTCACTAAAATTTAAAAAAAAACTTTATGTGAAACAGCTGTAACTCTCAACACTGCCAGTAGGTGTTGAAATTGGTACAACTACTTTGTAACACTGTTGGCAGCATTACTAAAACTGGACGTATGCATACCCTGTGGTCTCACAATTCTGTTCACCAAAAGACATATACTAAAAATGTTTATAGCACCAGCATCAATCAAAGCCCCAAACTGGAAACGATCCAATTGCAATAGATGAAAGAAGAAATCATGTTATAGTCACACAATGAAATACCATAAAGAGAATGAATGACTTCCAACTACACACAACAATATAGATGAATCTTATAAACAATGTTGAGTGAAAGGGGCCGACACAAAAGAGCACACACTATGCACTTCCTGTTGTGATCACAATGGTGGTTAACCTTAGGAGAGAGGTGATTGGCTGGAAGAGGACATAGTTGTGGGGGGATGTTTCTAGAGTGCTAGTTAATGTTCTGCTTATTTAACTTTTTTTAGAGACAAGAGTCTTGCTCTGTCACCCAGGCTGGATGGAGTGCAGTGGTATGATCATGGCTCACTGCAGCCTTGAACTCCTGGGCTCAAGCCATTCTCCCACCTCAGCCTCCTCAATAGCTGGGAGTACAGGCATGTGCCACCATGCCTGGCTAATTTATGGGTACTTTTATACACAGGCTGAGTATCCCTTATCCGAAATGCCTTGGACCAGAAGGTCTCAAATTTCAATTTTTTTCTGATTTTGGAATACTTTGATTATACTTATCAGTTTAGCATCCCTAATCCAAACATCTGAAATCCTCCAATAAGTATTTCCTTTGAGCATCATGTCAGCGCTCAGAAAGTCTGATTTTGGAGCACTTTGGGTTTTGGATTTTGGATTAAAGATACCCAACCTGACTGGGTGCGCTGGTTCACACCTGTAATCCCAGCACTTCGGAAGGCCAAGGTGAGTGGCTCACTTGAGGTCAGGAGTTTGAGAACAGCCTGGCCAACATGGCAAAACCTTGTCTCTACTCAAAACATGAAAATTAGCTAGGTGTGGTGGTACGCGCCTGTAATCCTAGCTACTCAGGAGGCTGAGGTAGAAGAATTGCTTGAATCTGGGAGGCAGACATTGTAGTGAGCCGAGATTGTGCCACTGCACTCCAGCCTGGGCGACAGAGTGAGACCTTGTCTTAAAACAAAACAAAATAAAACAAAACAAACAAAAATAAATAAATAAAGATACTCAACTTGTATCTATATTTTAATAAGTTAAATCAACATTGATTTTTCTCAATTATCAAAGTAATACAGTGCTTATTCTATTGTTCATATCATAAAATACTGCATAGCACTTAAAAAAATGTTTAAAGACATTTTGAAGGTATAAAAAAATTACTTTAATTATGTCACTCAAAAGTGACATTATATGTTATTAGGCTTTTACATGAATGTAGTGTGAATATGAACACCTGTGAAAAGATAGCTTAAGGAGATATATACTAAAATACAAAGTCTTTTTTTTTTTAGACAGAGTCTCGCTCTGTTACCCAGGCTGGAGTGCAATGGTGGGATCTTGGCTCACTGCAACCTCCACCTCCCAGGTTCAAGCAATTCTCCTGCCTCAGCCTCCTGAGTAGCTGAGATTACAGGTACCTGCCACCAAGGCTGGCTAATTTTTTGTATTTTTAGTAGAGACGAGGTTTCACCATATTGGCCAGGCTGGTCTCGAACTCCTTACCTTAGGTGATCCACCTGCCTTGGCCTCCCAAAGTGCTGGGATTACAGGCGTGAGCCACTGTGCGTGGCCTAAAATACTGTCATATAAAAAATTATGTTATATATTTCCATGAGCTCCATAATATGGTATATTATACATACTGCTTTGTCAAATTTCATATGCCAAAGACACCTTTCTATATCAATAAATATAGCTCTACTATGCCATTTTAACTCCTATATAATCATATATGAAGGTACAAATTTATCCAGTTCTCTAATAGTTGATGTTCATTTTCATTTTTCATTAATATTAAACCTTTGATGAAAATACATCCACTACTCTAAATATAATCCAATTTAAAAATATTTTGTCCAACTAAGAGGCAAATGATGATTTCTATTTTTGAATTTGCAATTCTTTGATAACTAGTGAGGCTGAACATTTTGTATATGTTTACTGGCCACTTATATTTCTTTGTTAATTTTTTTTTTTTTGAGACAAAGTCTCACGGTCGCCAGGCTGGAGTGCAGTGGCGCGATCTCAGCTCACTGCAACCTTTGCCTCCTAGGTTCAAGTGATTTTCCTGCCTCAGCCTCCCAAGTAGCTGGGACTACAGGCACGCACTACCACACCCAGCTAATTTTGGTATTTTTAGTAGAGATGGGGTTTCACCATGGCCAGTAAGGTCTTGATCTCCTGACCTCGTAATCTGCCAGCCTCGGCCTCCCAAAGAGCTGGGATTACAGGCGTAAGCCACTGTGCCCAGTCAGTAAGTACATTTTTAATATGTTTACTTGTGACTTACAATACAAATAAAATTATCAGCTGAAAGACTCTAAAAGAAAAAAAAAATCCTTTTGAGGACTAGTTAACCTGGAGGAATTCTCCTTTAAAAATTATTACTATAATATAATGACAGGAGTCCTGATTGCTGTGAACGGTTTTATTTCCCATAATTTTGTTAGAAACTTTTGGAGGAATCCTGAAACTAATATAGTTTACTGATGCAAAGAGTGAATATTTCCTTTGATGATTGTTTTTACAAAATAAAAGTTGTTAAACATATCCTATTATGACTTGTCACAATGTCACCACATTACATACTTACCATGCCACTTTCCCTTGTAGACTGTTCCAAATGACCCAGATCCAATTCTTTGTCCCACTGTAATCTGCCCATCAGGAATCTCCCAATCATCACTCGAGTCCCGTCTACCAAGTGTTTTCTTGATAAAAATAGTACAAAAGTCAAGTCAAACCAAACAAAAAAAGAAAACCTTATGTTTCACTCTTTTTTAATTGGTGCTAAATTCATGTATCTTATCTGATAATTCAGTCCTTTCCAAAAAAAAAAAAAAAAATCAAACATACAAAAGTATTTTGGTAGGGTAAAAGTTCCACTTATTCAAACAATTAGTAACAATACTATGGTAAAAGTGTTAGTTTTAATTTTTATTTTTTAAATTTACTTTAAGTTCTGGGATACATGTGCAGAATGTGCAGGTTTGGTTACATAGGTATACATGTTGCCCCATGGTGGATTTATTTTGCCAGAAGAAAGTTGATTTTTTAAATAGGGAAGAATGTCCTTCGGTAGATATCTGAATTCTGGACCAGCCTTTTCATGCCTTCTAATACTAGTTTTCTCTCTTTTTCCTTATTTTAGAAGCAGAACACTGTTACTCTTCCAAAACTGCCTTCTACTAAATTATATTACAGATGACAGCAAAAAGCAGTGCTGTGGAAATATGCTTTAAGCAAAGAACTATCAGCTCTGAAATTTATTTAATTATGGGAGTTCTGTGTCACATATGGACATAATATATCTAAAGGATAATATTACATTTGGCTATGACTTCTAAGAAGAAAGAGAAAAAAAGATATCATATACTCTTACCATCCGATTCCTGTCTTCTGAGGATGAAGATGACTTCCTTTCTCGCTGAGGTCCTGGAGATTTCTGTAAGGCTTTCACGTTAGTGAGTGAGCCAGGTAATGAGGCAGGGGGGGTGGCAGACAAACCTGTGGTTGATCCTGAATTAGTGATAAGAAAAATGTATACATTAAGGAGGAGCAAGTATGTTAATTTATCAGGGGTAGAAGGTTGGGGGATATTTAGACTTAATTTTAAAATGTAGTGCATATTTAAATATAGACCTTTTGGAAAGGATGGGCCAAAAAGGGGCCTCATTTGGTGATTACAACTATAATTTCTTTTAGTTTTCCGGCCAATTTAATGACCTTTAAGATATCTGACGATAGATACATACTTTGTTTACTGGTGCAAAATCTAGGAGAAAAACAATCTCTCTAAAACAAGATAGAAATACTAAAAATACTCCCAAGTTTCTGTTTCTTTGATGAAAAAAAATCAAAAAGCAAAATCAGTGTAAATGCCTATATAACAAGTACACTTTTAATTAATTATTTAATATTACCTCAACAGCCAATCAATATAAAAAAAAAAGGAAACCCCCAAATGGAAACATTTTCTAATAATGGCCATAATGTTGAAAATATCTGACTTATTCATATTAATCACTAAACTCAAATACAATCCTAAACTACATGCTCTACTATTTAAGAGATATTGGTCAGTATCACTGGTTCCTAGAGGCTGACATTATTAAACAAAGATTATTTGTTACCTACAAAACAGAGTTAATGTAAATAAAGCCAGGCATATTTCTCAAGACTTTCTGAAAAATCTCTGCCTTTGTAAGTGAGAGCTTTGTAAGTAAGCGCTATGGCCTCTCAGCCAAGCTACTATAAATACAAATATTCTATAGGTCAAGTGAGCCTGAGGAGTATACTCTTTGGAAGTGATCTCCGTTGGCAGGGTTGCATACCTTTCTCATGGCCAACATCCTGAGATAAGGTACAGTAGCACCAGGTTCAGAAGGGTTCAGGGCAGTGAATCTTACTGGGGCCTGAATACAGCTGAGTAGAACTCAGATGTCCAGGTAATAGTTCTATATACGGAAGAACAAAATGACCTCAAGAAAATAGATTCTTTTTAAAAAATGACTGCTACTCTTAAGGAAAAAAAGAGTCACTATCTTTCAGATAACAAGGATACCAATAACCACATTTAAATGTTAAATCTGTAGAAAATATTTACTATTATTATATCATATTATATCACCATGTAGAATTTTCATGATCTCATATGCAATTTTCTAAAATAAAATGGTGTCCAGAATGTCTATTAAGTAGAGCACAATCCATTTTCTACCTCCCATTGATAATTTTCAACATTATAAAGCCTTAACTGCTTGACCAGGCTTCACAGTTATGATCTACTAAGTAGTTTTATTGTATCACTTAATTGTATTACTCACTACTGTATGACTTCCATCCCATTCTATGGATTTTCTGAGAAACAGCAGGGCTGAGAGAGCAAATATCTAAAGCACCATTACTACATTCAGAATATATAACAGATACTAACTAGCAAGAATCAGTAAATATAAATCTTTAAAAATATTTATAGCAAGACATCTTTCCCAGCTTTGACTTAAGTTTTTTGTTTTTTTTTTTTTTTCCAGATGGAGTCTCACTCTGTCACCCAGGCTGGAGTACAATGGTGTGATCTTGGCTCACTGCAGCCTCCGCCTCCTGGGTTCAAGAGATTCTCCAGCCTCAGTCTCCCAAGTAGCTGGGATTACAGGCACCCGCCATCATGCCCGGCTAATTTTTTTGGTATTTTTGTAGAGATGGGTTTTCACCATATTGACCAGGCTGGTCTCGAACTCCTGACCTCAGCTGATCCATCCACCTCGGCCTTCCAAAGTGCTGGAACTACAGGCATGAGCCACCGCGCCTAGCTCAACTTAAGTTTTTACAAATCAGTTTAACCACTAAATAAAACAGCAAGATGAAATGGGAGAATGAAATTATACTGTACACTTTCTTCTATTAGGACATAATTAAAAGGATAAATCATCAAACTTCTGAAGTACACTGAAATATCTAAAATATGTTATAAATCTTTTTTTTTTCCCTTTTTTAACAGCTCCCTCCCTACCTTTGACAAAATACACACATCCCATATTGGAGGAAAGAAAACCCAAAAAACACAGCTAGTGTTCCAGAATCTGAAAAAAGGCCAAAAGCCTCATAATAGAAGTTTCCATTGACATTTCAATTTTCTTAAAAACCACAAAAATTATTAACAAATATAGATCATCAAGAATAATCACTTAAATGCATTAAAATCAAAGGTATCCAGTAAGCTCTTCCCCACCCACCTTATTTATTCCCACCCACTAAGTTTAAGAAATTATCAAGACCAGGAAGTAATAAAATAACAAAAAACAAGATGGAAATCTCAGGTCAGGATTTTCTTGCTTTTAAAAATTTATGACAGACAGCATACAGAAAGCTTGTGGCAGTGAGTATGTGTGAGAAGCACATTCAGAGCATTCCAGCCAGGCCAAGCAGAAATTTAGTACTGAAAACTTTCACACTTACAAACACACGCTGTGAGGGTGAGGCACAAACAGCATCTGTAGTTTTATATTTAGTTTGCTTTGGGTGAAAACAAGAAAGAAGAGCCCAACTACCTCTGAACACTGGGCCAGGCTCAAAATCAAACACTATTTCACTGGGGACAGAATGTAGGAGGGGACTGGGAGTCCGGGATTGGTATTTCCGAAGACAGCGCATCAGCTGGTTCAAAGGGGCTGTTAGAAGAGAAAGAGAGGGGCAGGCAAACACAGGAAGACAGACACACAGAAGAAATGAAAGAAGTCATGGGGAATAAATAAGATGAATCGAAGCCTGCTTCATAAAATAATTCTGGACCAAAAATCTGCTCATTTTCATAAAATCCCAATGATTTTTTAAAAAGTGACTCATGAAAAGGACAAGAAATGCCATTTGATTTTAGGTACTAAGCAGGCTGTGCTTATGACTAAGTTAATTTTGTGATGCTAACATGATGGCAACATTTAAATGCTGGATGTATTAGGCAAAATTATCAAAAGCCACAGCTATTAAGACATATGAAAGTCAAACTGGCAGCAACATTAATTGGCAGGTTCATGAAATAACAAACAGGAAAAAAAAAATGCTCGTGTAACTATGTGCTATCATCAATACCAAGTCCAGAGTATAGAATGCAGGCTTATTATTATTTTGGTTGCTTCACGGGTATACAGAAACATAACAAAAGAAGGTTTATAACAATGTTTACTCAATGTAAAATATTGTTGAGTCTGGGCTTAGATATTGTGAAGATAAAGAAGGTCACAGTGAAGAGGTCAACTCTAAGTATGATATGCAGTTATTACAGGTCTTCCTTACTAGACAGAAGACAGCAGGGAAGGTAAGTGTAAAGGACCTCCTGGAAGAAAACTTCAAGATAGTCTCAAATGTCACCTCTTATAAAACATATAGGGTAATGCTTACAAAAAGTATTTTCTTAAGTAATGTTGTCTTATGTGCTAGAGTGAATACTAGATGAAAATTCAGTTAGAAATCTCAATTCAGTTTCTCATTTGTGTATTTACTGAACTAAGAAGAGGACAAATGGGCTTTGCCATTATGGGTCTGTTCTATAAAATGTACATTTAAAACACCTGTAGAAAGTTGAAGGAAAGTGGCTGATAATGTCTGACAAACCCCCTCTTCAGAATGATTTAGCAAAGTTTTATCTGATTCTAAGGTCAATCTTTAAGTATCAGTGAAGACCCACAAAGGAAATTTATCAACAATAGCTTTCAAGACAGTTACAAATTAATAAAGCAGGTATAATAATTAAGGATCTTTCCTTGGTAAGATATTTTAAAACTATAGTCTACGGCCATACCATCCTGAACATGTCCGATCTTGTCTGATCTCAGAATAAATGTAGATAGTACATTTTAAGACTTCCTTTTATGTCCAGTCATCTTTTCTACTCATGTTATAAATTAGTTAACATTTTATTAGAGATAAATGACAAATACTATAGAAAAACAAAAAAATTTTGGGTTTCTCTACACATTTTTCTCTGTGTCTGTTTCATGCAAGAGGCAAGTATAAAGGAGATAAGCAGCAAAGCAACTGCAGTTTCCTCGAGTTTTTAAAAAAAACTGAAATCACTACTTACCTCCATCACCACGAAATCCTTGGTCTCTAATCAAGTCCTACAAATAAACAGTAATGTATATTTATTCCAAGCAAGCATATAATCAGAAAGTAGTGATAACACTGATTTTTCCACTAACATTAAAAGAATTATTTTATTAATTAAAACAATACATCTTATAACTATTACACAAAACAATTTGGAATTATCTAGTGAACATAATAAAATCTAAATTTTGAAGTACTTGTCAATGTAAGCCTATAATGAAAGAATTATTAGTCCTAATCAAATGTTGAAATCCATTTCAGGCCATTCAAAACCAATGGCTTCCATTATCCTCAACAATCCAACGCAGGAGCAGAAAACCAAATACTGCGTTTTCTCACTTGTAAGTGGGAGCTGAATGATGAGAACAAGTGGACACATGGGGGAAACAACACACACTGGGGCCTGTCGGAGGGTGGGTGGTAAAAGGAGGGAGAGCATCAGAAAGAATAACTAATGGATGCTGTGCTTCATACCTAGGTAATGGAATAATCTGTGTGCAAACCGTTGTGGCACATGTTGAGCTATGTAACAAACCGGCACATCCTGCACATGTACCCCTGAACTTTGGAAATAAATAAATTTTTTTTAAAATGGCTTCATCAATCCTTAAAAAAAATTATACTGGTGCATATTAAGAGCGATAAAAGTGTTCATAGTCTTTGATCTTGTAATTCCACTTCTGGGAACTTTTCTTAAGGAAATAATTCAGAAGAAAAAGTGATATGCACAAAGATGTTTAGTGCAACATTATCTATCATACTAAAAAGTTAGAAATAATTATTTCTCTATTATAGGCATTTTGACACACTTTGGTTAAGAAAATTTTAGTGTATCAATTTAATGAAGTATTATGCAGCTACCAAAATAATTATGAAGCTTGAATCACGAAACATGTTTACAGTGTAATTAAAAAATACAAAAGTAGGCCGGGTGCGGTGGCTCAAGCCTGTAATCCCAGCACTTTGGGAGGCCAAGACGGGCGGATCACGAGGTCGAGAGATGGAGACCATCCTGGCGAACACGGTGAAACCCCGTCTCTACTAAAAAATACAAAAATCTAGCCAGGCGAGGTGGCGGGCGCCTGTAGTCCCAGCTACTTGGGAGGCTGAGGCGGGAGAATGGCGTAAACCCGGGAGGCGGAGCTTGCAGTGAGCTGAGATCCGGCCACTGCACTCCAGCCTGGGCGACAGAGCGAGACTCCGTCTCAAAAAAAAAAAAAAAAAAAAAAAACAAAAGTAAAAGTACACTGATTACAATCATAAAAATATGGATGGATAAGGGCACACTAGAAGAGGGAAGGAACAAAATGGCTCATAGAAAGGTTTTGCTCTTTGGGAGGCCGAGGCGGGTGGATCACGAGGTCAGGAGATCGAGACCATCCTGGCTAACACTGTGAAACCCCGTCTCTACTAAAAATACAAAAAAACTAGCCGGGCGTGGTGGCGGGCGCCTCTAGTCCCAGCTGCTCGGGAGGCTGAGGCAGGAGAACGGTGTGAGCCCGGGAGGCGGAGGTTGCAGTGAGCTGAGATCGTGCCACTGCAGTCCAGCCTGGGTGACAGAGCAAGACTCTGTCTCAAAAAAAATGAAAGGTTTTGCTAAAATTTGTCCTGTTTTTGAGACTGAGTTGTTCTCTCGCCCAGGATGCAGTGCAGTGGTGTGATCTTGGCTCATTGCAACCTCTGCCTCCTGGGTTCAAGTGATCCTCCTGCCTCAGCCTCCTGAGTACCTGGGACTACAGGCATGCGCCACCATGCCCAGTTAATTTTTGTATTTTTAGTAGAGACGGGTTCACCATGTTGGCCAGGCTGGTCTTGAACTCCCGACCTCAGGTGATCCGTCCACCTCAGTGTCCTAAAGTGCTGGGATTACAGGCATGAGTCACCGCGCTTGGCCGCTAAAATCTGTCTTTATTATTAAAATACAGCTCTTCATGCGCCGGGCGCAGTGGCTCAAGCCTGTAATACCAGCACTTTCAGAGGTCAAGGCAGGTGGATCACGAGGTTAGGAGTTCGAAACCAGCCTGGCCAACATGGTGAAACACCACCTCTACTAAAAATGCAAAAATTAGCCAGGCATGGTGGCACATGCCTGTAATCGTAGATACTCAGGAGGCGGAAGCAGGAGAATTGCTTGAATCTGGGAGGCGAAGGTTCCAGTGAGCTGAGATTATGCCACTACACTCCAGCCTGGGTGACAGAGTGAGACTCTGTCACAGAAAAAACAAAAACAAAAACTTATATATATATATACAGCTCTTTATAACAACATTGGTAGTGGGGACAGTCGCTATGGGTAATGCAATTTGGGCCTTGATAGGTAGAACTTCCATTAGTCTGTTTATTTAGTTTAACTTAAATATGAGGGATTGAATGGCCCCAAATAACTCTAAATAGTCTCTGCAAATAGACAACTTTTTGTTTAGAGGCTAAAACAAATTCTTTAAAGATGTATTTCTATTATGTTTAATGTATCATAAAAAGCCTTCAACATTTTCTACAGAATAATCAAATACATACCTGAAAACAAGGTGATAGGAGTTATGTGGCTACCAAAAAATACAAAAATTCTAGTGATGTCATTAACTTTCCATTCTTGAGAGCTTACAATCTCATTGGAAGTCAGATGCACACATTGGAAGTAAGAAGGAAGTAAATGAAAATCAAATAATTTAAGAATAATTGCGTAAGAATATAATAAAGGAGATGCCAAAGTTTGTTGCTTAGTTGACTGCCAACTAAGTGATACGGGTGGTAAGATTTTTTTTTTTGAGATGAAGTCTCGCTCTTGTCACCCAGGCTGGAGTGCAATGGCACGATCTTAGCTCACTGCAACCTCCACCTCCTGGGTTCAAGCGATTCTCCTGCCTCAGCCTCCCGAGTAGCTAGGATTACAGGTGTCTGCCACCATGCCCCGCTAATTTTTTATTTTTGGTAGAGACGGGGTTTCATCATGTTGGCCAGGCTGGTCTTGAACTCCTGACCTTAGGCAATCCACCTGCCTCAGCCTCCCAAAGTGCTGGGATTACAGGCGTGAGCCACTGCACCCGGCCAATAAGATTTTTAGTGCTATGTATGATAACTATAGGACTTGGTCACTGGTAAAGTAGTCAAGGAATTTACTCTGAGTTAGGGTTTCAGAGATAGAGAGGCATGCAGAAGAGCAAAGAGTCTTTTAGATGGAAGGAACAAGACAAAGGCCATATCCTTTTCTTTTTTTGTTGCATCCCCACAACTCCCCACAACTATGGATTCACCAAATTTTGCTTTCTCTGCTCTTACAAGTTACTGCTAGTAACAACATAAACTTAGTTCCGTTTATCTTTAATTCCGAATGCGTTCTTTTTTTTTTTTGTTTGAGACGGAGTCTCGCTCTGTCGCCCAGGCTGGAGTGCAGTGGCCGGATCTCAGCTCACTGCAAGCTCCGCCTCCCGGGTTTACGCCATTCTCCTGCCTCAGCCTCCGGAGTAGCTGGGACTACAGGCGCCCACCACCCTCGCCCGGCTAGTTTTTTGCATTTTTTAGTAGAGACAGGGTTTCACCGTGTTAGCCAGGATGGTCTCGATCTCCTGACCTTGTGATCCGCCCGTCTCGGCCTCCCAAAGTGCTGGGATTACAGGCTTGAGCCACAGCGCCCGGCCTCTGAATGTGTTCTTAAAGCTCCTTGACAATCTTTTCTACTCATTCTAGGTTTCAAAGGTTCTTCTAGCATTTGAAAACTGGATATTTCAACTTTTTTCCCCACTCTTTTGTAGTTCCTTCTCTTACTTACATCCCTACCCTTCATCATAATAGAGAAAACAAAAGCCATCAAACAACTTTTCTGCTCTAATATCTGTAACTATTTGCATATTAATATTAGCTATAATTTCTGAATTATTATGTACCAGGCATAATAAGCAATTCAAACCCCTATAGAAGGTAAACACTACTGGCTCCAGGATTAAATAATTAACCCAACATCACACAGTCTGTAAAGAATTACAGAGCTGGCTATGTCCATCTTTAATTCTTCATAGTCTCTGAGAGACATAATTTCCAAGTTCAAGGAATTTTATTACATCAATTATTCCCTCTCCTGTTATCTTCAATTTCTCTTCACTGGCTTCTTCTCCAATTACAAATATACTAATGTCTCTTACATTAAAAACAATTGTCTCTTGGCTGGGCGCAGTCGCTCACGCCTGTAATCCCAACACTCTGGGAGACTGAGGTGGGCGGATCACTTGAGGTCAGGAGTTCAGGACCAATCTGGCCAACATGGCGAAACCCTACTAAAAATACAAAAATTAGCTGTGCATGATGGCGGGAGCCTGTAATCGCAGCGACTTGAGAGGCTGAGGCGGGAGAATTGCTTGAACCTGGGAGGTGGAAGCTGCAGTGAGCAGAGATCACACCACTGCACTCCAGCCTGGGTGACAGAGCGAGACTCCACTCAAAACATAAAAAACAAACAAAAAAAAAACAACGGAAAAACAAACAAACAAAAAATTGTTCCTCAACCCTGAATCAAGCTATCCTCTTTTGTCATTCCTTCACAGCCAAGCTTCTCAAAATTAACACGTAATCCTACCTCCTCACCTGCTGCCTTCTCCTCTTACTGGCCCTCTAAAACAACTCTCAATGAAGTGAAGATGACATTTCAATTGCCAAAATTGATAAGTCATTTCAGTCTTTATCTCATTTGAATCTTTACGGCAACTGACACCAACTACTTCAGTGTTCTTGAAACCCCTTTTCTTCCTTTGGCTTCTGCAACACTTTTTCTAAGTTATCTGGAGCTAGACTTAGGAAGAGACAGCCCATAAAGGAGACAGTCTCTGCCTGCACCTACAATGTTAATGTTTATCAGGGTTACATTTTCTCCCCTTTTCAATTTACATATGCTCTTTGAGTAATTTACATCCATGGCTTTAACTGACATAAATATGCTAATTACTCCTAAACCTGTATCTCTATTCAAGGTCCTTATATCCAACTACTACTGGATTTCTAAATCTGAAAGTCCCACAGGCATCTTAAAGTCAATATATCCCTCCAAAAAGCTAAAATTTTTGCTTCTGCAAACCTTGTTTTTCTTTGGTATTTAGCCAACGGTGCTATTTACCAGAAACTCGGTCTATAAGCTAAGTATCTATAAGCCAGAAACCTGGCATTATCCTCTACTTCTCATATTTTTCGCTCCTCTCCTCTACTACAAAACTGTATAGTGGTTAAGTATAAGAGAGAAAGGCCAGGTTTGAACCCACTTCAATAATTTATCAGCGGTGTAATCTAGGGTATGTTTCTTAACCTCTGTAAATCTTAACAGTAAAATAAAGATAATAATGGTACATAACCTATGAGTTTTTATGAGGATGAAATAAGAAAGTCTATGTAAAGCACTTAGCATAGTACCTGATATATAAGTATTCATAAATAGTAGCCATCTTCAACATGATTCATAAGACTCAACACTGATTCACTAATTCATAGTCTCCCTTACCACAACACACTCTTTCACATCACCAATGCTATTACTTGAGTTTAAATATCATTTCTTGTCTGAAATACTGCAAAAGCCACATTATTGACAGTGCTGCCTCTATATGTTTCCCATTTCATCTATCCTCCACACTACCATCAAAGATTTTTCTAAAATATAGAGCTGATCACTTCCTCTCACACTCAAAATTCTTCAGATTCCCTAAGACTACTTTAGATTTTAGAGTAATACACAAAGCCTTTCACTGTAGATTTTACCTACCTAGTTTCACCTTCCACCATTCCCCAAGCCTTCTCCTGGACCCTAAACTTCAAAATCAACTAGTAATTACATTCCATGTAAAGGCACTTCTATGCCTTTCATTTCCTTAACAAATGACTTTCCACATCCCCCTATGCAGTGTACTCCTACTTATTCATCATAATCTGGCTTAAATATTATTCCTTCTCTGCTCAATATTCCTAGATCCAACCAGATGGAGTTTATAAACCCCTTCTCTAAACTACCATTATATGTTTTGTAATTATCTATTTAAATGTTTGATTCACCCATTAGCCTGTGACTTCCTTAAGGGCCAAGACCATGTGCTATCAAAAATAATTCCCAATTGCCTAACACAATGCATAGCCCACAGTTATTAGTAAATCTTTTAAATGGAATCATAAGTGATTGAGCATGGATAAAAATGCTAAAGAGTTTGCACTTTATCTTATAATCAATGGTAAGTCACTAAAAGTTTTGGAACAAGAGAACAGATGATGCTAGAGGTGTAAAAAAATTATTCTGACAGTTGCAGAAAGAATGGAAATGGACAGAGAAAAACCAATGGCAGAAAATCTATTTAGGAGATTAATGTAGCATATAATTCAAGTGAAAAAATATGGGCCGAAATGGCGGCAGTAACAAGTAAAAACCAGTTTGTGATGCACATTAAAAGGTGATACCTTTTGACTGGTTATAAGAGAGGATGAAAAGGCAAGATATAAAGGTGACACTCTAAATGAAGCCCAACAGACCAGGGAACAGTGGTAACAATTGGAGAAAAAGCGAATAGTCTAAAAGGATGGTAGTTTTCAAAATAAAGAAGAAGGTTGCAATTTTGGACAGACTGAGAACAACCCTAACCTAGACATATGGTTTGATTTCTTGTATCACATTCTCCTTTTCCCCTTTCTTCCTTTGTTTTTAGGTCTTGCTAGATAGAGGTGAACCTTACTAATTAAGGAAAACTAATACTAGAAAAAAGTCACTTAAAATGAATCCAATAAAATAGAGAAAAGTTTCTTAGTAAAAGTGGGAAGAAAGTATGATTTGCAAATTTATCTAAAATAACAAAATAAAATTTACAATAGTTTTCTTTTATATTAACATTTAATAAAATTTATAGTTCCAACTATATGCTAATTTTAAAATAAAAACAGAAAGAATTTTTTGTTGGTCATAATGCTAAGCTTATGATAGCACAAATTGAAATTCTTTTTTTTTGAGACAGGGTCTCACTCTGTTGCTCAGGCTGGAGTGCAGGGGTGCAATCATAGCTCACTGCAGCCTTGACCTCCTGGGCTCAAGCAATCCTCCCACCTCAGCCTCCTGAGTAGCTGAGACTACAGCTGAGACCTCACCATGCATGGCTAATTTGTTTTCTTTCTGGTAGAGATGGGGGTCTCACTATGTTGCCCAGGCTGGTCTCTAACTTCTAGGTCAAGCATTCCTCCCATCTTGGCCTCCCAAAGTTTTGGGATTACAGGCATGAGCCACCATGCCTGGCCTGAAATTCTTAATTTCATATTCACCTCTTATAGGCACAATCATAATCATTTTTATGAAAGTTTTAAAGAACTTAATCAATTCTGCCAAGGGTTTCTATCAGTCCTTTGATATTTAAACCATTTTCATTTGAAGATGACTTTTATAGAGATGGTATCATAAGGGAAAAAAATCAGAGTGACTGTATAACTTGGTGTCAGTGAAGTATTTAATGCCACCAGAGAGAAATCAGAGGCTTTTCTGATTTGTGATTCACAAAAAGCTTATCACTTAAAATAACTGTGATAAATGAAAAAGGGCACTTATTTCTGATCTAAGTTGTAATTACAGCAGAACATCAAAGATACATACTTGATTTTTTTTAGTTCCAGCAATGCTGGATACTTACATCAATATTGACAGGTTCTATTGTGTTTATATGCACATTGGGAGCTGATGAGGACCGGTCTCGTTGCCCAAATTGATTTCGATGATCTTCATCTGCTGGTCGGAAGGGCTGTGGAATTGGAATGGATTTTGAAGGAGACGGACTGGTGAGAATTTGGGGCCTGGAAAAATGAAGTCATTGGAAGATAAGATTCAGAGTAACTATATAAAGATAACAACATTTAAAAGGAAGATAAAAGGATTTTCTTGTTTTATATTCTCAAAACCATTAAAGCATTAAAAACCTAGCAGTAATGACTTTCGAAAGTATTAATTTAAAAATCCAATACTGCCAAAGCTGCTTTGCTGAAGCAGGCCCTCCAGGAACTATCAATGATAAGAACACTGATTTTTATCCAGAAAACACTAGGGAAATTTACAAATGGCTAGAAATTACCTGTGGCCATCAACTGAAGAAGTTCAACTTTTAAAGTTATATAAAAATGCTCTGAGAATGACTGAATATAATTTGCCATTTTTTTCTAACTTTGTCTTGACATCTGAATTTACTAAAATGAAAATTTCACATATTAAGAAATTATAAATATTTTGAGAATACACATGCATATTTCAGGACCTGAATGATGTACTTGTTCCTTTACGGGAGTTGAATGAAAATCGAGAACAATATTGAAAAATCCTTTCCAAATTCAGAAGATGGTCCTCAGAATGCCAATATCTCTCATATTCTGGATTTTTTATCATGCCCATTATTGGTAACAAAGACACAAGAGAATCATATATTAACCATTAAAGCAAATATTTTTTAAAACTGCTATTTGGAAAACCACCAAAATGTTACACTTGTATGCTATTTGGAAAACCACCAAAATATGTTACATACATTTTGGTATGGTAGCAAAATAACATAATCTATGATATCTCACCCTAAAATGAACCTGGCACTCACAGAGAATACTAAAGTTTTGAGCCTAGATTATAAACACTTGGAAGGATCTAGCCCCTCAGAAAGGTTATCCTGGGAGTGGGGAAATGAGTGTCACTTGATAGATGAGGTAAGCTGTCTCACTTAACTCCATCAAGACCAATGAATGGCTAAGTGCCAATAAGCTCTCTTCACATATTGGTTATCATTCCACCCTATTTTATGCAAATTATTATTATATATAGCATTATTTATTGGTTACTAAGACACAGCTAGAAGGACAATGTTGAGGGAATAAAAAGACACTTTCATGAGATGTGAGGAATGGGAAAAAATATATAGTAGGAAAGGAATGGATAAAGGTTTGAAGAGCAAAGGAAGCCTAACAGTGAAAGTCAGCCTCTGAATAAAACATGTCAGAACCTGAACCACACCAGTTCACAATTTTACTTCTTTGAAGCACATTATTAAAGACAGGGAAAGAAGTTTTGACTTCAATGTGTTTATATTAACGAAATGAATCCACTAGTATTTTATATATTATTTGATATGCAAATAATAAAATACTATGTACTTAAAAAAAAACTGGTATCGGCCCAATGAGAATTATAGGCAAGAAAAAGCCTTTAGGAAAACTAGCATGTTCCACCTAGGTCCTTTTTCTTTTTTCTGATTATTGAGAAATTTTTGGTTTGTGACAGAGCTGTCTTTATTTTTGCTTTAGGCAGCCAAATATATGTCCATAGCTAGAAAATTTTAGGAGCAGGAAAAGGAATGCAAAAATGACATTAGTCAATAAAATTTTAGAAAGGGTACTGACTGTCCAGACAACTATTTACAGGCTGATATAAAGTCTCCAGGCAGGCCGGGTGCGGTGTCTCATGCCTGTAATCCCAGCATTTTTGGAGGCCGAAGCAGGTGGATAAGGAGTTAAAGACCAACCTGGCCAACATGGTGAAACCCCATCTCTACCAAAAATATAAAAATTAGCTGGGTGTGGTGTTGAGGGCCTGTAATCCCAGCTACTCAGAAGGCTGAGGCACAAGAATCAATTGAACCTGGGAGGCAGAGAATGCAGTGAGCCAAGATCACGTCTCTGCACTCGCCTGGGTGACAAAGTGAGATTCCATCTTAAAAAAAAAAAAAAAAAAAAACCCAAAAAAACAAAACCAAGGCTTAAAATTGGGAAAAGTATGAATTAACTAGAATTTTATATGACAGTCTATTGTAATAATTGATCTGGTATAGGCAGAGATGGCAGTAAGTCACTTCTGAAACTCACCAAGTTAGGAATATGACAAACATGTAGTAGATAACCAATCAGAAATAACCAGAAGAAAAACAAAAACTAAATTTAATCTAAGAGACTTCACTATCATATCTAAATAATGCATATATTAGAAAATGATGACATCTGCATATTATACAAAATCAGAGAAACTCAATTTGGTAGTTGGTATCTAATAGTTACGCCTTGGTCCACTAAGTCAACTTCTCTAGCTTTGAGGGCAAGTACAGGGGGACACTTGAAGTGATCATACTCTGATGTCATTGAATATCTGAGCCATGTCCTAATTCTATGCTTAACGAAAACAGTCTTCTGATTATAATTTGATTTCCCATAAATCTCTTCCAAAAGAAGAGTGAGTGCTGGTGCACACAATACAGGAAGTCTAATTTACATAACAGGTATATTTTTCACTGATAAATATTACCTGGTATCCTGATTCAATTTTTTTTCTGATTTCGGTTAATATAAACCAGTATAACTCCTAATCTCATCATTTCTGGGAATCAATAAAATTACATTACCATACTGGGAAATCTTTCCACTAACCAAGGTAACTTATACCCTATGAAGTATCTTGGCAGTCAGCAAACTGGCTTTCTCCCAATGATACCTGTACCTATCTTGCAGTACCAAATTAAAGATAGTACCAAATTAAAGCAGTACCAAATTAAGGATAACAGGAATTTTAATTCAAATACCCTTCAGCAAATTACTAGTTAGTTTAGATCTTATTCTTAATCTAGAATATTAAAAAGTTTTGAAAACTTTGGTTTGGCGATATGTACATTTTAAATGTTGATCTCTCATAAATTTATACATTCTACAGCATTTTTAAAAAGTAGAAAAGGAGGTATCTCTCACTTTGTACTCAAAACTGGGCAATGTATCGCTTCTCCAGTATTTCTTGATTACATCATTACACTTGTTTCATGACCATTATTATTGTTATCAGGACTAGTAACAAACTGCAAAAGAGTTTTGATACTGAACAAGATTGCCTTCTATCTTTAACAGAGACAACCATATAGAGTTATGTCATAAAAACATCAGAAAAATGATTATAGATAAGTTTGAACATCTTTCTTATCATTTGCTCAAGATCAGAATCTATTTCAGTTCAGTTACCAATAAAATACTCATGGCACAGGCAAATGGTTTCTTAATTTTAAGATAGCATTCCTTCACTGGAAGGCAAATGTCCTGGATCATTACCACTATAAACCTTCAGAGAGGCCAAGCTAATTTCATTATGGTGTTTTGTGACTGCTCACAGAACTGGGACCTGGCATTAGAAAGGCATCATGGTCTATAGAATCTGTCAGGAGAAAATGTTATAACCAAAAGATTAATTAAAAACCAACCAAACAATAAGAACATTTTGATTTGACCATCTAAAAAACACACAGCTGCACACAAGTAATGATAGAGCCAACAAGAATAAAATGACTCCACTAAAGAAGGTAACTGCTACAACCTGACAAGAGAACACAATGACTGCATTTTCCAGTGTTCCAAATAGGTAAGTATACCCACTGCTTAACACAAAATTCTTTTGCAAAATTTTCTAACCTATGAGATCATCAGAAAGGCTGGTTTTGTAAAAATTACAAAGTCGTACTGAAAATGTAAACTGATTTTGAAAAGATTTCTCTAGGTAGAAATCTAAAGAAATAGCATTACATGGTGAAGAGTGGGAGGAAGTAGGGTTACAACTGACAATAAATATTTCTAATCGTAACATCTTAAGAATATTCTAGAACAGAATGCTGTATGGGGACCTTTTTTTTTTTTTGAGACGGAGTGTCGCTCTATCGCCCAGGCTGGAATGCAGCGGCACGATCTCGGCTTGCTGCAAGCTCCGCCTCCTGGATTCACATCATTCTCCTGCCTCAGCCCTCTGGAGCAGCTGGGACTATAGGCGCCCACCACCACGCCCGGCTATTTTTGTTTTTGTATTTTTAGTACAGACGGGGGTTTCGCCGTGTTAGCCAGGATGGTCTTGATCTCCTGACCTCGTGATCTGCCCGCCTTGGCCTCCCAAAGTGCTGGGATTACAGGTGTGAGCCACCGCTCCTGGCCTTTTTTTTTTTTAAAGCATTTGCTTCCAGATGCAGCCTAAATAACGCTGCCCCAAATTCAATGTGAAAGAGTACACAGACCTGTGTCAGAAATGTTCCAAAGCTAGTTAGGTGCACTGTCTCACACCTGTAATTCTAGCATTTTGGGAGGCTGAGGCAGGAAGATCACCTGAGGCCAGGAGTTTGAGAAATGTTGCAAAGTAAACTGATACTCACTTAACTCGTCTTTATTGTGTCTTCCTTTTTATTTCCTGCTATGAAGCTTAAATATACGATGCCTTGGCATTATTTTTCTTTTTTTGAGATGGACTCTCGCCCTGTCACCCAGGCTGGAGTTCAATGGTGTGATCTCGGCTCACTGCAACCTCCACCTCCCAGGTTCAAGTGATTCTCCTGCCTCAGCCTCCTGAGTGGCTGGGATTACAGGTGTGTGCCATCATGCCCAGCTAATTTTTTTTTTTGTATCTTTAGTAGAGACAGGGTTTCACCATGTTGGCCAGGCTGGTCTAAAACTCCTGACCTCGTGATCTGCCCGCCTCAGCCTCCCAAAGTGCTGGGATTACATGCATGAACTACTGTGCCCGGCTGCCTTTGCATTGTTTTTAAAGTCACTTCTCAGCTTTATCCTCCACAACTGATTAATAATACTATTAATTTTTTTCTTTTATGCTTTATGAATATCTATCCCTTTTCCATACTTCTAGCACCTGAACTTGTCTTCATTGCCTCTCTCAGTCTTCACTACCAACAATATCCTAGGTTGGCCTTCCTCACCCTAAATTTTCTGTCAATCCATCTATATTTCACTGCTAATTGATTTTTTCTTTAAGGCCATTTTCATCAAGTTAGTAATCTGCTTAAAGACCTGTAAGTCTAAATTCTGGCCTCAATTCCAAGACTCTCCATAATCTGGTTTTACATATGGTACTTCTTAAGTTAGATAAACCTTTCTTCACTAGCTCCTAAACCTAACATCCTCATTCCCTTTATATCTGTTGTTTTTCCATTCCCCTCTCACCATGCTTCTATTCCCTAGGCCCATTCAGACTGTAGTAATTCTTTAAAGTCTAGTTCAAATCCCACCTTCTTCATTAAGTTTTCCTGAGCACTCTCTTTTTCTCACTATTCTTCCTTCTGTAAACAGGAAAACATTTACGTCCTCATCACATAGTTTAATATACTCCATCATAAATCGTAGATTATAATTATATACTATTTTTACATTGTTTGCCATTGTCTCATATATCAATGCTTCTTCATAAGTGGAAGTCATATACCTATGACTTCCATACAAAGGTACAGACTTTATTCTATACCTAATAAAAGATGAACTCAAGTTGTAGACTCAAAATGATCTGTTGCATGGTTTTTGCAGGACTGGTTCTGAAATAGTCTATGTCAGCTTTAATCCCATTTATTTGTACCAAATGCATGTAAATATCTGACTGGTGTGATAAAATAAATTATTTGGGGAAAAAATCCTTAATTTAACCATTTAAATTTTGGAAATGTTTCTAATTAACCAAGAGATCCAAAAGAAAGCAGTTCAAGAAGTATGTCACTGAAGAGCAGAAGTCAAATCATAACCAATATTGATTTTTTTCAGGACTGATTCTGAAGTAGTCTATGTCAACTTTAATCCCATTTATTTGTACCAAATGCATGTAAATATCTGAGTGGTATGATAAGTTATTTGGGGAAAAAAAATCCTTAATTTAACCATTTAAATGTTGGAAAGGTTTCTAATTAAACAGGAGATCCAAAAGGAAGTGGTTCAAATAGCATGTCGCCGAAGAGCAGAAGTCAAATCATACCCAATAGAGTCTGAGGTGGGTGCGGAAGGGGATGATCCAGATGTTAGGGCAGTCTCTGCTAAGGAGGCCTCTTCCTGTGGTATTGGGTGGTGTTCAAAGAACTTGGAGACAAACAGCAAACTGTGAGGCAAAACAAAATAAACCTAACTTGTGTAAAACCCAGAAGATTCGTAGACCAAAATACATAGTTAACAAAAAAAAACCTGAGATCAAATTCTATTCTCAGAAAAAACTGTTAAAATTCAATTAGTTGTATTTTGTCTAAAGGCTTTTAAAAAAAAAAAAAATTATACTGTGCTTTCAAAGGCATGCTTATAACCAAAAGCTAATCATTCTATTCAGCAAATTTCTACATACTACAAGATGAAAATCATGCTTTATGGTTAAAGAATCATGCTTTATGGTTAAAGAAGAAGTATCTACTGTAAATTAGGTGACATTAAATTTACTTAAAGTACAGAGTTAAGTTTTATTTGCTCAGGTGATCAAGAAAAATAAGACTTTAACAGCAGCAGCAACAATGATACAAAAAAAACTGGCATACAGCAAAGAGAAATTTTAGAAAGAGATATGTACTGGATACAAAAATTTTACATCTTACTCAAATAAATTGGGGGAAGGGAGTTGAATGCGGATGAATAAGAGAAAGGAAGAATATAAACGTAATTTACAAAATAGTTAACAGAATCAGACCACCTGATCTGTGGTACAAAATCATAATGCTTAATTTAATTGAAACAACTCTCCCTCTCCTCCTAGAAACTATCCAAAAATGGTTTCTATGGGTTAGGGGTCTTGATTAATTAAACAATAATATAAAATATAAATTAACTGTATAAGCTGAACCAGAATTACAATTTTGGAGAGAAATACTGCCTATTCAAATATTATTCTCTAACTACACTTAAAAAAAAATTCTCTGTAACAACTGTACGGAAGAAAAAACCCTCACAGACTTCAAACGTCATAGCTTCACGTTAAGAAAATTTAAGTGTAAAATGGTAGGTAGAAGATATATTTTTGGATTACTTACTCAAGTTGGTCATAATTAACACACATCAGTGGAACCTCTGTACTACAACGCTGGTGAAATTTATAACCACATGTTTGACAGCGGAAACCCTGGAAAAGCAGCTTTCGACAAAAGTCACAAAATGCTAAGGTGAAAAATGTTTTTCGTACCTGCAAGGTAAAAAATCATACAGATTTCAAAAACTCACAAGAAAACTTTCTAGAAACTGACATATCTACTTTCTTGTTTAAAATAAAATTGTAATATATTTATATCATGAAATTCACACACTAAAGTACTATTACAAAATGAAAACCAGGGGGTTCATGATAGTAGATGGACTACACATATTTATTTCCCATCCCAGTATCTAACTTAAAAACTCAGAAGTTAAAAAATGAGAAATGAGTAAAAGGCTGGCAACTGATTTTAAGCTTGACAACATAAAAGTAAAAGTAGAGATGAAAAGGAGGAAACAGAGGTGAAAAGAAGAAGAGTATACTTATCATACAAAGAGGGAGGTTAAGAAATGCTGACTGGTGTTGATGGAACAAGAAAGGTGTATATTAAAGTTACAAAGGCATCCAATAGAAGAACCAAAAAACTACTACTAATAAAAACATTGGGGGAGAGGAGGAAGAGGAAGAACTAAAAATGAGCTAATTCCTTATAGGATCAGTAATCAGTATATGATATCTAAAGTTAATAAAGCAAGAAATTATGGCTAAAAGATAATTACAGTCATGTGCCACATGACACTTCAGTTAATCATGGACTTTATACCACAGTAGTCCCACAAGATTATAATGGGGTTGAATTAATTCCTATTGCCTAGTGACACCTTGAAGATCCTGACCCCGTGTAGATCAAGGCTAATGTGTATGTTTGTGACTTCTTTTTTTTTTTTTTGAGACAGAGTCTGGCTCTGTTGCCCAGGCTGGAGTGCCATGGCACAATCTTGGCTCACTGCAACCTCCACCTCTTGGGTTCAAGTGATTCTCCTGCCTCAGCCTCCTGAGCAGCTGGGACCACAGGCACGTGCCACCACGCCTGGCTAATTTTCCCCTAAGTAGAGAAAAGGTTTCACGAAGTTGGCCAGGCTGGTCTCAAACTCCTGACCTCAGGTGATACGTCTGCCTAGGCCTCCCAAAGTGCTGGGATTACGAACATAAGCCACCGTGTGCAGGTTGTGTCTCCATTTTAACAGAAAAGTTTAAAAGTAAAAAAGAAAATTAAAATTTTAAAAGAGAAGAAAGCTTATAGAACAAGCACATAAGGAAAATATTTTGTATAGCTATATAATGTTTTTTAAATTTTTTGAAATTGTTATTTCAAAAGAGTCAAAAGTTAAAATTAAATCTTAGTTTACTGTAAATTTTTTACTTTATAAACTTATTAAAAAGAAAAAATTTTTTAACTGTAGTGTAGCCTAAGTGTACAATGTTTATCATAAAGTCTACAGTAACAGATAGTCATGTCCTACGCCTTCACATTCACTCACCACTCACTCACCAGAGCAATTTCCAGTCCTAAAAGCTCTGTTCATGGTAGATATCCTACACAGATACACCATTTTTTATCTTTTATACTGTATTTTTACTGTACCTTTTCTATATTTAGATACACAAACTTGCCATTGTGTTAAGGTTACCTACAGCATTCAGTACAGTAACATTCTGTACGGGTTATTAACCTAGAAGCAACAGGCTCTACCATATTGCCTAGTTGCACAGTTAGGCTATACCATGTAGGCTTGTGTAAGTGCATAACAAAATCACCATTGATGCATTTCTCAGAACATATCCCAGTCGTTAGGCAATGTGTAACTGTATTTATTAAGATGAAAATAACCACCAAAGAGCTTAAAACAAAAACCATTAAAAATTAACAGTGATTTCCTCTAGAGTAGAATTGGGGTGGGAGGGAGAGACTATAATCTAAATAATAGCTAAAACAAAACAAAACAGCTGACAGAATCAGAACCCCGATCTACAGTCCAAAACATAATGGTTAACTTTGGATAAAATGTAAAACAATTATTTATAAAAGATAAAACTAGTAAGCAATCATATGAAAATCGAAACAGCTCTTCCTAATCTTACTAAAAAAAATAAGGAACAGAAAAATCACCTAAAAGACAATAAGATCTATTTTTTCTAACAAATGAGCAATTTCTTAGAGGATTAGAACGTTTGGGCCTCATAAACTTATTTGTGAACACTTCTCTAGGTGAAACTTAGAAGGCGACATGTAAGAATTCCATGTTAAAGACAAATGATGTAGAACATCAGTCACATAACAGAACTGTGCTAGGGAGAATCTATCCTACTAAAGGCAGAAATTGCTTAAAATATATTTATTTAGTGTATATAATAATAAGAAAACGTAAGAATAAATATCAAAACGTTAACAGTGGCTATTTCAGAGTGGCGAGAGCATGGGTGCTTCTATTTCATTATTTATTCTTTGCTCTATACTCTTGAGATGGAGTCTCGCTGACGCCCAGGTTGGAGTGCAGTGGAAGGATCTCGGCCCACTGCAACCTCTGCCTCCTGGTTTCAAGTGATTCTCCTGCCTCAGCCTCCCAAGTAGCTGGGGACTACAGGCATGCACCACCATGCCTGGCTAACTTTTGTATTTTTTGGTGGAGACAGAGTTTCACCATGTTGGCCAGGCTGGTCTCGAACTCCTGACCTCAAGTGATCCACCCGCCTTGTCCTCCCAGAGTGTTACAGACATGAGCCAACACACTCAGCCTCTATATTCTTAATTCATTTCAGTTTTTCAGATTTTTTTTTTTGAGACAGAGTCTCGCTGTCACCCAGGCTGGAGTGTAGTGGCACGATCTTGGCTCACTACAACCTCCACCTCCTGGATTCAAGCGATTCTCCTGCCTCAGCCTCCCAAGTAGCTAGGACTACGGGCGCACATCACCACCCCTGGCTAATTTTTGTATTTTTAGTAGAGACAGGTTTTTTCATTTGGGGGGGGTTAATACTTTTAATTACATGATTGTAATTATACAATTTCCACTATTCGATATTTTGTATAAAACCAGTTACAACTCACAAGATTTTCAAATGAGACAGGATTTTACCATGGTGACCAGGCTGGTCTTGAACTCCTGACCTTGTGAGCTGACCACCTTAGCCTCCCAAAGTGCTGCGATTACAGGTATGAGCCACTGTGTCCGGCCAGTTTTTCAGAGTTTTAATCACAAGCAATAGTGAGAAATATATTTTACATTATGATCCCATATATAACTGTATTCATACAACAATACTTACCCTAATATACAACATGAATTAGAACTTTCTAATCTATTCTGCTACATGTAATTTTTAAATGATATATTAAATAGATTTCAAAATTCTATTTTTCATTTTATTTTATTTATTTTTGATAGGGTATTGCTGTTTTGACCAGGCTAGAGTATGGTAGCACAATCATGACTCACTACAAAGTTTGCCTCCCAGGCTCAAGTTATCCTCACACTTCAGGCTGCATAGCCAAGGTTATTGGCGCACACTACCACGCCCACCTAATTTTTGTATTTGTTTGTAGAGTTGAGGTTTTGCCATGTTACCCAGGCTGGTCTTGAACTCTTGGGCTCAAGCGATCTGCCTGCCTCAGCCTCTCAAAGGATTAGAGGCATGAGCCACTGTGCCCAGCCAGAACTCCATTTTCAATACACATTTATTTACACATCCTGTTCCATTAAGAATAGAAAGTTATTGAAAATATTTCAAGAAAATTACATCCTGGCCTGGCGCAGTGGCTCATGCCTGTAATCCCAGCACCTTGGGAGGCTGAGGTGGGCGGATCACGACGTCAGGAGATAGAGACCATCCTGGCCAACACGGCGAAACCCGTCTCTACTAAAAAAAAATACAAAAAATTAACCTGGCGTGGTGGCAGGCACCTGTAGTCCCAGCTACTCGGGAGGCTAAGGCAGGAGAGTGGCGTGAATCTGGGAGGCGGAGCTTGCAGTGAGCTGAGATCACGCCACTGCACTCCAGCCTGGGCGACAGAGCAAGACTCTTATCTCCCCCCCCAAAAAAAAAAAAAAAAAATTCATCCTGATACATAATACATTCTGGCTTTTCGAGGACATTTAGTTTTAAAAGTGGCTCTTATTTTCTTCACCTTTTTTCCTATGTATCACTTTCCAGGGGATATAAAACAGGTAAGTGCCTATTTCTAGTTGTGTTATTTTTCCATTTGTCTCTGAATATACAAGAAATTTTAAAATCTTTACAATTTTTTATGTGGCCATTATTTACCAAACCAAACAGGGAGGTGACCAAAACATCTGAAGGAAAGAAAACATGTGGATATGCATTTGATCATAAATTTTAAGCAATATAAGCCTATATCCGTAAGTATACCTTTGTCAATAAAGATGAGCACTGGAAGATACATCTTTCTTTTGGGTCATAACTTACACTTAATCTAGTATCTGAGTATACATAAATATGTACGGCAAATTAGTGAGAGGCACTGTCCTGGCAATTTGCATGCATTAATTTGTAAGGTGTGGGGCTGTGCGAAGGAAGACACTGAGTGTCTGTAGAAAAAGGAGAAGGGCTGGATACATAATATATGTTTCAAATCTTGTTTCCTCACTTTCCAGTTCCCAAGGACTCTTGGGATATAGAGAAATTCTGAAGGGATTGCTTTTATAACTGACTATGAAACCATGAGGCATAAGCAGTACTCCTTGAATAGCCAAGCAAAACCCAAGACAGCCAAGAACACTTTTCCTTTCTAAGTGGAACACAGCTTTTTACTCTTGCCTCTATATGGCACTCAAAGCAATCATTCTAACACACAAATCTAATCACATTTCTCCCCATGCTTACAACTATTACATTTCTAATTATTTTACAGAAAAGTCCAAATCTTTAATACGGCTTACAAGGATTTTCATGAGCTGGACTCTGCTTATTCTACCCATAACTCTTATTCTACCCACAGTACTGTTAACAACCCACTCTTCAACCTTGTATCATCCATTCTGAACTTCTTTCAAAACTTTCAAAGGTGACGTGCTTTCTTGCTGTTCCCTCTGTTTAGGGTACTCTTTACTTGATACTTATTTCCTCATCCATCAAGCCTAAGCTTAGATATTTCTGTCTCTGAGAAACCTTCCTGACTCCTCAAAAGCCAGGTTAGGAATCTCTGTGCATCTACAAAACTTTATACAAACATAGTAATTATGAATGTTTATGAAAATTTATTAAATCTTCTCTCTAAGGCAATGACACTATCTTATTCATTTGTCATATCCCTAGGTAAGATATGGTATTGGCAAATGGAAAGTTCTCAATAAAAATTTACTGGCAAGTATCCAACTAGGTGGTGACAATTTCCATACTCTGGAATCAATCTGCAGTTTGCTTTCACTATTCTTCTGTGGCAAGGACCTTCCTGAGGCATCATTTTAATGCTATTTTCTCATGCTTAGCAACTTAGGTCTTCTTTTATCTCCTCATATCCAATTGCTAGCTAAGAAGAATTATTAAGAAACAGAGTAGTAATCACTATGAAATGTACGCTCAACTGTATTTGTATTCTTAAGAACTTAAATAAAAATCTTAAAATTCATCCACTCAAAATTCAACATGTTAAAATTATTTGCTGCACAGTAAAGTTTGATTGACATTAGGTGTATCTTACACTTGTCCAAAAAAAATGCCTTACAGAAACATAAATCTGATTTGATTATTCACTACTAATGGAGGCTTGAAAGCATAAACCCCAAATGAAATAATCTAATCAATGATCTGCTTTCAGAGCCCAGCTGGATTAATCACCAAGACACATGGGAAAATACTTGACGCCTAAAGGGTAGCAGTAACTATCCACCTAGAAAAAACTCTGGCCAAAATTCCATATATAGAAAAAATAAAGAAATGTATTCCTGACTCACAGACAACTTTTGGCTTCTGCCTGCCATTTTAGAGGCTAGGTTCTCAAGTTCTATGTAGATCTTCATCTCTAAGACGAAAGGTCCCACATTCTGGGCCTTATGCTGGTGACACTTAGGCTTATGCTAGGTTCTAGCAAATGCAAAAACCAGACAAAGAAAGAAGCCTCAAGGAGAGTTTAATATCCAGCCATTCTATTTCCATTAACCTATCCTTCAAAAACACAAGGGTGTGTACAAGTGTGTCAAGATATATGCAGAAAGACCTCTTTAGCCCTGTATGTAACAGATTTTTTAAAATACAAAAACTTAAACGTCTATCAATAGAGAAATGGTTAAATATACTGAATTCCTATTCTTATGAATTACTACATAACCATACTAAAATAAAGCCAGGTATACTGACATGAAAAGATGTCCATGACATCCTGTTGAATTAAAAAAAAAAAGCAAAGAATATCACATAGTATGGCTCAATTTTTGATTTAAGAAAGGGAAAAGAAAAGAAAGTAATGAAAGAAAGGGAGAAAAAAAGAAAGGAAAAAATTTTGGGCTTACAGGTACAAGCACATGTTTGTATACACAGAAAAAAGTTTGGAAGACAGAACAATAATCTGTTAATCTAAACAAATGTTGGCCTCTAGGAGGGTATTTTCACTTTTTTTACTTGACATACTTTTGCACTATTCAAAATTTTCTTTTAACAATGCATACATATTACTTTTTTAAATTAAAAGAGTATAAAGATTAAAATTAAACTCTTGTTTAAATATAAGTTTTAAAGAAAACAACTGATTTCAACTCAGGTAAAATGTCAGTTCCAAAATTACTCATCCATATTTCACATTCCTTAAATAAAATTCATTCAATAAAATTTGAAGATTTTGACATTTCAAAAAAAATGTAAAGATACATACAAAGTTGTGTGTTGTAAGTGGAACATTCTCCAACACTTCCACATGCAATTCTTCTCCAGTAAGCCAGGAAATATCAGTGTCCCAGCCAATTGGTTTCTTCTCTCTGAAAAATGTAGACACAAGCCTTTCTTGGTTATTACACCTAAAAATATTCATATACCTCATGCTGAAGATATAAAAATTCATTATCGAGGGGCTAGTAACAGTGAGGGAGGTTTGGCTCCCTAGTATTCCATCGTTAGAAATTTAAATGGCAATAAATTAATTTTAAGTTTACCCCAAATAAATGTATCACTCTTGGACAAACAGCAGGGTAAAGAGATGTACTCTTTTCTTCAAGTCAGCTCCAGAAAAGACCTACAACAGCAGAAAATGGATTTTTCCTGGGGTCCCAAAAAAAAAAAAAAAAAAAATTCACAGGTACGGACTTATCTATCCATTCACGGAAAAAGAGTACTCAAGAGACAGGGACAACATGCCCCCAAAATGATTTCTTTTTTTTTTTTTTTTTTTTTAAAAGAGGATTCAAAATGTGAGGGTCTTGGAACAATGTTAGATACTTTCTGAAAGAAAAGTAGGTCAACATAAAATGTTAATTTTGATACACCTTTTGTGAAACTACGTATTTGTATTAAAAATGGGAGGGGGGTAAGAGTCCATTATCCAAATAAATCACACTCTGAATGGTTCAAAAATTGTAAGAATCTCAAATTCCAAATAAAATCATTTGATCAAAGTAACAAACACTACAGTCATATAAAATTATTTAACTCCTCATATGGCCTACAAAATTTCTTCAGGCTCAGTATTAATTTAATACTTTTTCTTAAAGTAGACTTTAAATTCCCTAGGTTTGGGTAAAGATCCTAAGAAAACTTCAAAATTTAATGTGTGATTTTCTTTTTAAACAAAATTTCACGTCACATACAAACCATACCCATCCTGAATTCTGTAAACAGCACAGCACTCTGGGATTAGACCTCTCATCATCAGTGCTTTCTTTAGACTGTCTCGGACTGTAACTCCACACCTTGCAGGTACCTATGGTATCATAAATATATTGATAAGAGGTAAAGGGAGCAAATTACATTTTTTCATATCATTAAAAAAATTTAGTAATTCACCTTTAAAAAGTCAAATGGGTCACTAGGTCAGACACAACACCATTTCTACAGCTAACTTAATACTAAAGGGAAATTATAACCCAAATATGTGTTATTATTCACCAACTTAAAGCAAAATTAATTTTCATTAAAATTATGAAATATTTTAAACACATAAAGAGAAAAAATAACAGTATCTGCTACAATACACCCACCAACACAGTATATCCATCACTGAGAAATAACAGATGTCAATATTAAAAGCAAACTCAATTTTGATCCAATATTGTTCAGAACTGAAAACTATATAACCCGTCAATCACACTGACTGTCCTTAAGAGACATCTTACTGGCCCTAAACATAGCAGGAAGAAAAAAATGTAATGTGTATACTTGATATTTGTTGTTTGGTGGCCCTGTTTCCCCTGGGAATATTCCCTTCTCTAGAAATCCAAATAGTACTAGAAAAGCTATCAATCAAGGGTCACAACTTTTATGTCACTACAGATGACAGAAGCTGGCTAATCAGTTTCCCATACCCCTGGCAAGAGCAACTGGTCCAGGGCTATATATACGACCCAAACAGCAGCTGAGTTCTTCCCTAAATTGATACATGGACACTGATTGAGAAAAGTCCTTGTTTCTACTGTAGTTCTGTAGATTTGTAGAAGATACAAATCTGGAGCCCTCAGTGGACATACTCTCCACACACTGAGAAAATCTGTTACAGAATGAAGCTAACATATGAAAGAAGCAGAGATTACATGGGAAGCGGGGGGAGGGAAAGGGAAAGGGAAAAAGAAAAAATCTTTCTGTATATTTAAAGTTATCCATATCTCTAGCCTTTGCCTTGCCTCATCCCCCACAGGCAAATCTGAATAAGTTGGAACTGAAGGTGTAGATTAAAGTGAGGCAGTGTAAGTACAGAGGATACAGTTTTTATTGGGAGGAGGTGTAAGAAGAAGGGGAAGTGTTAGTTTCCAACAATAAGCTCCATTTGTTTAAATTAAGGTGCTTAGCAAACCAAAAGTTTCCAAAGAAACTGGGAATATTTATGCTAGAGGGGAAAAAATGGGGGTAAAGGTAAATATAAGACAGCTGAATTCAAATAATATATTGAAGGGGGAAGAGTCCAGAAAGTCTAATTAGGATCTATGACCAGAAATAACAGGATGCAGCAGGTAGTGCAATATAACCATTAAAACTATCCAGGTTGCGTGCGGTGGCTGACACCTGTAATCCCAACACTTTGCGAGGCTGAGGTGAGCGGATCATTTGAGGTCAGGAGTTCGAGACCAGCTTGGCCAACATGGTGAAACATTATCTCCACAAAAAAACATAAAAAGTAGCAAGGCGTAGTGGCGGGTGCCTATAATCCCAGCTACTCAGGTGGCTGAGGCACAATAATCACTTGAACCCAGGAGGCGGAAGTTGCGGCGAGCCAAAATCGTACCACTGCATTCCACCCTGGGTGACAGAGTGAGACATTACCACAAACAAACAAAACCTAAACTTTTACCTATCTAGCAAGGTAAAAGTTTGTCACGAGGGAGTGGGCTTATCATCGTAAATATTAAAGAGGAGACTGGATTGGTACAGTTGATCCTCATTGCTTGTGGAGTCCATACTTGCAAATTTCTCTACTTGCTAAAATTTATTTGTAACTCTAAAGTCAATACTCGCAGTGCTTTCATAGGCATGCACAGAGCAGTGAGATATTTGAGTCATCTAACGCATGCACCTCTCCAACTGAGGTCGAACAGTGAAGCTCTCTCTCGCCTTCTTGTTTCAATTTTCATACTATAAACAAGTATCCTGGGCAGAGCCTATTTGGTGCCACTTTTTTCTCACATTTGTGCTTTTTGTTGATGATTCTACTGTTTAAAATAATCTCTAAGCATAGTGCTCAAATGCTGTTTAGGGCTGGTAAGCATAAGAAGGCTGTAATATCCCTGGTAGACTAAGTACATGTGTTAGGCCAGCTTCCTTCGGGCATGAGGTATAGTAATGTCAGCCATGAGTTCAATGTTAATGAATCAACAATATGTCTTTAAACAGAAACACACACAAAACAAGGTTATGTATTGACTGATTGATGAAAATGTGACTACAGGCTGGTAGGAACCTAACTATATTTTCAGTTTGAGGGATTTAGGGTCTGATCAAGGAAAAAGATATGACCATGAGGTGGCAGTAGCATGCATAGCTTTAATGGGTGACACTGACAGGTCTACATGCAGAGGATATGCTTAAAGCATACTGTCCAGAGGCTAAGGCAGAGTGGCCACTACCCAAACAGGACTGGCCAGAAGCTGAGGCGGAGTGGCTATCGTCCAGAAGAGGAGGGGTAGGGGACTCTCAGGGGAGAGGGGAATAGGAGAGGGAGCTTATATGTCTAGCTGACAATGCTAGACAACCCAGGAGGGAGTCTATGTATCGAAGAGCTCCAAAGGGCAACAGCAGCTTGGAATCTTCACAGCCCTGGGATTTGATCTTATCTATACCTAATAGATGTTGAGTACAAAATAGTTTTGTGGGGACTGCAAAGTAGTTTTGTGGGAACTGCAAAGTAGGCAGGCTCTCAGTGGCTAAAAATCTGCTTATCAGGATTATGTTTAAAACAATTAGATGTACAAAAAATTTAGTTTGCTGCAAGCACACTTGTAAGCCAATAGGTCTCAACCTTTTGTAATGGAAGAAACAACCTAGAGGCCAATATACAGAGTTTTTTTTTTTTTTTTTTTTTTTCTCATTTAAATAATAATAATCCTTGTATTTCCCCTAGGAACAAGGTTCAGTGTTCACTAATTGTTTGTAGTGAATTTATAGAACATAACTACTACAAACAATGAGAACTGGTTGTAACCTTTCAGAAATAATGAACTGAAGTGAAAGCTCACTTTTCCTTGTGCCACTCATCTTCTGCCTAATGCCAAAATTTCCTGACTGGTGACCGATTTTTAGTTTTAAACCCCATCCAATGTATCCTATCCTATGTTACCATAGAAATCTTTCTAAATAAGACATTCTTTTTTTCTTTTTCTTTTTTATCTTTGTTTTTAATTTTTTACTTTTAAGAAGGGATTCTTAACTTTTGCGCATGCATGTGCATGCACACCCGTGTGTGTGTGTGTGTGGGTGGGTGTGTGGGTGGGTGGGAGGAGGAGAAAGACTTGTGAAAAACTAATGAAAGGCTCAAATGTGCTCTCTGAAACAAAATTTCATAGGGTTTGTGCAATCTGAAGCCCACGCTGAGTGCACTGAACTCAGCATTTAACCCATTCTAAAATATACTCTTACATTTCACTAGTCTGCTTAAAATTTTCCCATTATTTAATGAGACAAAATTCAAATTCCATAATGTTTCATAAAAGGCCACCAATGACTTAGAGCTATCTATCCTTCAGCCTCTTTGGTAATTTCCCTCAGGCACTCCAGGAATGCACTTCAAATATGGCTATGCTCCCTCATGCTTCTCTACATATGCTGATCCTAAGTTGTATATATATTTCATCAACAGGCAAAAATTTGGTTTTCTGCTCTATTACCAAGGCAAGCCATCTATCAGTCCTTCTTAATTCCACTCTTGTAGGCTGAATTTTTACACCATCTGTTCTTTCATGATAGTACCTGTGCAACAGATGAAGACATCAATGGAACAAAACAGAAAGACCAAAGTAGACCCTAACACATAAAGGAAGTGCGAATAAGATAAAGGCAACATCTGAAATGGGGTAAAGATGAACTTTTAAATAACTGATGCTGGGACAACTGGAACTAATCTAGAAAAAAAGGTTCATCCATACTTCATATTGTATACCAGAATAAACTACAAATAGATCAAATATTTAAATGCTGGAAGGAGGAAGGGTAGGAGAGTGAAACAAACCATAAAAGAATTAGAAGAAACCATGGCACCTTCAAATCTTCAAATGAAAAAGGCTTTTACAACTCTGATGCAAAATCTACAAGTCATAAAGGAAAAAATATTAAATTCACCTACATAAAACTAAAAAAAACCTTTTGGATGGCAAAACAAACACATTAAAAGTGAAGTAAAAAGAGTACAAACAGTGAAAAATACATTTGCAACTCATTTAGCAGGTATGTTAGCTTCCTGATACACAAAGAGCTCCTGAAAATTGAGATGAAGACCAATAACCCAAGAGAAAAGGGAAAAGATATGAGAGACAGGTCACAGAAAGAGAAGTGGAAATGGCCTTCATCCATATGAAAATGTATTCACTCTCAGAGGAAAGCAAATCCAAATTTGTGAAGATATTTTCATTTATCAGATTGGCAAAATCCAAAATTTGATAACATATTCTACTGGTACGAAGCTATAGATAAACAGACATCTCATAATTAAGCAAGACCCATGAAGCAAAATTTGTATCTATCAAAGTCACAAATGCAAATTTCTCTTTGACCTACTCAAGCGTACTTCTGGGAATCTATCTCACAGATATGCCTGCAATATATAAGAATAATGTATTTGCAACATTATTCACTACAGTACTAATCGTACATTAAAAGTCCAGAAAGAACCTGAATGTTCATAAACACATCACTGGTTAAATAAACTATAGTACATCTATACAATGGAACTGTCTGTAGTTATAGATACAAAAAAAAATTATGTATGGAAACAAAATTTCCACAATGGCCTACATAAACATTAAAAACAAAATACAGAATGATATATACAGTATATCTTATGTATGAAGAGTGGGGAAATAAATGTATTTGTATTTATGTCTATATTTTTAAAACCATGAAAATTCATACAGGCAGGTGTGCGTGCACGCACACACACACACACACACACACACACACACACACCCCTCCTTAAGGTGCAGAGAAAATTGGATGTATATTTAGGCTGGGGTTAAAACAAGATTTCTTTACGTAAATACCATATGCAAGTACAACCTGTGAAAGGAGGGACGTTGTCTCATATTTTAAGACGAGGAAAACTAAAAGAGGTATTTTGTAATAAACTAGGTTTATGCCTTTCCTCCAAAATCTAAAATTAAATATCTTTGTTTAGCTCGTCAGAGCAATAATTTTTCTCTCAAAAAAATAAAAAAGCATCTTACCTTAAAAAGGAGCCAGAGTCAATGGAATCATGTGAATATTTGCCAAGGAAACTTTAGACCAAAACAAAATTTATGAGTCCAAATTTTCACGTCAATTTTTAAAGTGAATTGAAATTATTTTTTGTTAATGAGCTCACGATGATTCACATACTACTCTACTTTTGTGTATGTTTAAACTTTTCCATAGTTGGCCGGACATGGTGGCTCATGCCTGTGATCCCAGCATTTTGGGAGGCCAAGGCAGGCAGATCACCTGAGGTCTGGAGTTCCAGACCAGCCTGGCCAACATGGTGAAACCCCATCTCTATTAATACAATAATTAGCCAGGCATGGTGGCAGGCTCCTGTCATCCTGGCTACTAGGGAGCCTGAGGCAGGAGAACCACTTGAACCCAGGAGGCAGAGGCTGTAGTGAGCCAAGACTGTGCCACTGCACTCCAGCCTGGGTGACAGAGTGATACTCCATCTCAAAGGGAAAAAATATATATATATAAAATTTTCCATAGTTAAAAAGTCTTTTAAAAAAAATAGTTGTTCTAAAATTTAGGTGGTCATCGAAATTGTTATATGTTTAATTCTTTGAGCTAGAACATTAATTTGGTAATTTGTTTTACAGTGCAGACTATTACATGCTTTAAGTAAATTTCATGATACAGTAACATCTTAAATAAACTGGCACAGAATACACATGCCAATATACAGATTCTGAATACAAATTTAAATACATAGCTTTCTGATTTTATGATTTAACTTAACGCCAAGTTCTTTTTTGGCACTATTATATCAATTACATTTTTTTTCTTTTTTTGAGATGGAGTCTCGCTCTGTTGCCCAGGCTGGAGTGCAGTGGCGCGATCTCTCGGCTCACTGCAAGCTCCGCCTCCCAGGTTCACGCCATTCTCCTGTCTCAGACTCCCAAGTAGCTGGGACTATAGGCGTCTGCCACCACGCCCGACTATTTTTTTTTTTTTTTGTATTTTTAGTAGAGACGGGGTTTCACTGTGTTAGCCAGGATGGTCTCGATCTCCTGACCTCATGATCCGCCCACCTCCGCCTCCCAAAGTGCTGGGATTACAGGCATGAGCCACTGCGCCCAGCCTTTTTTTTTGTTTGAGACAGGGTCTTGCTCTATCACACAGGCTGGTGCAATGATGCGACCTAGGATCACTGCAAACTCCGCCTCACAGGTTCAAGTGAGTCTCATGCCTCAGCTTCCAGAGTAGCTGGGATTACAGGCATGTGTCAGCATGCCCAGCTAATTTTTTTGTATTGTTAGTAAAGACGGGTTTTACTATGTTCGTCAGGCTGGTCTCAAACTCCTCACCTCAAGTGATCCACCTGCCTCAGCCTCCCAAAGTGCTGGGATTACAGGCATGAGTCACTGCCCCTGGCCTAATTACAATATTGTTTTAAAGAAAAAAGATTGCTATGATCTGCTTATAACATGCTTTCATTAAAGTAGAAAAAAGAGGATGTCTATACCACAAAAACTTCAGAAGGTAAAAGCAATTTTAGAATTAAGCACGCCTCCTGGTCAGGCTGAATTTAACTGGCCAAGAACCAGAAACCACAGGATTTATAAAGGTGACATCTTTTACTGCTAAATTGCTGTCCCAATCAAATCAAAATAAAAATGAAAGTTAATCAATTACCTTATTAGTATTCTAAGGGGAAAAAACCCACCAAGCAACAGAGAAGCACTTTCACTGTTGGCAAAGAATAGAGTTTATTAGGAGCCAAGAATGTCCTCGATTCCATAGCTGTTTTATTGAAATTTAAACACAGTAATTTAAGTATCAACCTGAGCTAATACTGCTTCCTATAGTATTCAACCTCATCAAGTTGCTATGAAGATGAAATGAGAGTAAGTGGAAGTGTTTTTCCAAACTGTACCAATATGTAAAAAGTATTATTCTTCCTGTCTACACAGAAATTGAATGGATCACCCTCTTTTATCACTTGTAGAACTTAGTTCTGCTTTGTTGTTGCTAAAAATAAAAAAGGGAGGGAAGGTCTAGCATTTACTCTAGTGATGTCCCTTTACTTTCGACATATTCCATTGAAACTATTTGTACTGGTGAAAGTTAAAGTTTCTGGTATTAGTTTTATTCCTAAACTGGCTAAAATAAGAACATATCTTTTCCTTAATCTTTCCATTCCATAAACATTTCTTGCTTGATTATAGCACAACTGGGGCATGATTTTGAAGCATCAGTCAGTATTGCCCTATCTTTTCCCTTTGCCATTCCTTTACCTTGGATGCCATCAGGATTAATGCCAATCAACAGACATTTGTTTACAAACCCCAGGGTATGGTAAACCCAAACACTCATTCTTTCAAAAATACTTACAGTACATTTACTCAGTATTAGACACTACTCTACTCAATGAGTAAACCAAAATAGATAAGCTGTTCTCACAGAACTAAAATCATCCCATAGATGTTAAAATTTTTTTAGTAGTTTTAGGTACTGTTTCAGACTTTTCATCAGTCAGACAACAGACCCACAGCTAGAATCATAATTAATGAAAAAAACCTGAAAGTCTTTCTTCTAAGACCTGGAACAAGACAAGGATGCCCACTTTCACCACTGTTATTCAACATACTACTGGAAGTCCTAGCTAGAGCAATTGGATAAGAGAAAAAAATAAAGAGCATCCAAATTGGAAAGAATAAGTCAAATTATTCTTGTTTGTGGATAATATGATCTTATATTTGAAAAAGTCTAAAGACTCCACCAAAAAAAAAATTGTAACTGACAAATTCAGTAAAGTTGCAGGATACAAAATTAATATACAAAAGTCAGCAGCATTTCTACATGCCAATAGCAAACAATCCGAAACAAAAATCAAGAAAGTAACTCCATTTACAATAGCTACAAATAAAATACCTAGGAATAAACTTAAAAACAAAGAAGTGAAAGATTTCTACAATGAAAACTATAAAACACTGATACAAGAAATAGGAGAGAACACATGAAAAAATGGAAAGACACTGGAAGAATCAATATTGCTAAAATGTCCATACTGCCCAAAGCAATCTACACATTCAATGCAATCCCTATGAAAATACCAAAGACATTCCTCACAGAAATAGAAAAATAATCCTAAACTTTATATGGAACTACTGAAGGCCCAGAATAGCCAAAGTCATTCTAAGCAAAGTGAACAAAACTGGAAGAATCACATTACCTCACTTCAAATTATACTACAAAGTTATAGTAACCAAAACAGCATGGTACTGGAATAAAAACAGACATACAGACCAATGAAACAGAATAAAGAACAATGAAATAATTCCATACTTCTACAGTTAACTCATTTTTGACAAAGGTGCCAAGAACATACACTGGGGAAAGGACAGTCTCTTCAAATGATACTCCCTGTCCCAGGAATTCCACTTTCAGGTTTGTGACATCTTGTTATATGTGTACAAAGAGACTAATACAAGAATGTTCTTATTACATCACTGTTTGTCATAACAAAAAAATCCGAATATAACCTAAATGCTCATCAATGGAGAAAAACTGTGGTATATTAAGAAGCTGGAATACTTGATAATAGCATTGAATGAAATAGATCTGTATGTATCAACATATAAATACATACACCTTGAAATCATAATTTTGAATAAAAAGGATAAGATGCTGACCATTACATACATATAGTATCATATCACCTTACAAATTAAAAAAACAAAAACACTGGCTTATGGAACACATATATATATAATAAAATATAAAAATATGATTGAAGGTACCTCACACTTATCATAGTGACTGCCTTTTTGGGGACAAGATGGGATGACGGGTGTTCAGCAGAGGAATGGGACTGGCAGAGGAACCTAAATTTGTACTTCTATGTATAATATGAAGCAAATATAACAAAAAAATAGTATTTGTTCATTGTAGGTAACTAAACACATCTGTTTAATATATTGTCCTTTATACTTTTCCATATAAGTATTTTATTTTATTTTATTTTATTTTTTTTTTTAGGAGACGGAGTCTCGCTTTGTCGCCCAAACTGGAGTGCAGTGGCCGGATCTCGGCTCACTGCAAGCTCCGCCTTTCGGGTTTACGCCATTCTCCTCCCTCAGCCTCCCGAGTAGCTGGGACTACAGGCGCCTGCCACCTCGCCCGGCTAGTTTTTTGTATTTTTTAGTAGAGACGGGGTTTCACCTGGTTAGCCAGGATAGTCTCGATCTCCTGACCTTGTGATCCGCCCGTCTCGGCCTCCCAAAGTGCTGGGATTACAGGTTTGAGCCACCGCGCCCGGCCTATTTTTATTTTTGAGATGAAGTCTTGCTCTGTTGCCCAGCCTGGAGTGCAGTGGCACGATCTCGGCTCACTGCAACCTCTGCCTCCCAGGTTCAAGCAATTCTCTTGCTTCACTCTCCCAAGTAGTGGGATTACAGGTGTGCACCACAACGTCTGGCTAATTTATATATATATATATATATATATATATATATTT
>NW_016809984.1:376139-383833 GCF_001698545.2 Rhinopithecus bieti
TTTTTTTAGACAGAGTCTTCCTCTGTCACCCAGCAGTGGTGGGATCTCAGCTCATTGCAACCTCTGTCTCCCAGGTTCAAGTAATTCTCCTGCCTCAGCCTCCTGAGTAACTGGGATTACAGGTGCACGCCACCATGCCTGGCTAATTTTTTTTTTTTTTTTTATTTTTAGTAGAGATGAGGTTTCGCCATGTTGGTCAGGCTGGTCTCGAACTCCTGACCTCAAGTGATCCTCCTGCCTCGACCTCCCAAAGTGCTGGCAAAAAACAACAGATGCTGGCAAAGCTGCAGAGAAAAGGGAAAGTTTACACACTGTTGGTGGGAATGCAAATTAGGTACTGCGGAAAGCAGTTTGGAAATTTCTCAAAGAACTTAAAATAGAACTACCATTCGATCTAGCAATCTCATTGCTGGGTATATATCCAAAACAAACTGAATCATTCTACAAAAATACCACATATTTAACACAGCACTATTCACAATACCAAAGGTATGGAATCTGGTTGCCCATCAATGGTGGTTTGCACAAAGAAAATGTATATACACACCATGAAATACTATGCAGCCATAAACATGAATGAAATCATGTCTTTTGCAGCAACCTGGATGCAGCTGGAAGCCATTATCCTAAGCAAATTAACACAGGAAGAGAAAACCAAATACCAAATGTTCTCATTTCTAAGTAGGAGCTAAAGTTTGGGTACTTATGGACATAAAGACGGCAATAACAAAAACTGGAGGCTACTAGAGGGGGGAGGGCAAAGGTTGAAAAACTACTGGGTACTATGCTCAGTACTTGGATGATGGGATCAAGCCTCAGCATCATGCAATATACCCAGATAACAAAGCTGCACATGTACCTCCTGAATCTAAAATAAAAGTTGAAAAAAAAATTTAATAATTATTTTTCCCAAAGTCTATTTCATATAATATTTCCACAGTACTATCAGCTTTCTTAAAGGCTATTAAAAAAAAAAAAAACAGATTTATCTAGGTACAACAACATATAATAAACTGCAATGATTTAGAGTACACAATTTGATATATTTTGAGATTATGTATATGCCCATGCAACCATCATCACATTCAAGATAATGAACATACCCATCACTTTCTGAAAGGTTCCTTGTGCTCCTATGTAAACCTTCCATCCTGCCATAACACTGTGCCCAGGCAAATAAGAATCTGTTGTCACTATAGAAGAGTTTGCATTTTCTAGAATTTTATGTAAATTGAATTTTTAAACATGTAATCAATTTTTGTCTGACTTCTTTCACTCAGCATAATTATTTTGAGATTCATCTATGTTGTGTGCATTAGCAGTTCATTCCTTTCTACTGAGTAGTATTCCCTTTTATAGACATAGCACAATTTAACCATTCACCTGTTTATGGACATTTGGGTTATTTCCAGTTTGGGGCTATGACAAAGCAACTAAGAACATTTGTATGCAAATCTTTGAATGAACATATGCTCACTTTTCTCTTGGGTAAATACAGAGGAGTAGAAGGGCTGGGTGATATGCTAAGTGTATGTTTGACTTTCTGTGGGGGTGGACAGGGTCTTGCTCTTTCACCGAGGCTGGAGTGCAATGGTGCACATAGCACAATGTAGCTTTTAACTCCTGGGCACAAGTGATCCTCCTGCCTCAGCCTCCCAGGTAGCTAGGACTACAGATGTACACCACCACACTTGGCTAATTAAAAACATTTTTTGTAGACATGGGGTCTCACTATATTGCCCTGGCTGGTATGGAACTCCTGGTCTCAAGTGATTCTCTCGCCTTGACCTCCCAAAGCACTGGGATTACAGGTGTGAGCCACCATGTCCAGCCTAATGTTTTACATAACTACCATATTATTATTTCACAAAACTATGGTAAAATATACCTAACATAAAGTTTAACATTTCAACCATTTTTTTTTTTTGAGACGGAGTCTCACTCTGTCGCCCAGGCTGGAGTGCAGTGGCCGGATCTCAGCTCACTGCAAGCTCCACCTCCCGGGTTTACGCCATTCTCCTGCCTCAGCCTCTGAGTAGCTGGGACTACAGGCGCCCGCCACCTCGCCCGGCTAGTTTTTTGTATTTTTTAGTAGAGACGGGGTTTCACAGTGTTAGCCAGGATGGTCTCGATCTCCTGACCTCGTGATCCACCCGTCTCGGCCTCCCAAAGTGCTGGGATTACAGGCTTGAGCCACCGCGCCCGGCCAACCATTTTTAAGTGTACAATTTAGTAGTGTTAAGCACATTCACAATGTTGTGCAACCAATCTCCAGAACTCTTTTCATCCTGCAAAACTAAAACTCTATAACCATTAAACAACTCTCCAGCACCCCTTCCCCCAGCTCCTCGCAAGCACCATTCTACTCTGTGTCTCTATGAGTCTGAACACTCTAGGTACTTCAATAAGTGGAACATACAGTATTTGTCATTTTATGACTGGCTCATTTCACTTAACATAATGTCCTTGAGATTTACTCATGTTGTAGTATGTGTTAGAATGTCCTAAGGCTGAATATTCCAATGTATATACATACCATATTTTGTTCATCCATTCCTCCATCAACAGAAATCTGGGTTGCTTCTGCCTTTGGCTACTATAGTGAATAATGCTGCTATGAACATGAGTGTATGAATATCTCTTTGAGTTCCTGCTTTCAATTATTTTGGGTATATACACAGAAGGAGAATTGCTGGATTATATGGTAATTCTATTTTCAGTTTTTTGAGGAACCTCTGTATGTTTTCCATAGCAGTTCCTCCATTTTACATTTCCACCAACAGTGCATCAGGGGTCCAATTTCTCCACACCCTTGCCAACTCTTGCTATCTTCTCTTTTGTCTGAGAGCCGACATCCTAATGGGTGTCAGGTGGTATCTCATTGTGGTTTTGATTTGCGTGTTCCTAATAATTAGCAATGTTGGGCATCTTTTCATATGCTGGTGGCCATCCAGATATCTTCATTAAAGAAATGTCTGTTCAAGTCCTCTGCCCATTTTTAAACAGGGTTGTATGCTCCTATAGGAGTTCTTTATATTTTGGATATTAACTCCTTATCAGATATATGATTTGCAAATATTTCTCCCATTCCAGGTTGGCTTTTCACTCTGTTGATTATATCATTTGATGATCATAAGTTTTAAATTCTGATACTAGTACAATTTTTCCATTTTTTCTTATGTTCCCTGGGCTTTTGGCATCGCGGCCAATAATCACTGACAAATCCAAAGCTATGATGCTTTTCTCCTATGTTTTCTTGTAAAAGTTTTATGACTTTAACTGTTACGTTCAAGTCTTTGATTCATTTTGGGTTATTCTTTTTGTACATGGTATAAGGGAAGGGTCCCACTTCCTTCTTTTGCATGTGGATATTCAGTTTCCAACACCATTTGCTGAAGAGATTCTCCTTACTTCATGAAGTGGTCTTGGGAACCTTGTCAAAGATCATTTGACCATAAATGTGAAGATTTAGCTCAGGACTCTCATCTGTCTGTATGCCAGTACCACTTAGTTTTGATTACTGTAACTTTGTAGTAAGTTTTGAGATCAGGAAGCATGATGCCCCCAACTTTGTACTTTCATTTTGAGACTGTTTTGGCTGTATGGGATTCCTTGAGATACCGTATGAATTTTAGGAAGGATTTTCTATTTCTGGCAAAAAACAAAACAAAACAAAAACAAACAAAAAAACACTGTTTGGATTTTGAAAAGGTTTCATTAAATAAAACTGCCAAATTTTATTCCAAAGTGGTTGTACCAATTAAACATTCCTATCAGCAGTGTATGGAAATTCTAGTTCTTTAACATCCCCACTAACACTTGGTGTGGCCACTCTAATTTTGGCCATTCTAGGAGGCATGGAAGGGTATCATGTGCCTATTTAATCTGCATTTTCCTAATGACTAATGTTGATCATCTTCTCATGTGTTTATTACCATTCATATATCTCTTTGACGAAATTGTTCAAATCCTTTGTCCAGTTTTAATTGGGTTGTTTTTTCTTTTCTTTTTTGAGACAGAGTCTCGCTCTGTTGCCCAGGCCGGAGAGCAGTGGTACAATCTCGGCTCACTGCAACCTCTGCCTCCCGAGTTCAAGCAATTTTCTGCCTCAGCCTCCCGAGCAGCTGGGGTTACAGGCACCTGCCACCGTGCCCAGCTAATTTTTGTATTTTTAGTAGAGATGGGGTTTCACCATCTTGGCCAGGCTGGTCTTGAACTCCTGACCTCGTGATCCACCTGCCTCAGCCTCCCAAAGTGCTGGGATTACAGAAGTGAGTCTCCACACCTGGCCATTTGTTTTCTTATTATTGAGTTTTCAGAGTTCTTTATATATTTTACATGTCCTTGATCAGATATATGGCTTGCAAAGATTATCAACCTATGGTTTTTCTTTTTATTCTCTTAACACTGTCTTTTGAAGAGCAGAAGTTTTACATTTTGATTAATCCAATAAATATGCTCATTATAGATTGTGCTTCTGGTGTCATATTTAAGAAATCTTTGCCAAACCCCAGGTCACAAAAGTTTTCTGCCGTGTTTTCTTCTGCAAATTTTAGGTTTAATTTTTACTTTTCATTCCTTCTGAGTTCAATTTCCTTTATACAGTAAACCTTCTTGGACAATTCCTTCAAGCAGAGCCTATGAAAAGTAAACTCTTTCTCTGGAAAGGACTTTATGGTGCATTTGCCCAAGTTAACCTAATTAAATTTATAGCTTAGCTTAGCTGAGAGATTTACAGGTACCTCTCAGTACATTGGGTATATTATTCTAGTGTCTTCTGATTTCTACAGCTGCCATAAAAAAAATTTCCCAGACTAATTATAATTATTTTCCACATAATTTTTTCCCTGAGTGCTTTTAAAAAAATATTCTTTGGTTTTATTATGTCTACACCAGATTCAAATTGTTTGTCCAACTCAGAGACTGTGCTTCCTAAATCATTAGATTTATGTCACTTGTAAATGTTAGCCGTAATTTATTTGAATTTTTCTCTACTCATTTATTTCTATTCTTACCTTTTGGAACTCCTTTGAGATATATAATGCTCATTCCATTTTTCATATCGCTTAACCTCTCTTTTATATTTTCTATAGCTCTCTTTGCTTTCCAGAGTTCACTAATTCATTCTTTGGTTGGGTTTAATCTAGCTTTACCTTGTTCACTGAGTTTTTTAAATAAATATTTGAATTTCTATATAACATTTAAACATTTCCTCTGTAATTTGCTGTAACGAACTTGATACACTGAAATTTAACTTAAAGTGTTATCTTGCTACATCCTCAAATGAATATCAGTATGTTCACTCTTTTTTCCTAGAGACAACTGTTTCTTTTGAACTTTCTACATTTCTTTTTTTCTATGTCGTTTCAAGTTTTCCAACTCTTATTATAAAAAAATTTCAGACGGAAAATCTGAACAAATGGTACAATTAACATCCAAATTCTTTCTTAGATTCTAAGATTATCTTTTCATATTTGCTTTTTCTCTTTCTCTGCATATTGATTTCCATCACACCATTTGAAGTTTCAAAGTAACTGACAGAGATAGAAATGAAATAGTGGTTACTTTTAGTGAATTGGAAGGGGCACAGGAGAAAGTCCTAATCCAAGCAAGAATACTTCATAGATGACGGGGTTTAAATCAAGACTACCTAAAAGCTCTACTTAGTTCTTTCTTAGGAGTCTAACCCTGCTGTTTTCAAGTCTGCTAACTCACTGATGGTAGACTGTTTCCTTGCATGTCTTGTAACTTGAGATCTTGAGATCGTCAGTAAAGCATTATCTCTGTGAATTCTATGAGACCTAGATGGGCCAAAGGAGGGTTTGCACTGCTTCTGTGCAGTGCCTGAGTGCTATTACCACTCAAGACCAGTTGTTATGCCCACTTCATGGCTTGAGGGTTCCTAGACAATGTAGGTAGTATAAATTTGAATCCCACACAATGATTAGAATAGGTCCAGAGTTAAGAAGTCACAGGAGAAACTTTAGAGTACTGTCAAAGACAGTCAAGTTTATTGTTACCTTTATGTATTCTGGTGAATAGATTTCATCCTTTCACTGAAGGTAATGTCCTTCAAAGGGTCAGTTTTATGTGAGAATCTGGGTTCCAGTTACCTTTGTGACACAGACTGAAGGCCCAGTGTTGTATCCCCACACACTGACATTCACATCCTTTGTTACAGAGTGACAAACTGGCCCTGAGGTCACTACAGCAGAGGTCAGCAAACTTCTTCCATAAAGAATCAGAGGTTTTGTAGATTACAGCGTGATGTACAACTGCTCAACACCGCTGCTAAAGCATGAAACCAGCCACAGACAACATGTAAACAGATTAGCGTTGTTGTGTTCCAATAACATTTTACCTACGGACACTGAAATTTTAATTTTAATTTTTTTTTTTTTTTTGAGACGGAGTTTCGCTTTTGTTGCCCAGGCTGGAGTGCAATGGCGCAATCTCGGCCCACTGCAACCTCCACCTCCCAGGTTCAAGCGATTCGCCTGCCTCAGCCTCCCAAGTAGCTGGGTTACAGGCATGAGGTACCACACCCGGCTAATTTTGTATTTTTAGTAGAGACGGGGGTTTCGCCATGTTGGCCAGGCTGATCTAGAACTCCTGACCTGAGGTGATCCACTCCCCTCAGCCTCCCGTGCTGGGATTACAGGCATGAGCCACTGTACCTGGCCAAAATTTGAATTTCATGTAATTTTCATAGATTATGAAATACTATTATTCCTTTAATTTTTTTCAAGCATTTAAAACTGTAAAACCCATTCTTAGTTTGCAAGCTATATAAAAATAGACTGCGGGTTACATTTGTTGAAGGCTATAGTTCAGCAATACCTTAACAGATCAGCCCTTAGGCTTCTTTGGTTTTTTCAACTCCCTTTTGTTTTCACCCTCTAAAGGTTTTTACGCTTTAAATAAACATATTTTATTCAGCATTTCTAGTTGTGAGAGATATTTCTAGACCTACTAGAATACTGCAATGTGGTACACATAAAGAATAAGTAAGTAATATCACAGTTTCCTACATCTTTCCTTTTCTCAATTATAATACCTCTCAGAAAAACCTTCAAGTACAAGTCTTTTTACAGGCTGCTTTGTACTACATGGTGTGTCTGTACCATGATTTACACAATCATTTCTCTACTGATGACATTCTATATTTTTTTCTCATTACAATGATTTAACAAATATCCTTGTATAAACGTCCCTATATATTGGTGCTTTTATGTGCTAAATTCCCAATAGTTGGAGTACTGACTTGGAAGATACAGTTCTTGTAAATTTTGACAGATACTATCAAAGTGCCTTCCAATAAACTGTGCTACTTCACATTTCTATCCTTAACTAAGGGAGTTTTCTCACTAAATCCCTGCCAATAATAATTTCTATTTTGCCAGACAGATTAAATGATGATCTCATAGTTTTAATTTGCACACTCACAACTGACTGACTGCATCTGAACAGTGTTCATGTGCTTGACTGTTCATTTGGATTTAATCTTATATGAACTGCCTATTGATATCTTTTCCCTATTTTTCTACTGGGTTTTGTCTTTTTCTTGTCAATTTTGAAGTGTTCTTTGAATATACAGAAGACTATTTACTTGCTCTTATCTGGGCACCAATGCTGTTTCCAAAATTTTACAGACAATTGACTTTGTCAAGGTTTTTTTTTTTTTTTTTTTTTTT
>NW_016809984.1:387201-401031 GCF_001698545.2 Rhinopithecus bieti
TTTTTTTTTTTTTTTTTTTTTTTTGGTATTTAATCTCTTGATTCTGACAGAATTTACTTTTGTAAGCAGTCTAAGATGTTGGGCCCAATTTTGTCTTCTTCTAGATATGCCAGCACCAAAAATTAAATAATGCACCATCTTCTTACTGACTGAACCATTTTTTCATATAACATTTTCTGAAAATCTGGGACCTATTTCTAGATACCTATTATATTCTACTGAAATAATTTTCAGTCCCCAGATACCCAAAGTGTTTTACTTTTAATATTAGCTTGGCTATCAACTTTCATTAGATCTTTAACGGCCCCGATCCACTGCCTTCTAGCCCTCAGTTTGCCAATGAGAAAACTATCCAATTTTCATTCTCCTGTAGATTGCCAGTTTATCTTTCTGAAAGGGCTTAAGATGTTCTCCTTCAACTTTCGAATTATACAGCAAGCATCCAGGTCAATCTCTGTTTTTGTTTTCCTGTTGACAGTCAGTTGCCCCTATCTATATGAAGGCTGGTTTTTGTTCAACACAGGAAAATTGTCTTGTATTATGTCTGTGAATACATCTTCCCTCTATTTTTGTTTGCTTCTTCGTTTATTAAACAGAAGTTGGAACGTTTGCTCTCTTCACGTCTCTTATCTTTTCTCTCCTATTTGCCCCCTTATTGCGTATCTTAAAAGGTATGTCTTTAGCTTTACTTTCCAAAATACTTATTAACTCTAGCTATCCTAACATTTGGCCTTTCTGTTTAACAAAAGTCAACAATCATACTTTCAATTTTCAAACTCTGTGGTCCTCTGACTCAATTTCTGTATCAAACTGATTTGGCTTCGAGAATGAAGTACATCCTGAGCTATAATATTTTTACATCTTCTAGTTGCTTTATTTCTTGAGTTTTCTCTGTTGCTGTTGGTGTTCTAGTCATATTCATAAAATAAAAAGTAGATTGATTTGGTGGGGACTTTCTCCTGCACAGTTGTAGAGGTCCAACAAATGGCAAGTGGTTTGTTACGTTGACAAACTCTGATACTGTGGTTTATAATATACATTTTGGTCTTCAACCCTTTGGCCTTCAACCCCAGTTCCAGGCACAGAGCTCCTAAAACTTGTAATTTCCTGAGTGATCAGGGTGCCAGGTGCATCTTTTGTTCTCATATTTGGTCTTTGACTTCGGTTCCTGACACAGACCTCTGAATCCCTTGGAATTTCCTAAGTGATAGGAGTATCTTTTGTTCTAATGAGGTAACTTTTGGTGGGTTCCTGAATGGAAGGTGGTCAAAAGAAAGGCCAAGCTATGATGTGAAGTCTGGAACTTTCAGCCCCATCCACCAACCTCTGAGAAGGTGGGAAGTCCTGGAGATTGGTCTAGTAAATATCACACCTATATGATGAAGCTTCCATAAAAATCACTGAAATGCAAGGTTCCTAGAGCTTCCAGGGTGCTGAACATTTGGAGGTAGTGGAAGGTGCTGCTCCTAAAGAGAGCACAGAAGCTCTGCATCCCTTCCCACATACCTTTCCCTATGCATTTCTTCCATCTGGCTGTTCGTCTTTTACCTCTTGTAACATCCTTTATAGCAAACCAGTAAACGTAAGTGTTTCTCGAAGTTTTGTGAGCTATTCTAGCAAACGATAAAAGATTAGAAGATGTGGGAATCCTTGATTTATAGCCAGCTGGTGAGAAGTGTAAGTCACAACCTGGAACTTGTGACTAGCATCTCAAGAGGGCACAGTCTTGTGGGACTGAGCTCTTAACCTGTGGGGTCTACGCTATCCCTGGGTAGATAGTGTCAGAATTGAGTTAAATTGAAGGCAACTTAACAACAATTGTAGACAACTGGGTAGAGACACCCAGTTGATTATCTACAGAGAACTGGAGATTGCTTGGAGGAGAAAAACAACCCCACACATCTAGTCACAAAAACGTGTTGTGTACTAGGAGAAAGCAGTTTGTTTTCCAGACAGATTACTAATGGGTACAGAGGTGAGAAGTCTGGTATATTCCAGACGGAAGCAGAGTATTATTTTACTCCTGGGTAGATTAACCTTTACTTTTTACCCCACTGGATTTCTCTGAGGTTCAGAGACATCTGATGTTCAGTTCCACCATTTAAACACACACAGCAGTCACACAGAACTCTCCAGGCAGAAATTTTGTTTAGAAAATGACTTTTAGAGCTTTTTTCATGGAATAAATGCTATAAATTATTTGTTCCATATATACAGAAGAGGAACTAACAGGAGCCCCCTGTTGTACAATTCCAGAAGGCAGTATTCACATCTCTATGGACATGTGCAATGTAAGGCTATACCGGGGACTCAGGACTCAGCAACCCATTATCAGATGTCTCAAAATATCAGGCCAGGGCCTTTAAAAATTTTTTTTAATTCAGAAATTCAGTGTTTTTAGTTGAATCTGGTTTGTTGTGGTTCTCCACAGGACTCACACCTAATACACACCTTCAAAATATTCATATTTACATCACCTGCTCGATTTATGAAGACACATGACTTTGTCTTCCTGCCAGAGCAAGACCTTCGACTAATTAGTCTGATGACTACCCAAGAGGCAGATCCACTTCTTTGTAATCTGCTGACTATGCTATCTGCGTCATCAGGATTTTGCTAAGAATGGCTCCCTTCATGTAAGACTCTAGCTCCTAGTATTTTGTTTGGTTTCCTATTTTGCTTATTTATGTAACCACTCATATAGTTTCCATCTTCCAGGAATTCTTAAACATTTCTAGTTCTCTGACAAAATCCTATCCTGCTTTATTATTCTTTGTACGTATCTTTACTATCATTTCAATGAAATTTCTGGAGAGGAATAAAGACATAAAGGCAAGTGCTTAGTGTGCTATCTTGGTCTACAAATCTAAGTCCACTTTAAAAAATATAATCTCATTCTTCGTACTTGATTTCATTTGCTGCTAGTAGGTTCTACTAACCTTTGTTCCTGAGTGTTCAGGACAAACAGAAGCATATGTATTTTGATGGAGGAGTGGTCATTCACTACCACAAACAATTTTACTTAGAATGTGAATTATCCTGGCTGAGAAGATATATGTAAAGTCCTTAGCACAGAACTTGGAACACAGCATGGCAAATGCTCAAACAGTAACTGTTAATGTCAATAAAAATTGAGGGGAGAAAAGGAGAGGAAAAGAGGTAGCTAAGTAAAGGGTTAACAGATTCAGATAAAAGAGAGAATGGCAAAATAATCTTCTTGAAAGAGTTTACTACCACAAACCCATTTATTGACGATTCATAATACCTTTTAAGTTCATGATATACAGTTTTTCTGAGTATTGAATATGAATTGTTAAATTGGGAGTATGATGGACAGGAACAAGTTACTTATTTAATCTAAGCCTAGCCAGACTAATTAAGGTAAGCCTAGTCAATTGCCCAATTTATTCATTTATGATCATTTTACTTCTTTGAAGAGTCTCAGTTGTTTTCATTTCTTTTTAAAACAGAAATTATAAGCTTTAGGGATACTTGTAAATTTCTCTTGTCCTCTCTCATAAATATGAGGAGGCTAGTTAAACTTTTTTTTTTTTTTTTTTTTTTTTTTGAGATGGAGTCTCGCTCTGTTGCCCAGGATGGAGTGCAGTGGTGCAATCTCGGCTCACTGCAAGCTCCACCTCCTAGGTTCATGGCATTATCCTGCCTCAGTCTCCCAATTAGCTGGGACCACAGGTGCCCGCCACCACGTCTGGCTAATTTTTTTGTATTTTAGTGGAGAGGGGTTTCACCATGTGTTAACCAGGATGGTCTCATCTCCTGACCTTGTGATCCGCCTGCCTCGGCCTCCCAAAATGCTGGGATTACAGGCATGAGCTACGGCGCCTGGCCGGAGGCTAGTTAAACTTAATCATTAGGCTGAGAAATTTGAAAGGCTCCAACAACCCCAATTTTACATCTGTATATAGAAACTCACACAATTACTAAATTTAGTGGAACCTGGAAGGAACAAGAATACCATGATGAAGAGAAGGGAAACGCCTAGGACTGAAGAACACATTTCCTACTTTCCCCTCATGAATACAGACAATAAAGAATTAATTTAAGATCTANAAGCTCCACCTCCTAGGTTCATGGCATTATCCTGCCTCAGTCTCCCAATTAGCTGGGACCACAGGTGCCCGCCACCACGTCTGGCTAATTTTTTTGTATTTTAGTGGAGAGGGGTTTCACCATGTGTTAACCAGGATGGTCTCATCTCCTGACCTTGTGATCCGCCTGCCTCGGCCTCCCAAAATGCTGGGATTACAGGCATGAGCTACGGCGCCTGGCCGGAGGCTAGTTAAACTTAATCATTAGGCTGAGAAATTTGAAAGGCTCCAACAACCCCAATTTTACATCTGTATATAGAAACTCACACAATTACTAAATTTAGTGGAACCTGGAAGGAACAAGAATACCATGATGAAGAGAAGGGAAACGCCTAGGACTGAAGAACACATTTCCTACTTTCCCCTCATGAATACAGACAATAAAGAATTAATTTAAGATCTACTGGGGATGGGATATTTGCCACAGTTTTGTTAGGCTACTTCAAAGATAGAATATCTATTCACAGATAATTCATATGTTGACATTCCCCTTTAAATGGGGCATCCCTGGAAAGATATGCTTAGTAATTCCCCATCTTAACGTGGGAAAAATAATTTTAATGTCATTCTACCCAACAGAAGAGAAAGGGTAGGAGAACTGGATTTGTTTTATAAATTGATTTGTAATTCTGTACAATGAAAAATTAGAGTCCATTTTTTACAACCAACTTTTGTCTGTACATGGAAAAGGGCAGAAAAGTATGTCTGATGGTCATACTTTTATTCCCTGACAATAAACGACACCTTTAGAAAGCCATATTTCCTAAGATAAAAATTTACAGGCTGATAACTTATAACTCCATTAGTTTTCTAAACTCATATGCAGGAATTCTTAACTTCTGAGAGTAAAATGCCTTTATAATAACATTTTTTTCTTCAGTCAGAAAGGAATTTTTGGAATATTAAACAATGACCAATTGCACTTTTAATTTCTGATGTCAGAGAAAAAAATGAAAAATTTTGACTTCAGTTGTATTTGGAAATGAAATTTTTTTTATTGTCAAAAGTAACCATAGACATTTAAAAAGTAGTGATGTATACAGATGGGTTACTTAAGTCTACTGACAATATTTGTTGACTTAAGGATTATAGACCATCCACAATAATTCCACAGATTTCTCTTTAAATGCTTTAAAAGTTACTTACAGGGTACACTGTTCCAATGGTAATACTAATTTTCAACAACCAAAAGTTAAGTAGATGAGGGGAAACATATCAATCACACTGAAAGTTCAACATCCGATAATATAACTCAGAAAGGAGATTTCTCAAGGGTGAAGAATGAATCTTACCTGACACACATTAGGTAACGAACAAGCTCAAGTCTTAAAATCCTGATTTATTTTAAACTAGTGCTTAGACATGACTGTGGTTCAAGTTTGGCAGACAGGTTTAAATGTCAAATCCAACACCAGAGACAATACAATGTATTTCAGTTAAGGAATATACACTTTGCCACCAAATAATTATGTCTTTTTCATTCCTGCATGACATGGATGCCTCTATTTGCATGACCTCTGAGTATTAAGTAATAATATATTAATTTTCAACAACTGATCTGTCTGAAAAATACAAAGAAACAGCAAAATGGTGATATTAAAACTGACTCACCACTGTCCTCTGTTTGTTGGGTAGGAAGACTCTAACGATAGGTTTTTGTGGTGACTTGGGGTTGCTCCGTGCCACATCTGTGGGATTTTGAAAAACTGAAAGAGATTGTAGCACTGAAAGGCTAGAAGAGGAAGAAGATGTAACGGTGTCCATTGATGCAGAGCTAGAAACAGAAAAATCAGTTCCGTTCCCCAGATATTCCAATAACTGTTGTTCTCTTTGTTGGAGTGCATCTAGCTTGCTGGTGTATTCTTCATAGGCCTGTAAAATAAAGTAGACTTATATTCAATCTGGACTTTGTCCTGACATTAACAAAAGATAATATAAAATTCTAGCCTTTGCTTATAATCCTTTTACCAGCTGATGGGTTTTAAGTTTCAAATTACAAAATAAGTCCCAGAAATACTATAAATGAATACTTTCACCTTTAAATGGATAAATTCTTTGTTATTAGACACTACACTATATTACACCTGATAAACGTGACCTATGCATATGTGATATCTAGATGGTCCATGAATAATAAAAAAGCACAGTATTTCCAATTTTCTGGTCGACTTATATTTACCTTCCAAACCATGTCTAACATAAAACACTGTATCAAGGATAAGTGTTCCTCCCATTAAAAAAATTATTTTGTGCCAGAAAAGTTGTAGGCATATAAATTCCATTTGTTCTCTCTCTCAACAGAAAAAGAAGTTGAAAAGTATATGAGGTATTAAAGAAGATTTGTCCAAAAAAACCCCAAAATTTAGGACACAGTACCAGCCAGATCTCACTGTTAGCACCAAAACCTCCTCAATAGGGTTTAGAAAATGCGTAACTGCCACATTCTTTCTGAAATGGCTATCAGTTAAAATACTTTATTCTTCTCAGTATGGCTCTTTGATGACTTCTTTCCCCACCAAGTGCTGCTTAGAGACTGGAACTTGTATGCAAAGCCGTAAGCCTTGTGAAAAAACAAAAACAAAAACAGAATTGTATTTGAAAATGTGGATTATACCCTATAGCCAAGAAATTCTGGGGCTACTATCCATCAGGGTATCTTCCTAGAAGTTTCATTTGACAAAGGCTACAAAGTTAAGCAACCATACAAGATATCAAATTTTAAAAGGACAGAATGACACTGAACGAATTGGAATATACAAGTCCATAGTTCTTTTAGGCATTGGTAATCCCCTCACTCACACCATGCTCTACTATTTCTACCTGTCATCTCAAATAGATGCAATACTATAAACATTTATGAAAGGGAGAAGCAAAGATTTTAAAATGGCCTTTCCCGTCTCTTAAGGAGTTTACCATTGGGCAGTGGAGTAGAAGATAGTTGTATTTTTATTTGTGTAACTGCTGTACATGAGAAAAAAACAATATTCTTGACACAAGGTAATAATGAGGAAGGAGGATGGCCTTGAAAGGTTGGCATTTAGATAGACGAAGAAAGTAGGGAGGAGGGAGTCCTACATATAGGAAAAATTCTGTAACAAAGTTTGTTTTTTCTGAAACACAGGCGAGAAAGTTTAAGACACAGGAAAAACTAGATTGGTATAGCTCAATGTCATACAATACCTGGGACATAGCAAAGGATCGATATGTGTTTGTGAAATTTAAATGAAGCTTTAGCAGCATCCTTGTTTTCTTAAAAAAAGGAAGAGAAATTTAAATGAAAAACAGGTAGAGAAACAATAAGGCTGAAAAGGTGAAAGGGATTAGACTGTAGAGAGTATATACACCATGCTATGAAGTCTGAACATAAAGGAGCAAGAGAGAATTACAAAATGTAGAGGAGAATGAAAGAGAAATTTCATTTCAATAAAGGACACAGGACCCCGCTATGCTGCATCTTACCACATAATTTCAAAGAAAATAAGGGGGGTGGGGAATAGTAACAAGAGCTGTTGAGGTAAGAGATTTAAACTTCATCAAAAGGTCTTCTTTGTTTACAGCCTGCTAGTTGCCCTACCTAGACCGTTTCATAGCAGATCAGGGCATTATAAACAAATAGATTCCAAATTTTCTGAGCTGCAATTTGGTTTAGCTTTCAGTACCAAGGCCTAATTACTTAAGCATACTTCTCTCAATACAATCTATTTATTGAGCCTTCAATCATTCAGTAAATATATACTAATATATGTGCTTGGCACTGTTAAGGCTCAGACTACAACCACAAATAAGACAAACACAGTTCTCACTCTTTGAAGATCACATAAACGCAGTCTGGAACACAACGGTTCTTCCTGCATGGATAAAATATTCTTATTTACTGTCACCTGAGCAAGTACAGTTACTATATAAAATAAACCTTAGGAAAAGTAATGAACAGAACAATTTTCCAAACATATTTCCTTACAAAAATGTTAGCCTTAATTTTTGAAAGTATACTGATCCCTCCATGACAGATTATAAACTATCACTTCACCACATTTATCAACAGCTTTTCCTTTGGTTAAGTATAAAACATCTACTTATTCCATCTCTCCCCATCCTCAAAGCTGCAATCTACTAAGGCCTCTGGCTCATTTTACCTACTACCCTTGCTGCATTCAGTATGAACTCCAATTACTCTTTTGACACTCTGCCATAGATTTCTCTTAACCTCTCACCTCTAAAAGCATTTATTTCCATTCTATCTCCAAGACCCGGAGAAGCATCACAGTCTTTACAAAAGAAATAAAAATGATGAAAAGATCTCAATTTAGAACCTCACACACCCCAGAGGCACACATACTTATCCTAACTTCTTAAATGTCTATCTCACTATATTAATCTGCTCAAGGTCAACATTAATCTCTCAAACAGTTGCTAAGATTTGGCCACTGTTGTCTTCCTTCACTTACTTTGTGGCTCACAATTGCAACAATGCCATTGGTGATATCTTGGATTTTCTGGCTAATTCTTGTTATTTTATCAACTAGTTTGCCAGATACAAATTTTGGGTAAATCTGACCATTCAATTATTCCATTTTTTCCTGTCAGGTTACCACACACTGCTGGAGAAAATAATAAAACTAGTGTAATTAATTCCATGACCAATTCATGGAACTTAGATTTGCCTAGTCCTTCACACTACTGCCTGAAAATCATGCTTGTTTTTAACATCATATTATAGTCACAACAGTTATTCTAACCTTCCGAATTCTTCTCTGGATCTTAACTTCATCCCTCAACTTTTAATTCACTCTGAAAATGACATTACCTTCAAATCCACTCTGAAGATCAACGTCATCAAATGAAAAGTTTACTCTACTTCTTTATCTACATAATTCTCCACATCTTTCCGCATTCTTCTTCTACTCTCATTTCAGTGCTAACATTGGGTGTTTAGGGCCTTAGTCTACCATTCCCTCAGTTTTCTCTCATATCATCTACTTTTCCCTTTTCCTCTGTTTTCTCACTCTATTAATATGAGCAAGCCACTCCAACATATGTGCAAACCTCAGCCACAACCACCACCACCAAAATTCTTTTGGTTATTTAAGATGCTGCAGATACCAGATACCACTTCTTCAGGAGACAATTTTCCAAAAACCCTATTCCTTCTTATCAAAACTCTACTTATTTTCAAAAGTCTAATTCTAAGCTCTCTTTGCTAAAATCCAGAAGAGGTATCCTTTCTCTTTATTTCCTTTAGAATATTTTATCATACTCTTCTTTGTATGGCAAATTTTTCTCAACTTCAAAATAATTTTGTGAGGATTAAATGAGATAATACAAGTAAAACAAATTATTGTAGAGACTACCACATAGCAAAAATCCAATAAATATTTGTATTAGTAATAATTGATAACCTGGGAGGCAGAGGTTGCAGTGAGTCAAGATCACGCCACTGCACTCCAGCCTGGCAACAAGAGCAAGACTCCATTTACAAAAAAAAAAAAAAACAGAATCTAAGAAGACTTAATATCATAAAATGACAACACTTCCCAAGTTGATCTACAGATTCAATGTAATCCTTATTAAAATCTCAATTTTTTTTTTTGTAGAAACTGACAAGCTGATCTTAAAATTCATATGGAAATACAATGGACTTGAAATTATCAAAACAATCTTATAAAAGAAGAAAGAAGTTGGAGGACTTATACTTCCTGATTCCAAAACTTACTATAAAACTGTAGTAATCAAGACAGTGTAATAATATTGGAATAAGGACACACATATAGAACAGAATAGAACAAGGTGCAACTAGTAAATCCATAAAGGCAAAAAGTAGATCAGTGGTTGTCAGGGGCTGGAGGGAATGACTTCCAATGCATAAAGGGTTTCTTTTGGGAGTGATAAAAATATTTTAAAATCAGATAGTGGTGACAGTTGCCCATTGTGTAAATACACTAAGAACCACTGAATTACACACTTTTAAAAAGTGAATCATATAGTATGTGAATTATTTCTCAGTAGAACACGAAATAAAATCTTACATTTACAGTCAATTGATTTTTTTTTTTTTTTTTTTACAACGTCGGCAAGACAATTCAAAGAAGAAAGAATGGTCTTTTCAACAACTGGCGCTGATACAACTGAATATCCACATGCAGAAGAACGAAGCTGGGCTACTACCTCACAACATATCCAAAAACTAACTCGAAATAGGCCAGGCATGTTGGCTCATGCCTGTAATCCCAGCACTTTGGGAAGCCAAGGCAGGAGGATCACTTTTCGAGGCCAGGAGTTCAAGATCTGACTGGGCAACATAGACTCCATCTTTACAAAAATTAAAAATAAAACAAAATGGGTCATATACCTATTACATAATTGTGCACCCCCATTTTCCTAAGAAATAGTTAAATTATGTTTTCTTTCCTCCTCCCCCCTACTTCCTACTTAGCTCTTTAGAAATGCAATTATACGCCAGGGGTGGTAGCTCACACCAGTAATCCCAGCACTTTGGGAAGCCAAGGCAGGCAGATCACTTGAGCCCAGGAGTTTGAGGCTAGCCTGCGCAACATGGTAAAACTCTATCTCTACAAAAAATACAAAAACTTGTCTGGGCATGGTGGCATGCACATATAGTCCCAGCCACCCAGGAGGCTGAGGTGGGAGGATCGCCCGAGCCCAGGAGGTAGAGGCTGCAATGAGCCAAGATCATGCCACTACACTCCAATCTGAGTGACAGAATGAGACTCTGTTTACAAAAAAAAGAAAAAAGAAAAAAGAAAAAGAAAAACATGAAGGAATAAAAGAAATGCAATTATGACCTTTTATCTCCTTTTCACCAGACACCCCCTACAGGGCAAGCTGATCTAACTATGTGCTTAGACAATCCAGAGTGGAACTCTCACCCACCAGGAGGTTGCCTCAAGAGGTAATAGTTGATCTACAACCAAAAGTATGCTTGCTAGAGTTTTCAGCCACCTCTGTGAGGTATTTTTGCCCATGAAGCCACCAACGTGACTGCCTGAGAGAGAAGGCACCGAAGGGTATATGTGGATCTTCCACCTGCTCATTTCTGCCCCCGTGTAGGCACCTTCTTTAAAAGTGCCCACTTTCTGCTCCAACAGGGAAGCAGTACCTTTAAGGCAGGAAGCCTGTACTTCTTTCCTTAAGCTAACTTTGGAATAAAAAAGTCACTTTATACTAGACTTTGCTCTTATTAATTGGACTCTGCAGGCCACAAGCAACTAAACCTGTTTTGGCTATATAACCAATACTATAAAACTCTTAAGAAAAAACACAGGAGTAAATTATCCTGACCTTTGATTAGGCAATGATCTCTCATATATGATATACCAAAAGCACAGCAACCACAGAAAATAAATTGGAATTCCATCCACATTTGAACTTTTGTACTTCAAAAGACAAAAATGAAAGAGTAGGAAAAAATAGCACAGAATGGGAGAAAGTATTCGCAAGTCATGGATCTACTATCTAGAATATATAAAGAACTCCTGGTCAGGTGCAGTGGCTCACACCTGTAATCCCAGTACTTTGGGAGGCCAAGGTGGGCAGATCGCTTGAGTCCAGGTGTTTGAGACCAGCCTGGGCAACATGGCAAAACCCCATCTCTACAAAAAACACAAAAATTGTCTGGGTGCAGTGATGCACGCCTGTAGTCCCGGTTGCCCGGGAGGCTGAGGTGGGAGGATGGCTTGAGCCTGGGAGGTGGAGGTTGCATTCCAGCCTGGGTGACCCTGCCATCTTGGTTCACTGTAACCTATGCCTCCCAGGCTCAAACGATCCTCCTACCTCAGCCTCCCGGGCAGCTGGGGCTACAGGCATCCACCACCACGCCCAGATAATTTTCGTCTTTTCTGTAGAGACGGGGTTTTGCCATGTTGCCCAGGCTCGTCTCAAACTCCTGGACTTACGCGATCCGCCTGCCTCGGCCTCCCAAAGTGCTGGGATTACAGGTGTGAGCCACCATGCCTGGCCTAAAGAACTCTTACAACTCAGTAATAAAAGGACAAACCCAGTTTTTTTAAGTGGGCAGAGGATTTGAATAGACATTTCTCCAAAGAAGATATACAAATGGCGAACAAGAACATGAAAAGATGCTCTCTATTATTGGTCATTAGGAAACTGCAAATCAAAACCAAATGAAATACCAATTCACACCTACTAAGATGGCTTTAATTAAAAAACAAATGGATAATAACAAGTGTTGATGAGGATGGAGAGAAACTGTAACCCTCATACATTGCTGTTAGGAATATAAAATAGTGCAGCAACTTTGAAAAACCATCTGGCAGTTCCTCAAAGTGTAAAACAGAGTTACCACAAGACTCAGCAATTCCACTCCTAGGCATACAGCCAGGAAAACTGAAAATGTATCTACATAAAAACTTGCACTTGAAAGTTCATGGTGGCATTATTCATAATAGCCAAAACATGTAAGTAGTCCAAATGTTCATCAGTTGACGAACGGATAAACAAAACGTGGTATATGTGTATGAAATATTCCGCCATAACAAGAAATGAAGTACTGAGACATAATACTACGTAAATAAACTTTGGAAACATTACATTAAGTAAAAGCAGCCAGTCACAAAAGGCCACATAATGTAATTCTATTTATATGAAATATTTCAACCAGCAAATCCATAAACGCAAAAAGTAGATCACTGGTTCTCAGGGTCTGCAGGGAATGACTACTAATGCATAAAGGGTTTCTTCTGGGGAGTGATAAAAATGTTTTGGAATAAGACATGGTGAATATAGTAAAAACCACTGAATCACACAGTTTTAAAAGTTAATCATATAGTGTGTGAATTATTCTTAATTAAAATAGAAGGGAAAATCTAAGGATCTATTTAATTTCAATGTAACGAGAAAAGCAGTGAAATAAAATTTTATTTTTTATCATTTAGTTAATTAAATTTAGTCTAATTATTCTTACTCACAAGATACAATGAAATCTTATAAACTGCCCATAAATGGACTGTCCTGCATTCCACAGGAAGCATCCAGCTTCCAGTATTCATTTCACTGCAGGGTTTGATAAAATGCTTCTATATTATTCTAGGTTCTATACAGACTAAAAATCAGAAAGGCTGTCAGAATGATACAGTGATTAAACGCATGGGCTGTAAATTCAGAGCGTCTAGAATTCAAACTTTGGCTACCATTTACAAGTTGTGTAACCTTGGCCACATTATTAAACCCCTCTGTGCCTGAATTGTTTCATTTATAAAATGAAAATGAGAGTACCTAAGTGTAACTCAAAGGGTAGGTGGAAGATTAAATGAACTAATATATGATTAGTACCTGATATATAGTAAGTACTCAGTAAATGTCAGGAGCTGTTACTGTCTTCATCAGTCTACAGGGGACTCCAGGATTCAACCACAAATTCTGAAGTAGTTAGGACTCAGCTGTAGGGCGATTACAGAGACAATATCCCTTCACCTCTTGGCTCCAATAAATCAAGTAGAGAAAAAAAGAATCTACTACTAGAGAAGCATCTAGCATTACATCTTACACAGAGAAGGCATTCCAATAATTTGTTGGATAAATGAATACAGAAACACTGAGAGGAAATGAAGAAACTCTGCGAACAACTTTTCAGGGTAAACTTGTTTTTCTTCCTTTGGATGATGGTAGAAAAAAGGGAACCAAAGATCGACTGAGAAGACAAATTTGAAATTCTTTTTTTTTTTTTTTTTTTTTTTTTTTTTTT
>NW_016809984.1:401354-414507 GCF_001698545.2 Rhinopithecus bieti
ATGGTCTCGATCTCCTGACCTCGTGATCCACCCGTCTCGGCCTCCCAAAGTGCTGGGATTACAGGCTTGAGCCACCGCGCCCGGCCAAATTTGAAATTCTTTATAGAGTACTGTATCTCATATTTCACTGTAGTTATCATCAAGGGAATCAATAGAATGTTGACTGTTATCTGCCAGTAGAATATCTAGAACTGAAAAGATGGCTTTTAAATAAATTAGTGAGTGGGAAAAAGAAAATCAAGAGGATTTCTGATGGTGGTATAACCAACGTCTCTGTTTTGCTACAATGAAGAGAAGCAGCAAGAATAAGTAGTTGAAGATTTATCTTCCTATAGAAACATAAAAGGGGATTCTGTTGAAACATTATAGAATAAAATAATCATAGCACAACTTCTACTTGACAACATACAAACTAATCTGAGGAAAAATTGTGAACACTGGAAATTTTTGACTTATTAGACTCTTATTTCAGGAAGTGTAAGCATAGTCACCAGTCTAGGGGTGATAAGTGACCTCATTCTAGTCAATGAGATAAAAGAAGTTATAGAGGATTTTTGAGAAAGATTTTCCTCCTAGCAAGAGCTTAGTACACAAGAGAAGTTCTCTGTTTTCTGCTTTCTGCTTTGAGGAGTTGTATGAGGGAAAGATCTTAAAACTCTGCTGTGGTCTTGACAGAAAAGCCAAAGGGACTATAGAGATTCCACCAAGTACCTGACAACTGAGCTGTAGAACCAGTCTTACAATAACTTACCTCTATGCTTCTTACTATGTGAAAGGAAATGAAAATCCCTATTTGTTCCAGAAACTTATTCTTGAAGGGTTCTGTTTCTTGCAGTTAAAAGCATTTATAATTTTTATGGAACTGGATTTATTCCTTCATTTTCTTGTGTTTCCTCTAAAATTTCCCATCTCTCTGCTTTTACTCTGCTTTCTAGAACATTTATCTTCCAATATTTATTTTTCAACATTTATTTATATATATACAACAGATACATATATACACATATACATACCTGTATGTCTGTATATACATATATTTTTAAAAATTTCTGGGTCGGGTACGGTGGCTCACACCTGTAATCCCAGCACTGTGGGAGGCAGAGGTGGGCGGATCACGAGGTCAGGGGATCGAGACCATCCTGGCTAACATGGTGAAACCCATCTCTACTAAAAACACAAAAACAAAATTAGCCGGGCGTGGTGGCGGGCGCCTGTAGTCCCAGCTACTAGGGAGGCTGAGGCAGGAGAATGGCGTGAACCCGGGAGGCTGAGCTTGAAGTGAGCTGAGATCATGCCACTGCACTCCAGCCTGGGCGACAGAGCTAGACTCCGTCAAAAAAAAAAAAAAAAGAAAAGAAAAAATTCTGGCTATTAATCGGAGTTAGTTTAGCCTGTGCGCTCTAACACTAGCCAACAGGGGAACGACACAGCAACAGGGGCCATATGCATCAGGGATAAGAACCCCTTCCCTTTCTTTGTCCAAGTGTGCACTCACCATTGCTCCATCTATAAGGGCGCACCCTTCTACAGAAGTAACTTGCCTTGCTGAGAATTAAAAATTAAAAAAATAAAAATAAATTTCTGGTTATTGTATTTTTAATTTCTAAGAGGTCTTTCTTGTTCTCTGTTACTTTTGCTTCTTTAGTACTGCTATGAAGCAAGACTGGACTAATGGATCTTATCTCTGATGTTAATTATAGTTATTTTTAAGTTTTCTTCTATTTTCTGCACTATTTCTGAGTTTCTGTTGACCATTTCTGCTGTTGTCTTTCCTGTTGAAAGCTTTCTTTAAATATCTGGTTATTCTTAACTGTCCATTTGTATTTTAGAGTTAAGAAGTCTTAAGATGGGCCGGGCGCAGTGGCTCAAGCTTGTAATCCCAGCACTTTGGGAGGCCGAGACGCGCAGATCACGAGGTCAGGAGAACGAGACCATCCTGGCTAACACAGTGAAACCCCCCTCTCTACTGAAAATACAAAAAAATTAGCCGGGCGTGGTGGCCAGCGCCTGCAGTCCCAGCTACTCGGGAGGCTGAGGCAGGAGAATGGCGTAAACCCAGGAGGCGGAGCTTGCAGTGAGCTGAGATCCGGCCACTGCACTCCAGCCTGGGCGACAGAGCGAGACTCCGTCTCAAAAAAAAAAAAAGAAGTCTTAAGATGTCAGTATCAACCAAAGCAATCTCCAGATTCAATGCAATCCCTATCAAAATCCTGATGACCTATTTGTAAAAACAGAAACATCCTTTTTAAAATTCACATGGAGGCCGAGCACAGTGGCTTGTACCTGTAATTCCATCACTTTGGGAAGCCAAGGCAGATGGATCACTTGAGGTCAGGAGTTCAACACTGGCCTGGTCAACAAGGTGAAAACCCATCTCCACTAAAAATACAAAAGCTAGGCATGGTGGCAGGTGCCTGTAATCCCAGCTACTCAGTAGGCTGAGGTAGGAGAATTGCTTGAACCTGGGAGGTGGAGGTCGCAGTGAGCCAATATCATGCCACTGCACTCCAGCCTAAGTGACAAAGCGAGACTCCATCTCAAAAAAACAAAACAAAACAAAGCAAAAACCACACACATGGAATCTCAAGGGATCCTGAATAGCCAAAACAATTTTGAAAAAGAACAAAGTTGGAGAACTCACATTTCTTGATTTCAAAACTTACTACAAAGGTAGTGTAATCAAAACAGTAAGATGACAGCATAAAGACAGATATAGAGACCAATGGAACAGAGAGTACAAAAATAAACTCTTTCATATACAGTCAAATGGTTTTCGACAAGGGTGCCAAGGCCATTCAGTCTTTTCAACAAATGATGCTGAGAAAACTGGGTATCCATACGCAAAAGAATGAAGTTGGACCCTTACCTTACATCATATATAAAAATTAACTCAAAATGGATCAAAGACCCAAACGCAAGAACATTTGGGAGAAGAATGTCATGACACTGGATTTGGTGATGCTTTCTTGGATGTGATATTAAAGGCACGAGCAACAAAAACAGATAATTTGGACTTAAAAACTATAAGCAGAGCAAAAGGGAACCCACAAAATGGGAAAAAGTTTGCAAATTAAATATCCAATAAGAACTGATATTTAGAATATATAAAGAACTATGCTCAATAACAACAAAACAAACAATCCAATTAAAAAATGGACAGAGAACTTAAATCAGACATTTCTCAAAAAAGATATACAAATGGCCAATAAGCACATAATAAAAGGCTCAACATTATTAGTCATCAGGAAAACGCAAATCAGCACCATAATAAGGTATCACTTCACACACATTAGGCTATGTTTTTTTTTGTTTTGTTTTGTTTTGTTTGAGACGCAGTCTCATTCTGTCTCCCAGGTTGGAGTGCAGTGGCATGATCTTGGCTTACTGCAACCTCTTCTCCCGGGTTCAAGCGATTCTCCTGCCTCAGCCTCCTGAACTGCTGGGATTACAGGCACGCACCACTACACACACCTGTAATTTTTGTATTTTTTAGTAGAGACAGGATTTCATCACGTTGGTCAGGCTGGTCTCAAACTCCTGACCTCATGATCCACCCACCTCGGCCTCCCAAAGTGCTGGGATTACAGGTGTGAGCCAACGTGCTTGGCCAAGGCTGTTTTTTTAATCAACCAAAAACAGTGTTGGTAATGATGTAAAAAATTAGAACCCCGTGCGATGCCAGTAGGAATATAAAACAGGGCAGGTGCTAAAGAAAAAGGTGTGGCAACTCCAGAAAAAATAATTATAAAATCAATATGTGATCCTGCAATTCTACTCCTGGGTATATACCCCAAAGAAGTAAAAGGAACTCAAACAGATACTCGTACACCCATGTTCACAGCTTTATTGATAATAGCCAAAACTTGGAAGCAACCCAAGTGTCCATTGATGGATGAATGGATAATCAAAATGTGGTAAATATATACAATGGATTATTACCCAGCCTTAAAACGGAAAAAAATTTTGCTATATGCATTATCCTTGTTGCAACATGGACAAACCTCAAAGACATTAAGCTAAATGAAATGAGCCAGTCACAAAAGGACAAATAAATGATTCCATTAATATGAAGTTCCTAGAGTAGTCCAATTCATAGATCAGAGACAGAAAGTAGAACGGTGGTTGTTAGGAACTAGGGAAAGAAGGAAATAGAGATTTGGTGTTTAATGGCTAGAGAGTTTCAGTTTTGGATAAAATTTCTAGAGACGGATGGTGGTGAAGGTTACACAAAAACATGAATGGACTTAATGACATAGAACCATATACTTAAAAATGGTTAAAATGGTAAATTTTGTTAGGCATATTTTACCCCAATGAAAAAATAAAAAGTGTTAAGGAATCTTAAATGGCAGATTAGAAACCTGCAGAATGGTGGGTCTCAGTGAGTAATCAGTAGATCTGGCTCTTCACTGATGGGCCTTCAAATATCAGTATGTACAGGTCTTTTCTCTTGGGCTGGTGAGAGTCCATTCATAGTATATGAAATAGTGATGGCCAGGCACGGTGGCTCACGCCTGTAATCCTTAGCCCTTAGGGAGGCTGAGGCAGGTGTATGACTTCAGTTCAGGAGTTTGAGACAAGTCTGGCCAACATGCCAACACCTGTCTCCACTAAAAATACAAAAATTAGTCAGGAGTCATGGCGCACACTTGTAATCCCAGCTACTCAGGATGCTGAGGCAGGAGAATTGCTTGGACCCAGGGGACCCAGGACAGAAGGCTGCAGTGAGCTGAAATTGTGCTACTGCACTTCAGCCTGGGCAAAAAAACGAGACTCCATCTCAACAAAAAATAAAAAAATTAAAATGGTGATAAGTGCAATGTTCTAAAAATCATTTATATATTCATTGTCTATATCTCCCTCCCCTCAATAAAACACAAGCTTAAAAAGGCGGAGATTGTTGGCCATTTTTTAAAAAATTGCTATTCCCGGCCAGGCGCGGTGGCTCACGCCTATAATCCCAGCACTGTGAGAGGCCAAAGTGGGCAGATCACCTGAGGTCAGGAGTTTGAGACCAGACTGGCCAACATGATGAAATCCCATCTCTATTAAAAATACAAAAATTAGCTGGGTATGGTGGTGCATGCCTGTAATCACAGCTATTTGGGAGACTGAGGTAGGAAAATTGCTTGAACCTGGGAGGTGGAGGTTGCAGTGAGCCGAGATCGTGCCACTGCACTCCAGCCTGGGAGACAGCAAGACTCCATCTCAGGGGGAAAAAAAAAGAAAGAAATTTGCTATTCCCTAAGGCCTAGAACAGAACAAGATGAATCAACTATTTATAGAATTCTTAGTATCTGTATCAGGAACTATGTTATTTCATAATTATAAACTCAATTAATCCTTAAATTACCCAAGGTGTGATATTATTCCCACTTTACTAATGAGGTGGGATATAAGAAGGCTGGATATCTTGAGTACAGAAACTAAGCCACAGTTGGGATTCAAACATGGAGTCTGTATGACTCCACGGCTCATCGTAATCATTATATTATACTGCCAACTTCAGTGTGTGTATATGTACGTGCATATATGCATACATTTGCATACTACATACATATAATACACACACACTGTATAGCACAAGCCCCCAAGAATAAAAATCTGTTTTACCACAAGCTAATAATATAATCTGGGAGTTAAGGTCTGATGTATGCTGTCCTAGTCAGATTTAATTTTAATAAGTAGTTCAATTTTGTGTGTCTAACTCTAAAGAACCAACCAAAAAGACTATATCTAATAAAAGGTCCATAAATTATGTTACAAAGAATGGCTATGGCTGAAGGGAATAGAAATAGCCCAAATAAGAAAAGCTGTCTGGGAGGTGAGGGTGGGGGAAGACAGGACAACGTCAAGATAAAGGTAGAATAAGATAGAGATCAAGAGCACAGATTCTGACTTACATCTGCCTTCTTCCCCTAACCAGCAGCGTCACCTGAATCAAGTTACTCAACCTCTCTCTGTTTTTTCACTTGTAAAATGGGAATAACAAAAATATCTAGTACCTAGTATGTTGCTCAAAGTAACTATAAAAAATGAATTAAGTAATAAAATGCATTTAACACAGTACTGGGCACAGAATAAGAAGCTCTAAGGTTTGTTGTTGTTAGTGATCAGTCTTCAAATAGTAAAAAGCCTGAAGATATATGTGAGGAGGGGGCGGTGACTCACTGCTATAGTGGGACCTAGTTACTGATGCAAATGAATTACATCTCAGCATGGGTTCAAAGGCTCCAAGACACAGAAATGGTTGGAAGAAAATTTGCTGGTTATATTGTCTAATTCTGGTTAATAAAAAATTGCCATTCTCATTAGGAGTACTTGCTTCCTTATGACACCTTTGATCAGCCTCCTAATAATATATGTATAGAAGACAGCACAGGACATTAGGAAGTACACTAACTGGTAATGAGAAATAAGAATTCTAGTCCTAGCTTTGATATTAACTACAAGTGTGATCTGGGATAAGCCATATGAAGAGGAGGAGAAAAAAACAGCATATTAGCTGTTATTTCCAAACTTCCAAGTTTACTTTAGAAATATAAACTTATTTTCTCATCAAATACTTAAGACTTAACTTGTCCTTCAAAAAGTAATTAAATAACTAAGTTAGAGATTTAGTTTAGAAGTCTTTCAATCTGTGCTTAAAAACCTCTGGTATTTGCAGCCAAATGGCAACCTGATCATTTCTAATTTAGAGTTCTTCATCTCCTTGCATCACTAGTGATGATAGCTGAGCCAGCTTTTATAGACAAAGGGGGTGTAGGGTAGTGGTGAGTAGTATGGGCTCTAGAGCCTTACCACCTAGATTCTGTAACACCTTGTTGGCTGTGGAGTCTGACTACATAAGAAAACTAATGCTAAGAAAGCTCATCTGTGATTACAACAGCACCTACTAACTCATAGGATTAATGAATATAAATTTACAATTATGCTCAAGGCTTGACACAAACCTCAAGGCACTATTAAATAGTAAACCTAAACAATGTTGAGCTATTTAAAAGTTATAAATTTTACCTATAAGGAAGCAGAAACCAATTTTGGGGAGACTCATTCTGGAAAAAATATTTTACAAAATTGCTTCATTTTCCAATATGGTAACTGGTTTGCTGAGCTCCAAAACAGTGTGCTTTCTCTTTAAAAAAAAAAAAAAATTGGCCGGGCACAGTGGTTCACAACTGTAAATCCCAGCACTTTGGGAGGCCGAGGTGGGTGGATCACAAAGTCAGGAGTTCAACAGCAGCCTGGCCAATATGGTGAAACCCCGTCTCTGCTAAAAACACAAAAATTAGGTGGGCCTGGTAGTGCGCACCTGTAGTCCCAGCTGCTCAGGAAGCTGAGGCAGGACAATCGCCTGAAGCTGGGAGGTAGGGGTTGTAGTAAGCCGAGACTGTGCCACTACACTCCAGCCTGGGCGACAGAGCAAGACTTCGTCTCAAAAAAAAAAAAAAAAAAAAATTAATTTTTTAAATTTTAATTAAACAGAGTAATACCTTGAAATTGATATGACTTCCCCCTTAGTTCTGATGTTTTCTAAATTATAAAATACATGTTTATTATAACAAGTGACACAAAACAAGATTAAGAAGTATAATACAGGCAAAGCTAATTCTCTCTTCCCAAATCTATTCCTAATCCCACCCCCTAAAATAATTAAGATTATCAGTACAAATGTTTTTACAAGTTCATTTTTTTCTTTTCAAAATTACTACAGATATGATTGATACTCAAAAGCTTACCTCCAGATATATTGATGGTGGATTATGCTCCCCACCAAATTTGTCCAATAGGGCCTCTATATGTTCCTGTGTCAACTTAATCATTTGTTTGATATTCCACACCTAAAAAATATTTTAAAAGAATTCAAATAAAAATCACTTAGGATATGAATTAGAAATATTTTAACGTAGACAACTACATCACAGTAACTGCCAGTGTTCCTCAAATTTTGAGCTTCGAGATCATTTAATATAGTGGTTTTTCTTTTATTATTAAACATCTTTAAATTTTTTTCTACACTAGTAATACAACGTATTCTCAACTATAAAAGATTCAAATAATACATGAATATTCAGAATAAACCATGAAATCTCTCTTCATCTTCCTCACATTCTCAGGCCCCCTTTCAAAAAGGTGAAGTTCTGTTTATGGTTTGGTGAGCAACCTTCCATGTCTCCCCTTTACTCATGGAAAAAACATAAAGACATACGTATATGAAATGTACAAATATAATTAAATACCATATATAAAATACTTTTAACACTTGCTTTTTTCACGGAGTAATAATAATGCCTCAGAAGTCTCTCCACATAAATATGTATATATTTTACTCCCTAATGGTTATATAGCATTCATTTCATAGCATTGCACTGCTTATTTCAACAGTCTCTAAACTTCAGTGGTATCCAGGGGTTACGTGGGCATAGACAATTTTAAGAGAATTTGCAGATCCTCAAGTTTTATCTGTATGTTCCCTGATTGATCTGCTTAAGAACTGGTTCTCCTTCCCTACTTCCTCTTTTAAAATAATTATTTTCCACTTTATAAAAGAAAGGCAAAGGTCTTTTCCACCTCAAATACTACTAAGATGCATCATTCTGAGATGTATAAATTCCAAAGTACCTAACAAATAGACAATTAAAAGGGGGAAATTCCTTGAGAGAAAAGGGGAAAAAATTAAGAGCAGGACCATATTTTATCAGTGAAACAAATCTGTGGTAAGGCTCCAAGCCTTACCCATCTATCCAGCCAGCCAGACTAAAATCCAGAAGTTTAGTGGTTATTAAATGGCACATATTAGCATATTTGTTTTAAGATAAATAAGTCATCAGGTTTTTTTCTTTCTTGACAAAAAAGAAAAACAGTCCAATCTCTCTGGTTTGATAGTGAGAACTGGCTATCAGGTTATATGGCAGATTCTATTTCTAAGTTGAATGATCTAAATCTGCAGCTTAAAGGCTTGTCCAAAAAATATATTTAACATAAATATAATGCACAGTAGAAATTATGATCTTTTAAACTATTCAAAGTAATACACAATAGAAATTATGGCCTTTTGAACTATTCAAAGTTATAATGAAAAAATGTGAGATATCAATTTTTAAATGTACAGGAAAATAAATGAAAAAAAAAGTGTTCCAAATCTCTTGGTTTATTTAATAATTGCCTTAATAACGGACATTTAGATTATTCGATTTCCTCAACATCAAACAATACTTCAAAAAATAGTTCAGAACTGCTTTTCAGAGTAAAGGTGCAAGTTTTATTTTTTGGCATCTAGGTACAGGATTCCAAGATTGAAGGATATACCTATTTTAAAATTTAATATACATGCCAAATGGTCTTCCAAAAGAAGAAATGTATCAAGTCAAGTCCCTATCTGCAGGGTATAAGTCCACTCCTTTCCCCACAATCTCACCAACACCCAGCATAATCACACTTCTAAACTTCTGCCAATCTGAAAGGGAAAAGGCAAACATGTTTTAATTTGTATTTCTTACAAAGTTGAGCACTTTTCATACTTACTGGCCATTTGAGATTTTGGAAAATTTCCTATACTGTACTCCCTTTTATTCTATTGAGTTGTTTTTTCCATATTCATTTATAGATAGTCTTTATTCTGGATATTAATCTTTATTCTTCTACAAATGTTAAGGTCTTTCAATTGTTTTTCACGACTCTTGTCATATCAAGTCTTGCTACTCAAAGTGTGGTCCACAGACCAGAAGCAGCAGCATCTTCTGAAAGATTGTGAGAACAGCAGAAGCTGGCCTGGCACAGTGGCTCACATCTGTAATCCCAACACTTTGGGAGGCCGGGGCAGGTGGATCACTTGAGCCCAGGAGTTCACAACCAGCCTGGGCAACATAGCAAAACCCCATCTCTATAAAAAATACAAATATTAGCTGGGCATGGTGGTACCAGCCTGTAGTCCCAGCTACTCAGAAGGCTGATGTGGGAGGATTACCTGAGCCCAGGAGGTTGAGGCTGCAGGGAGCCGTGACTGCACCACTACACTCCAGCCTGGGCAACAGAGTGAGATTCAGTTTCTACCGCCGCCCCACAACCTGCCAAAAAAAAAAAAAAAAAAAAAAAAAAAAAAAACCCAGCAGAAGCTCAAGCTCCATCTCAGATCTACAGAACTTTAACAAAATGATTCATATGCATATTAAAGTCTGAGAAGCAAGGATAGAGGTTCCAAATTGTTTTTCCAGTCAGGTATTTCAATATTTTCTTTCACGATGCCTTTGCTAATTTCTCGTATCTCCAAAAAGTGTTAGATGGCTTCTTTTATCAAGCTACACTTACTCCCTAGGTGATCTCATCCAATCTTGTATCTTTATATGCCAGCTATGAACTGATGATGCCCAAAATTTAAAATCCAACTCTATCTTTTCCTCTCAACACCAGATTCCTAACTGCCTGCTGAATATGTCTACTAGCATACCTAATAAGCATTTCAAACTTAACATGTTCAAAGACTAACTTCTGATCTCCCCCATCAACCCCACAAAACTTGTTTTTCCTAGTCTCTTTACCTCAAAAACGATTAAGCTCCATTCTTTGAGTAAACCCAAAACTTCAGCATCATCCTTGACTCTTTTCTCATATCTGACAATCCATCTCAATCCATCTCCAGATCAAAAGATATGTAGATATTAGTCACCTTCTCTACCACTACCATCCTGGTCTAAGCCATCTTCATTTCTCTCTTAGTTTATTACAACAGTTTCTGAAATGGCCTCTCCTGTTTCACACCTAGAATGGAACAGTAGCTGTTCTTCAAAAACTATAACTGCAGGCCATGCATGGTGGCTCATGCCTGCAATCCCAGCACTTTGGGAGGCTGAGACGGGAGGATCGCAACATAGTAGGACCCTGTCTCTACAAAACAAAACAAAACAAAAAAAATTAGCCAGACGTGGTGGTGTGTGCCTGTGGTCCCAGAGGCTGAGGTGGGAGGATCGCTTGAGCCTGGGAAGTTGAGGCTGCAATGAGCTGTGATCACATCACCCCAACCTAGGCAACAGAGTGAACCCCATCTCAAAAACAAAACTATAACTGCAGATCACATGTCATTCCCTTGCTCAAAACCCTCCACTGGCTTCCCCAATAAAAATCACCAAAGCCATGATCTGGCCCTTTGCTATTTGTCTATCTTCATTTCTTACTGTTCTCCCGTCACTCATCCCTCTCCAATCACACTTGGCCTCACTGAACAAGCCAAGTATACTCCCAATGCAGGACTTGTGAATTTACTATTCCTTCTGCCTGGAATGCTCTTCCCCTAAGATTTCTATAAGGTTTGCTATCTTATCAAGTTAATTCATCTCTTTATCCCAGTGTCACCTTATCAATGAAGCATTCTCTTACCTTCTCATTTAGAAAGCCTCTATCCCTCCCATTCCTTAGAGGCACAGAGTCAGTTATACCCTTTGTTAATTTTATTTGTTCCATAGCATATGCAACCACCTTACTATATATATTTTATGTGTTTATTTTGTTAGTGGTGTGTGTCTTCCCCACTCCCCAACAGAAAGTCCAGGAGAGTATGGGTTTTTGTCTTATTTTTTCTGATTTATCCCCAGAGCCTAGAACAGTGCCTAGCATACAATAAGCACTCAAACATATATTTGTTTAAAAAAAATGAATACTTTATTTATTTTTAAAACAGGGTCTCTGTCTCCCAGGCTGGAGTGCAGTGGCACAATCTTGGTTCACTGCAGCGTCAGCCTCCCTGGCAACAATCCTCACACCCCAGACTCCCAAGTAGTTGGGACTACAGGCGTGCACCAGCACACCTGGCTAATTTTTGTATTTTTAGTAGAGATGGGGTTTTGCCACATTGTCCAGGATGGATCTTTCCTTAGAGCATCCCTCTATGACGTGTTCACTGATCAACTGGACAAAACTGTTTTCTAAGTCATAATTTGATAACACAGAGTTGATTATGTTTTCCATGTCTATTAGCTACTTTAAGATCAGAAACATTTTCTTTTTATGTCCCCTCATGACTTATTTTGGTGTCTTAGTCATAATAGGTACTCAATTAAAGCTGAAGATTTAAGCTGGTTTCAGAAAAGAGTAAGAAAGAAAACAAGTCATCCTAGTTCAGTGATCCTTTCTTAGGTCCAGTAAATTCAGGACGGTATTACCCACACTCCCTTTTTTTTTTTTTTTTTCAATAAAACTTATATGTAGTTAGCATAAAGAACTATTTCTCCCAAGGGATGGGAGAGGGAAAGTGGGGGAAAATAATCAGAGATGAGAAATGAAGAGAATGAGTTGATTAGAATAAAATTTTCTTTCTGAGATATAAAAAAATGGTAAGATTGGGCCGGCAGTGGTGGCTCACACCTGTAATCCCAGCACTTTGGGAGGTTGAGGTGGGTGGATCACTTGAGGTCAGGAGTTCCAGACCAGCTGGCCAACATGGTGAAACCCCGTCTCTATTAAAATACAAAAATTAGTCGGGCGTGGGGGCGTGCACCTGTAATCCCAGCTACCCAGGAGGCTGAGGCAGGAGAATCACTGGAACCCGGGAGGCGGAGGTTGCAGTGAGCCGAGATCGCGCCATTGCACTCCAGCCTGGGTGACAAGAGCAAGACTCCGTCGCGAAAAAAAAAAAAAGAAAGAAAGAAAGAAAAAAGAGAAAAAGAAAATAAGATTGGTTAGGTATAGTGAGGCCAGACCATGAGTGTCTGGAAATTGGGTTTTTTATCTCCCCAAAGAAGAGTAATTTTATATCCAAAGAATAAACAAAAGTCACAATGACCCTTGTTGGAATTTTAAAGAATCAGTTTGGGAGAGAAAAGTCTTTCAGAATCTCCAGAGGAGTTACAGAAAGAACTTTGATGACTCTTATAAAATAGATACATTAAAAAATAGAATACGATACTGAAAAGCTAACAGTAGGTACATAGTTAAAACATCTTCTTGGAAAAAAAACGAAAATCTGTTGCCACAATCCTAAAAGGGAGATGAAAAAATTAAAAACTAAAAACGTCAAGAAAGTTACTAAAAGATCTCCTCTCCTGTTTTAATCTCTTCAGTAGACCACAGCTATTACAGCCAAGCAAGCTCAGTAAATAATTGATCATTTTTAGTGACTTTACAAATGGCAAAACTCCTTCTCCAAAAAAAAAAAAAAAAA
>NW_016809984.1:414784-431173 GCF_001698545.2 Rhinopithecus bieti
ATATATATATTTATATATATGAATATCTTCTAAATTAAGAAGCTAGCAAAACCTAGATGTTAAAACTCAACAAAGATAACATAAACAAAACAAAACAAAACAAAAAAAACAAAAAAACCAGGCCGGGTGCAGTGGCTCATGCCTACAATCCCAGCACTTTGGGAGGCCGAGGCCAGGAGTTCGAGACTAGCCTGGCCAACAAGACAAAAGCCTTTCTCTACTAAAAGTACAAAAATAGCTGGGTGTGGGTGTGCACCTGTATTCCCAGTTACTTGGAAGGCTGAGGCAGGAGAATCTCCTGAACTTGGGAGGCGGAGGTTGCAGTGAGCTGAGATCACGCCACTATACTCCAGCTTGGGTGACAGAGCAAGACTATCTCTAAACAAACAAACAAACCAAACATAAAATAATCCAAACTGTGAAGAAAGGCATCAAACTCTTAAATTCATATATATGATATATAAACATATATAACAGTATATATAAAAATATATATATTAAAAGCAAGATTAATTAATTAGGAATCCAGTAACATAATACTTAATAGGTCAAAGGAGAAAACTACAGGACCAGCCTAAAAGATTCCAAGAAACAAATAATTGTTACAAAAGGTGGGGTTGGGGGAGGAACAGAGTGGGGGGAGGAACAGAGGGAGGGAAGGAAGAGACAGAAGTGGTCCCAAAATTTCAATAAAATGGTTGAAAGAATCACAGTACTGAAAGCAAGGAGGCCAGAACCATCAACCATTTAGTTGGAAAAATTCAGAACATTCCTGAAAAACAGAAAACGAATATAATCAGTTTGACAAAGAAATCAAAGCTAATAAACTGCAGACCAAAACACAAAAGTAAATTTCTACTAAGATAACTCTGGAAGAAGAGCAAGCTTAAAGACAACACATATAAGAAGGAAGCATGAGGAAACTATTATAAAGACTTGAGTTTTGAATCATACAGTCATCAAATTAAAACCGTAGGTAATGTAAAACAGATTACTGCTGAAGAGAGAATTAAAGAACTAGAAGGTGACTCAGAAAATTAGCCAAAAGGCAGAGATAAATGGATGGAAAATATGAAAGACATGAAGCACAGAATGAGTTAATCTGGGAGGTAAACAGGGAATAGGGGAGATATTTGAACAGAAGCTGGCCATAAATTTTCCAAAACAGGTGAAAATAAAAAAATTCAGTTCTTAAAGTCAACCAGAAAGAAAAGACAAGTTAGATTGATGGCATACTTCTCAACATCAGTAAAAGAAGCAGGAAGACAATGAACTGATGTTAAGATGCAAGAAGAAAATAACTAACAACCTAGAAAAAGGAAACTGAATCAAGAAGTAGTATCAAAGAAAGAATGGCATGAGAGGGCTGAATAGTGGCTCCCCCACCAAGATAACTAAACATATACCAAGACTCAGAAGAACCTGTAAATGTTATCATATGTGGCAAAAGGAACTTTGAAGACATGATTAAGTATTGTGAAACAGGGAGATTATTCTGGAAATCTGGGTAAGCCCTAAATGTAATCGACAAGCATACTTACAAGATGGAAATAAAGGGGAATTTTACTATAGTTGATTAGGTGATATAAAAACTCAGCAGAGAAAGATATGAAGATGCTACACTGCTGACCTTGAAGATGGAGGAGGTGGCCATAAGCCAAGAAATACAAGGAGTGCAGGTCTAGAAGCCGGAAAAGGCAATAAATCAGATTTTTCCTTATTCCCTCTAGAGAGAGCAAAGTCTTGCTGATACCTTGATTTTTGCCCAGTAAAACAAACTCATTCCGGATTTCTGACCTCTAGAAATGTAAGAGAGTACATTTGTGGTGTTGTAAGTGACCAAGTTTGTTGTTATTTATTATTGCAGACATAGAAAATGAACATAGGTGGAGAATCTAGAGACTAATACACATGAAAGCAAACCTAAATAAGCATTTAGGTTTTATTAATAAGTTTATTAATAAGCATATTAGGTCTTAACAAAATAAGCATATTAGATTTACATAAAAGTAACAACAAAACAATGACTACATGAATGGGGGAAAGGGCCCACATTACAGTATTTCAAAACCTATCTATTATTATTCCAGAAGAGAGATCTAGGAACATCTTGTGCCAGATATCAGAACAACATCAGAGGCCAGGGTGAAGGGACTCCTACTGACCAAATTTGGAGATTTTCAGCAAAAAAATAAAAATAAAAAATAAGTACCGTAATTGACCATAACAGATGGTATGCAAAACAAACAAATAAACAAAAAAATTCATAATTCCATAAAATTAAAAGGTAGGAGAGCATTTGCTTACACTGTAGGTGACTATTACACCCTTAGAAAACCAAACTTTAAATGAAAAAAATTATGCATGTATCCTGCCTTTTTAGGAAAAATTAGTTATTCCCACTTGATATAGGGAAATGCTTCTTTACAAAAGAATGCCAGCTAATATAAAATAATTGGTTCAGAAAAGGATCAAAGGATGCTAAAATCATTAGGAGGAAAGCTGATTTAGAACAGGATACTTACATAGTGCCAAAGTATTTTCCCACATATTAAAGATGAAGGGGAAAACATACCTTCAAGTGGCTTAGAACCATTAATAGTGGAACAAACCAACATATGCCTCTGGATGTGATGCAACATGAGACATCACCCATGAAGTATACATGCAAAACATTGAAACTGAATCTAATCAAGCCTTTATACTTAACTTCTAGTTTAGAAGAAATACAGGGAATAGAGAAACATGCTAAAACTACTACAATGAAATAATCAAAAATAGATTGTGGGACATTCTATAAGACACTTTTCTTCTCTTTGAAAGTCAAAGTGTTGGCAATCAGACTAATCCAAAATGTGGCACATTCTAAGACAATTGTCCTGGACTCTTTAATAAATCATTTCATGGGAGAACAAAACAGTAGGTGGCCAGTTTAAGACTAAAAGATAACTACTACTAAACGACAACAAATAATTCAGTGCATGCACAAGTGGATCTTAGTTTAGGGATGGAAGATAGCTGTAAGAGACATTCTTGGGACAACCACGGAAATTTGAACACATATCAGATGTAAGATGATGGAGTTGTTAATCTTCCTAGATATGCTATTTTGGTCAAATGAAATAATTTCCTTTTTCTTAGGAGATATAAATACAGTAAAATGTTAACAATCATTGAATCTTGGTAGTATAGGTAGTGTTCATATAAGTGTTTATATAAATATATAGAGAGACAGGCATAAGAATCAGAAATGTAGAGACAAAAAACTTATTTGTAGGAAACATGCTATCTACAGAAAAATCCAAGAGAATCCACAAACCATGAGGGCTAATACCTATTAACTATAAAAACTAAGGGAAGAGTTTAGCAAGGTTTGTTGGATATAAAATCAAGGACATAAAATTACATGGTGTTCTAACACATTAGCCAGAGTCAACAAAAAAAAGATACTTCTCATGATAGCAACACTATAAAGAATCTAGAAGAAAAGTCTAACAAAAGATTCCCAAGACTTTTGTGACAGGAACAACAAAATAATGTGCAGGTGCATAAAAGACTACTAAGAAGAGAAACAGATTCAGTTGACTCTAGAGGTTTCCAACCCTGTTTTGGTAGCTTATCAAAAAGCTGGCTCAGCAGGTCTGAGTTTACTTAATGCAAGAAAAGGCTGATCAGCCACAGAGTACCGACGGCTTTCCCGTCCTCATAAGGCCATTTCATCAACCTCAAAGCTCCAATTATTACATAGGAGCCCTTTCCACAGTACATTGTTCTAGCTGTGTCTGGTCAATGCACACATCTACATGGGGACAACAGACCTTAGGGAATTGTGTGTGCCTTAATACTTTATTTTTCTCCACTAAACCTTATTTCACATTACACCAAATGACATGCATGTGTGCATGCAGATGTGTTCCCCTTCACTTGACCAAGACCTACACAAATATCCTTTATGGGAAGATTCAATATTATAATGACGTCAACTTTCCACAAATAAATTCAGTGTAGTGAAATAAACAAAATTCCAAAATAATTTTCCTCCATGGAACTTGAAAAACTGATTCCTAATTTTTTTTTTTTTTTTTTTTTTTTTTTTTTTTTTTTTTTAAGGATGGATCTCCTGTCACCAGGCTGGTAGTGCAGTGACAATGATTTGGTTTCACTGCAACTCCCTCCTCCTGCGGTTCAAGTGATTCTCCTGCCTCAGCCTCCCGAGAAGCTGGGAATACAGGTGCATGCCACCGTGCCCAGCTAATTTTCTGTATTTTTAATACAGACGGGATTTCACCATGTTGGCCAGGATGGTCTCAATCTCTTGACCTCGTGATCCACCCACTTCAGCCTCCCAAAGTGCTGGGATAACAGGCGTGAGCCACCGCGCACAGCCTGATTGTAAAATTTTTATGAAAGCACTGTATAGTAGTAGCCTTTGACTATTTTGAATAATAAGGAGGGTAAGACTGGTGTTACCAGGAAAACAAGACTTACAGAGAAATGATACTAGCATACAGACAGAAAGACCAAAGGGACAGAATAGAGGGCTCAGAAACAGAGGCACAGGTATTTATTTACACAGCATACGGTTCACGTTGGCATTATAATTTAGTGGGGAACAGAATGGACTATATAATAAATATTGCCAGGGTAAGTGGCCATCCTTTTGGAAAAGGTCAACTAATCCAAAAGAAAATGGGCAAAATACTTATGAATAGGTAGTTCACTATAGGGAATTCAGAATATCTAATAAACACATAAAATAAATGACCTCATTAGTAATCAAAGAAATACAATGAAAAACCAGGCCTGGTACAATGGCTCATCCCTGTAATCCCAGCACTTTGGGAGGGCAAAGTGGGAGAAATGCTTGAGGCCAGGAGTTCAAGACCAGCCTGTGCAACATGGCAAGACTGTATCTCTAGAAAAAATTTTTAAAAATCATTTGGATGTGGTACCGCATGCCTGTACTCCCAGCTACCAGGAGGCTGAGAGGCTGAGGTGGGAGGATTGCCTAAGTCCAGAAGTTTGAGGCTACAATAAGACCGGAATGCATTATTGCACTCCAACTTGGGCGACAGAGCAAGACCTTGTCTCAAAAAAATACATACATACATATGAAAAATCAGTGAGACTGCAAAAAAATTGGGCCTAATAATACAAAGAGTGGTAATCATGTACATGCAGCAACAAACACTACCATATTCTACATGGGGTATAATATAAATATTTGAGAGTAAATTGGCAGTATCTAGAGTAAAGCTAAGGATAAACATATCCTATCATGTAGCTACTTACATTCACATATGTACAAGCTATTTTCACTGCAGCAATGTTTGTAATAGCAAAAAACTAGAACCAACTCAAATGTTCCCTAAGAGAGAAAAAATGGCAAACTGGTATATCTGTATAACAAAATACCACATATTAAGTCAAAACAAAAAGCTAGCGCTATATTTATCACATGAATACATCGCAAAAACATAGTATTGATGAAAAGCAAGTTTCAGGATACATACAACTTTAAAATGTCAACAATCTACAGAAAATATTTTCTTTTAAAAAAGGAAACAGGCTTTATTCCAGCAAACAGTTTGCAAACCGTGGAGACGTACCTTGGTATAAAATAAAGGCAGCTTCTGAGAGAACAAAGAAAAGGGGTTGTCATTTACAGAGAAAGTTCACAGTCAGGTTTCCACTCTGGTCCACTATACAAATGAGGGGGTGCAAACTTGTTCAGTTCTGATTGGCTGAGGCAGGTCACAGTGTATGTTAGGTCCGAAAGGCCAAATGGTATTTTCTGGTAGCTGGTGTTTCAGGTGGCATAAATAGGAACAGACAGCTATGAAAGTCCTAAAGTTACTGGGTGTGTAGGTTTTCCAGGAATGCAGAGTACACATGTGATCTCTACATGTCTGCAAATGATCACATGGCTCTATTTTGAATTTGGACTGTTAGCCACTCAGGATCTGTATTAAAGGGTTGGTTCTTTCAGGGTTCACAAAAACATGCAATCAATGTTCTAGATTGTTTGTGGATATATACCCACAGCAAAAGTATTTGAAATGTGCATAGGCACGATAAACAGTAAATTCAGGACAATGGTTACTTCTGAAAAGGCAGAAAGGGCAGGGAAAAGTATCAAAGTAAGCCTGTAAGGTGCTATAGCTGTGTCTATAATTTTTTGGTTTCTAAAAATCTGAAGCATATATAAGACAATTCAACAAAACTGAGTTAATAAGTACACAGTTATTATATTATTCCCTACACTTTCCTATATACTTGAAGTAGAAAGGAAAAGTAGGAAGGAAAGAGGGAAAGAGGGGAGATACTGAAGGAGGAGGATACTAAGTAAGTTAGCTAGCTCCTTCCAGAAATAAACATACTAAAGCTGTCCTTACTTTTGTAACTGGGGTGGCCTTAAGTCTGCCTCTTAAAATCCCTGCACCCTGGAGGAAAGCCAGTCAGTGAATACACAACACTTGTAGTCATTTCCCATTTAGAAAAGAATCCTAGACCTATAAAACTGCAAAGTTCTTCTAACAATTTAGTCCTTATTCAAAAACAAGAATCACGAGACACTATGAATATCCAACGGGAGGAAAGAAAGAGATCACAATGAACAAACAGAATAAACAGACAAGGAGAGAACTGAAATATTATTATTAAGAAAACATTTGAGAAGGGGTAAATAACAGAAGTAGTATTGATAAAGATCATAGTAGTGATATGTAATACAAAGAAATGTACCAGAAGGTAGAGAGGTGAAAAAAGAGAGAGCAAGAGAGACAGAAAGAAATGGGTGATACAAGTAAAAAGTTGAAGAGATATAAAGAATACACTTGGGAAGTTCAAAACACATTTAATAAGAGTTCTAAATGAAGAAAATAGAAGAAATAAAGACGATGCTAAAAATATTTGGAGTTAAAACACCAATGGTCTGAGTAAAAGGGCTCAGTGAGGCTAAGGCAGATGAGTTAAAAGACTAATATCTACATAAATCCTAGTTTACATAATTAAATTCCAGAAATTCAAAACAGAAAACTCTAAAAGCTTCCTATAACTAGAATTAATTTGGCATCAGATTTTTCATCAGCAACATTAAAAGACAATGAAGACGGAAAGTAGATTACTTGTTGACTTAAAGTTGGGGGGTAGGTGAATTGGTGGGAACAGAGAATGACTGCTAATAAATCCAGGGGTTTCGTTTCTGAGTGATAATATTCTACAATGGACTGCGGTGATGGCTATACAACTCTGTGAATATATTAAAAACCACTAAATTGCACATAGTATGATATATGATTTATGCCTCAATAAAACTGTTATTTTTTAAAAGATAGTGGAATAATGTCTTCACTATCTGGGCAAAAATGACTATGAATCTGGAATTTTACATCCAGGCAAGCATGAGGGCAAATGAAAACCTTTTTGGACATGTTAAGTTCTCAAAAAATTTACTTCAATAGGAATCATCCATCTGAAAACACTTCTATCTTTTGACCTATCAATTAAACTCCTAGGAATTTTACCAATCTCTCACAAAAAAGAGTAGGCCTCTCGTCCCAGCATTTATAAAGATAAAACAAATGATTCCCCAGGTAAAAAAAAAAAAATTAACTGATTTTTTAAGGCACTATTTTTACATATAACAAAACAAACACAAAACTGACATGAATAAGTTGGTCCAAAAACAATAAAAAATAATAGGAAATATACCCCACAAAAAGCCATGTTTCCAACTAGAAAGTTAAAGATAGTGATTGTGGCTATCTGGTAAGCAAGGGGAGAGTAGAAACAAGATGGATATCAGAAAAATTAGGCAAGATGCCAGGTTGTGAAGGGTCCTGAAAGCCATGGAAAATAGAGTTTTATTTTAATTCTAAAACCAATGAGAATCTAAAGTTTCAAAAACAGGTACCTGTGACATAATCTGATTTATATTTTAATTACTAACAATTTACTTCTGATATGGTTTGGATCTGTGTCCTCACCCAATCTCATGTCAAACTGTAATCCCCAACGTTGGAGGTAGGGCCTGGTGGGAGGTGACTAGATCATGGGGGTGGATTTTTCATGAATGGTTTAGCACCATCTTCTTGATGCTGTCCTTTTGATGAGTGAGTTCTCAAAAGATCTGATTGTTTAAAAGTGTTTAACACCTTCCCCTACTCCTTGCTCCTGCCATGTAAGATGCACCTGCTCCTGCTTTGCCTTCTGTCATGACTGTAAGTTTCCTAAGGCCTCCCCAGAAGCTGAGCAGATGTCAGCATCATGCTTCCTGTACAGCCAGTGAAACCATGAGCCAATTAAACCTCTTTTCTTTATAAATTACCCAGCCTCAGGTATTCCTTTACAGCAATCAGGGAATAGATAAATATACCATCCCATTTTATAGATAAGCATATTGTGGCACAAGTGTTAAATATATTGCTAAAGGCCACTCAGCTAGTAAATGATAGAGTCAGGATTTAATTCTAGACAATGTAACTCTAGAGCAGTATATATTCTAGTACCTCTAATTATCACTCTAGTGGAGAATGGATTACGGCGGACCAAGAATGAATGCAGGAAGGAAGACTAGTTGAGACTATGGTTGTGTTAAGCAACCATAGTTAAGCAAGAGATGATTGCGTAGACCAAGGTGGAAAACAGTGGAAATAGGGCTACTGGATTAGACATGGAGGAGGAGTGAGAAAAAACTAAGAATTAAGGCTGACTCTGAAATTTTGATGTGTGCAACGGGTGGACAGTGATGCCATGAGGGAAAGAAATCAAGTATTATGTCACCAACAGGAGAGGCTGACTAAATAATCAAGAAGGCAGCTGGCTATGCAAGTGTAGAACCCTGGTGGAGAGATGAGGTTGAAGATATATTTGGGTGTCACTAGCATACTGGGAGGTAGACCTAGAAGGGAGTATAGGCTAAGAAGGCTCAGCTCTGGGTGTCATAAACATTTACAAGAGAAACCAAAAATGGCTGAAAAGAAAGAGACTCTGAGATAGAAGGAAAAAATATTAAGTGAAGAAAATTTATTAGATAAGAATAGGAACATATAATAGTGGATAGAAGACATTAGGAAAGGTAGGAATTGTATATCTGTACGTACTTGGTCATTCCTATTTACATACATTTGCAGATGTAGTGGGGCTAGGAGATAATAGAGCATGTTTGTGGCTGAAGGGAATTCAATAGAGGGGAGAAAAATGATACGGAAGACAGAGATGCAGAAAAGATGAAATCTGAGTCACAAGTAGAGAAATCAGACTGTCAGGAGTGGTCTTTGATAACAAATGAAAGGAAGACAGAACAAGAGGACCAATGTAGATAAGTCTGTAGAATTGGTGGTGAAAAGATGACAAGAGCTGCATGTAATTTCTCAGTAAAAGTTTGAAGTGAATTCCACAGATAGGAGTGGGAGCTGTGAGAGGTTTGCAATGAGTGGAGGAAATGCATTTTTTTTTTTTTTTTTTGGTCTCATTCTGTTGTCCAGGTCAGAGTGTAGTGGTGCGATCTTGGCTCACTGCAGACTCTTGCTTCCCGGGCTCAAATGATTCTCCTGCCTCAGTCTCCCAAGTAGCTGGAATTACAGGCATGTGCCACCACACCCAGCTAATTTTTGTATTTTTAGCAGAAACGGGGTTTCACCATGTTGGCCAGCCTGGTCTTGAACTCCTGGCCTCAAGGGATCCACCCGCCTTGGCCTCCCAAAGTGCTGGGATTACACACGTGAGTCACTGTGCCGAGCCAGCAAATGCATTCTTAATTCGGAAAGTGAAGAAGCAGAAGCAGCTGCACTGCCAGACATTGATGATGCCCTGTTGAGGACTCTGGTATACATTTAAAACACTACATTCAACTGCCTAAGTGCAGGCAGGTAGTGGGCATTTTGTCAGGCCCATATAATGAAAACAGAGAAGAATTAGAGAGTCAAAGGTATTAGTAATTTTTACAGTCATTTCATAATAGTATCTTGACCCTGAATAATGTGGGTTGTGATGAAACAGTTTCACTTGAGAATAGGAAAACTGTAATCAGGAGCCAGACAAGTGTCTACATAGATAGAACCCTTTCAAGGTTTAAGGAAAAGGCTGATGATTTAGGAGTTTGTTGATCATAGTTCCACAATTCCTTTGGCCTGGTAGAAGGTGAGAAACAGAAATAGAGAAGTGATATTCATGAAATCAATAAGCAGAAACTATTCTAACTTAGAGTTTAACTTAGAAATCATCTAAAATAATCTAAAACTGAGTAAGAGGATCAAACATTTTTTTTCTGGCTAATTAAGAGCAGATTAAACCCTAAAGTTTCAGGGATGGCAGGGGAGAGGAGGGGAAACAGTATCATGAATAACTGTCTATAACGTCAAACTGTCCACAAGGTCATTCACTAAATTTACTTAACATTTACAAATTCAACAATTGCTCACAATTACTATTCAAATGGGTTTTCAATGAAACAGATCAAATTTCTGTCACACAGAACTGAACTGAATTTCAGGATTTGGAGCAGGATTTAAACTGAAGGGAAATATGTGAAACAACAGATGCAGTACAGGTTCAGGACTTTTAACTGTAAATATTTTTATGCACCATAACAACATACATATCATGTTTCCTGCATTTTGGTACAACTCCTGGTCATAACTTTCTCTCACTGTAGCCTGCTTTCCCAAGTTACTCTCAGTTCTCCAAAACCCTGGGACACCATTCCAGAGCACCACATCCTATCATTCCAAAATTAAAAGTCTGTGGGAAACATTGCCACAAATAAACAACTGACGCATGACAGCCTGTTAGGACTGTGAGCTCTGTGAATTTGGAACCTACCCCCCTTGATCAGTTTTACTCCTAGCACCTAAGTATACTACCTAGCATGAAGCAGGTAGTTTATAAGTGCTGGCTATAAAAAATATTAAAAATTCTGTATTCTGGGTAAGCTTAGAGCAGACTGATGAAATCACATTCAAGAAGGCTCACCTGAGGCTAGAGAAATAATAGTTAAGATCAGAGAAGCAGTAGCCACTTTAGTCAAGATGTTATATTTTTGTTCTTTCTCAACTGGGGTTCCATGACAGACTTAAGTCTTAATGACCTAAGGCATGACCTAGTGTAAGTAATGAATTATCTTCTCTCCATGCATCTAGGATGGTACTTATAAGACTCTCAGAGAGTTAAGATGTATGCTTGCTAGTTTTATGTACTTTTTAGTAAACCCTGAAATAAAGAACAGTATTTTTCAGAGAGCACTTTATAAGAGAGTGTTTTAAGGATATAACGTTATGAAACACTCAATAAAAAAAAATCACCTATTTCATTTGTTTTATGTGATTTGTCCCTTCTGAAAAAAATAGTTTTCAAAGATTTTGCAACTTCTCCATAATACAAGATTGTTCCAGCTTTCAATTCCATTTTCCCTGTGTCATATACTCTAATAACAAGTAGGTGATAAAAAATATTATGCAATCACATCGTACCAACCTTATACAGTGCCTACCTTGTGCCAGGTTCCATGAGGCTGGGATTATTATTACTCCTATTTTACAGATGAGGAAACAGGGAGGTTAAAAAAAACTTGGCCCAAGTCAGACAGCTAAGTAAGTGGCAGAATTGCTCATATATTGCATGGCCTATGTCTGCATAAGAAGTAGAAGAAACATTCCATCATTAGGTACTCTAATCAAGAGAAGCTGACACTTTATACATGCCATGGCATGAAGGCAGGTTAGAACTTTTAGATAAATCAAATTTAGGTAAAAGTGGATCAATGTAGATTCATTTCTTCATTCAACAAACATTTAATGAATGCCAGGGTTCTAGGCAATGAAGACAGTGTAATTCAAGTCCCTAACCTCATACAGTATACATTCCAATTGAGGGAAGATAAGCACTAAAAAAAAAAAAAAAGAATATGTCAGATGGTCATAAAAAGTTATAGAGAAAAATAGAGATTGTGAGCAGGATGGGGGTGGGTGGCTATTCATTTTGTAGTATGGTAAAACTTGAAGGTTTCATTGATAAGATGATACATGAACAGAGTTAGGAAGGAAGTGAAACAAGTTCAGCACGTAGGTATGTAAGAGAAAACTAGTTCAAACAGAAGGGAAATAAATGCAAAAAGCACTAAGGTAGAAGCACAATTGGTATGTGCAACAGACATCGCATTAATGACCCCCAATTAATGGCTTCTCTGTAGGCACATCTTTTACCCGTAACGCTGCAATCCCCTTTCCACTCTGACCCTGGGCTTCTCCTTGTTCTTGTGACATCTTGCAATGCAGTATTAGCAAACATGACCCAAAGAGAGTCTTAAAATGCAAGTATGCAAGTCTTGTCCTCTCGTACAATTGAACTTGCTCACTCTCTCACCTGTGCCTTTCTATGAGAACACACCTGGACTAGTCTACTAGAACCAAGTTGTACACTCAAGACCGTCCTAGACTAGCCATCTACCTAAAACCACCACTGGTCACAGACACGAATGAGCACAGTCAAAGTTAGCACAGCGCAGAATAGACCATGCTCACTGACCCAAGCAGTGGTTGTTTTAAGCACTATGCTTTGGAATGGCTTTTATACAAAAGAAAATTAATACATTCTGTTAGAGAAACAGTAGTCCACAACAGGAGAAGACACAACAACTCGTGAATGTTCATAACAGCATTATTCACAATAGCCAAAAAGTTAAAACAGTCCAAACACTCATCAGCTGATGAACAAATTAAATGTCGCCTATCCATTCAGTGGAATTTTATTTGGTAATAAAAAGAAACAAAATGCTGATACATTCTATAACATGACCAAACCTTGGAAACGTCACACTAAGTAAAAGAAGCAGTCACAGAAGACCACACAGTGTATGATTCCATGTATATAAAATGGTCCAGAATAGAAAAATCCACAGAGACAGAAATTAGATTGTCTAGAAATGGGGGGAATATAAGGATTGGGGGAGAATGGCTATGGGTGTGGGGTTTCTTTTAGGGCTAATGAAAACATTCTAAAATTAAATTTGGTAATGGTTGTTGTACACACTGAATACACTAAAACTTCTGCACTGTACACTTTATATGAGTGATTTCTATGGTAGGTGAACTCAATCTCAATGAAGTTACTTTTGAAAAAAAGGAAACAATATGATCAATTATATTTTTAAAGTATTACTCTGGCTGCTATACTTGGCTATACTAGTGTAAATGCCAAGAAACTAGATGGGAAATGATGGCCAAGTGAAAGACGATGGTGGCTTTTATCAGCCTGATAGTGGAAGAGATGGTAAGATGTGTCAGATGCTAAATATATTATAAAGGTACAGTCAGTAGGATTTGCTGGTAAACTGATGTGAGGTGTCATAAAAGGGAGTCATCCTTGACTCTACAGTTTATAACCTAAGTCAAAGGATGTAAGAGCCAAAAATCAAAAAGAATGAAGAAGGATCATTGAGGTTGAGAGGACAAGGCACAGGATGCAGAATTAAAAAATTATATTTTAAATATCCTGGGAGGTGGATTAAACAATCAGAGTGGAAATGTAAAACAGGAGCTGGATATACAAATCTGGAATCAAGTAAAAGATGTGGCTGAAGATAAAATTTGGAAGTTGACAGAAATAACATGTCTTTCACATGTTCTTTTTTTTTTTTTTGAGACGGAGTCTCGCTGTGTCGCCCAGGCTGGAGTGCAGTGGCCGGATCTCAGCTCACTGCAAGCTCCGCCTCCCGGGTTTACGCCATTCTCCTGCCTCAGCCTCCCGAGTAGCTGGGACTACAGGCGCCCGCCACCTCGCCCAGCTAGTTTTTTGTATTTTTTAGTAGAGACGGGGTTTCACCGTGTTAGCCAGGATGGTCTCGATCTCCTGACCTCGTGATCCGCCCGTCTCAGCCTCCCAAAGTGCTGGGATTACAGGCTTGAGCCACCGTGCCCAGCCCTCTTTCACATGTTCTAAGAGACACCTTCCCCCCATCCTGTTCTTAACATCTTTGAATTCAGACTCTACCATACAATTGAGGACATCTTAAAAAATCACTGTTTTCTGGCTAGGCGTGGTGACTCATGCCTGCAATCCCATCACTTTGGGAGGCCAAGGCAGGCAGATCACTTGAGGTCAGGAGTTCGAGGATCCTACCTGGGCCAACATCGGCCAAAATCCTACCTTCTATTAAAATACAAAAATTAGCCGGGCGCGGTGGGCTCAAGCCTGTATCCCCGCCACTTTGGCGGAGGCCGAGACGGGCGGAATCACGACGGTCAGGAGATCGAGGACCATACTGGCTAACACGGTGAAACCCGTCTCTACATAAAAACAAACAAAAAAAAACTAGCAGGCGAGGATGGCGGGCGCCTGTAGTCCAGCTACTCGGGAGGCTGAGGCAGGAGATGGGCGTAGAACCGGGAGGCGGAGCTTGCAGTGAGCTGAGACTCCGGTCATCTGCACTCCAGCCTGGGCGACCGAGCGAGACTCCGTCTCAAAAAAACAAAGAAAAAAAAAAAAAAAAACTACAAAAATTAGTCAGGCATGGTGGCGGGCGCCTGTAATTCCAGCTACTTAGGAGGCTGAGGCATGAGAATCGCTTATACTTGGAAGACAGAGGTTGCAGTGAGCCGAAATCATGCCACTGCACTCCAGTCTGGGCAGCAGAGTGAGACTCTGCCTCAAACAAAAAAAGAAAGAAAAAAGAAAAAAAAAAAATCGTTGTTGTTCAGATGGCAGGGATGATACACACAGTAGTTGTCTTAGTTGTCTGCACATGTACAACTTAATCAAGGCTATTCATGCTGTTGTCATTCAACTAAGTTATCTGCATTGTTGGTATTACAAATGTTGGAATTAACTGCCACTTTAAAATACCTTCGGAAAGATTACAAAATGATTCTGCACTAAAACAAAATTCAAGTATACATAATAAAGTTATTAAGTATATAAATAAAAGAGAAAGTCATGACTTTTAACACAAGGAAGTAACTTTCATATATAAATAAAAGAGAAAGTCATGACTTTTAACACAAGGAAGTAACATTTCATTGAAACTTGGTATATTTGATAGATCCCATTTAAACAGGGTCAACCAAAAAAGAAAAGAAAGAAAGAGGATAAAAGAGGACAAGGGGGAAGGGAATGAAAGAGTAATCATCATTGCATGTAAATCACATCTGAACATGGAAGGTAGTGGTGAACATGTGAATAGAGAGATAACAGAAATAATCAAAGGCTTTTTTCTTGTCATGAGAGTGCAGGAGAAAATACAAGGTGCAGAGCACTTAGATGACATTCCCTAACAGAAATTACAAACCTGTCACAGGGGAAACATATGATAGTGATGGAGAACTTCAGCTATTCTGACATGTGTTGAAAGTCTTACTCTGATTATTTTTATGAAAAAATGAAGTTAATAATTCCTTACATGTAAGATATACACACTTATTTTAGATTGACTTTTTTTTTTTTTAAATGAAAGGCCTCACATATTTATTACTGAACCCAGCCAACCAACGCATTCATAATAGATTCAGAGAGGAAAATACGTCGAACTCTCCAGAGAGTGGTGACATTTTCAGTTTGATATGGTAATGTGATCGTGACCTTCAGACAGCACAAATATATGTGCCATCTCATGTGCAATTCCTTATAGCCCCAGCTTGGTTCTTCTCCAATGTCTCCTTTTGGAGTTGTACCTTGTTTTATTTCCAGTTTTCATTCAAATCCACTGGGGAATGGGACGATTTTGCTTTTGTTTCTTGGCCAGGAATCACTTAATCCTGAAAGTCTTGTGAGAAGACACGGCGAGAAGTGGAGGCAAGAACACACCACGATGGCAGAGAAAGGAAAAGAGACTAGATTGACTTTTAAAAGAGAAATTCAAAAGTAGAAACAGATATCAAAAATATTTTTAAAACATTTCAAAATTAAATGCTAAAACTTTAAAGGAAAAACGCCAATTCCATACTTAACTCATTATTATTAGTTTAGACTATTTACAATAGTTCTTATCTTTTCATAACAGTAAAATGCCCTACCTGCAGAGTAACACAGGGCATTCAGGTTCTAAGTAATCTTAGTACTTCAAGTCTTTGCAGGTAGCTCTCTTTACTTCCAAGTCTCTAGTTATATCGCCCTTAAGACAGGTTAACCAGAAGAAAAAAAAAAGGCCTTAGTCTATCTTCCAACTAGTCTACTGTCAGTTTTTGGTTTCCTGAACACTAAAGCAAAAGAGGAAACAGAACCACAAAGAGCATTTCTAAGCTTCATTGTGAACCTATATGACTATCACTCCCTAGGCAGTAATTCTGGCTCACTTTTCTTCAAGAACTTTTTTTCTTTTACTTCTCTTAACAAGAGACATCACAAATCAAAACCACTGCCTTTTCTTACTTAAAAAAAAAAAAAAAAAAAAAAAAA